>NW_011495051.1:8655763-8681276 GCF_000754665.1 Bison bison bison | reverse complement strand
CCACAACTACTGAAACCCACGCACCTAGAGCCTGCGCTCTGCAATGAGAGAAGCCACCAGAATGAGAAGCCTATGCACCACAAAAAAGAGTATTCCCTGCTCACCGCAACTAGAGAAAGCACTACGGGAAGCCACAAGGTCCAGTTCAACCAAAAAAAAAAAAAAATGGTTATTACCTTCTTTGTGAGAATTAAAAAGACCCTTGTGGCAGAGGAGGATCCCAGGAAGTGATGGCTGCTATTATTACTATTACTTTTATGACAGTTATTAATATTTTTGATACATAACTTTTCAAATTATAGAGATGTCATTCAGATAATGGGATCTTGAGTGAGAGTTCCTTGAATAGAATTTTGCTTCACCAACTTAAGGTCTGTGTGACCTTGACAAAGTTTCTTAACCTGTCTTAGCTGTAAATACCTCACCCCTACAACAGGAATAATAAATATCCCCTACATTGTAAGACTGATGAGTTAATTAAATGAGATGATGCATGTAATTTTCCTAGCATGGTTCTTGTGACAAATAGCAGGCATTTGATAAATGTCAGTGTCTAACAATATGTCTTGCATGAGTATCACTGATCATTATTCCCTTTAAACAGGGGCAGCCATCAAAGATCATTCTGTGGACTTCCCTGGTAGTTGAGATTTCATACTTCCAGTGCAGAGGGTTACCAAGATGGAAACTTGGCAGGGGAGCTAGATCCCATATGCCACAATTTAGAGTTGGAATGTCCCAACTAAAGATCCCAAATGCCACAGCTAATCACCAGTTCAGCCATATATACACACACACACACACACACACACACACATTATATATATATAATATACATAATATATATCACTATTTAGAAAATTTTAATGTAAAATGTTCCAAGCTTCTATAAAAAAGTCAAACAAGATGATGACCTAGCATGGTGATTGGTGTCAAACAGATTCGTGGCCTCCAAAGGAGATTTCATTCTGGGACCAAAAGACATAGGCTCAGTCACTCAGGGCTTTGTGTAGCAAAGTTTATTAAAGTAACAGTGATAGAGAAAGCTTCCAGCAAAGACACTGCAAAGGACAGAAGAGTGCCCACGTCATGAATTTTAGCAGGGTTTTATATACCTTTCAGCTGGCTGCTGAGAATAGATATAAAGACTACCTCAAGTTTGTAAAATTTCTACCAGACCCTTTCCCAAGGCATGCATCCTGAGATAACATTAGTACAGTGAGATAAGCCAGAAGGAACACATTCTGGGTGAGATATGGTGTTGCTTGAGAGGCAGGTTCCCAGGCAAAATAGATTGTTAAAATTATTAACATAGAACCTAAGAAAAGCATACTTATGAGCTCCTGATCTAAAGAAAGGTGAGATACATTACTGCACTATTAACACAAAGCTTAAGGGAGCCATGTCCCTTGTGACTAAGACAAAGGAATTTTAAAAGAATGCTCTCCTCTTCCTTCTCCTTGAGGGTAACTGCCTAAGCTTTAGCTCTCTCAAAGTCATCCTGAAAAAAAAAAACAAATTTAGGATGATTATAAATGTTTACAGTCTCCATGACAGAAAAAATGCTCAGTACTATTATACCTAGAGAATGCAAGTAACATTTTTTTAAATAAAGTGAGAATTTACTAAACAATAGTATACTCAGGAGGAAGAGTGGGCAGGGTCATGTGAACAGCTGCCGAGAATACAATTAAGAGAAAAAAAAATCATTGAGAGCAAATTTAGTCTGGAGAGGTGGATAGAAAAGACCTCTCTGAAATAAGAATACTCAGCTCTGAGAAGAGGGACAGGTAATTGCTAATCAGAGGAAATAAGGGAAGGGCAAGCATTTTAGCCTGAGAGAACAGAATTCACAGTTGCCCTGGGATTGGTGAGCTTGGTAATGGACGGGATATGAGCATCCAGTGAGATGAGAACAGGGTGAGGGTGAGGAGGACAGAGCGTGAGGCCCACAAGTCAAGTATCCTGTACTATTCTTGATGTGACTCTCATGTCGGTAATTTTATATTTATTTGTGGGTCAGAGGTCGTGACCATTTTTGCTCATTATTGTGTTTCCAGTGACCTACATGGTGCTAGTAGCACATATTAGGTGCTCGTAGCACATTTTAGGTGCTCAACACAGGCAAGTGTTAGATATGTAATAAAGACTGAGACCATTAAGTATCAACTGTAACACACACAAAGGACCCTCCAAGCCCACTATATGCCTGAATATAGACATAGAATAGTAAAATTAGAGTACACTCACACATATATTTTAAAAGAATAATATATCGTGAACAAGTAACTCTTACTCTAAAAATGTAATTCTGCTTATTACTGGAATGTTTGCTATCATAATTTATCTCAAAAATAGGTCAGCGGAGAGCAATCATAACCATAATTACAGTCTAAAATGCGTTTGAGGGAATGTAAGAGCCATTACTGTGGTTAGCAGCCAGGACAGAGCCTCTCACTAGATAAGGAAGCTAAGGATCATTTCTTAAGTCAGTAAAGAATATACATTTTAAGACTACAGCCAACTGGATATTCTGCATTAAACACTAAATCTTTGTGTTTAATTCATGAAGAGGACAACGCAGTCTACTCCTTGATATTCTCTTAAACACTTAAAGAGAATGGTAAAATGAGCCAATGAAATGAGTACCGAATGTCAGTAATAATTACATTGTTTGTAGATGGTATTGTGGACACAGTGAGGTGGGTAAGATGAAACATCAATATAGAGAACTAAAGTACCTGCTAACTATAGATTTCCCCTTCATAGACTAAATAACTATGGGACTGTCCCAGCCTCATTATTCTAGAGGTAAAGCCCAATACCCACCATCTCGCTTTGTTTCCTTCTCACTCCACCAGCCTTTACTGAACACCGTCTCTGATGCTTACCAGCGAAGCTTTCTTGTTATCTGCAGTCAGCCCTGCGGAAACCCATTTGGGTTTTCACCAAGGCTGGGGTCACAGAATTATAGCAAAGGGGCAACAGTGCATGTTGTTATCTCAAGGGCTATATTCTCATTACCAAAGTTGTGTGTGTAGGCAGCAGTGGGAGAAAAAGGTATGTTCTCCAAGGAGAAATTCTTTGACTTGACTTCAAAGTGACCAGGTATCCCTTAAGGAATGTTTAATTCCTACAAGAACTAAAACATGGAGTCCTTTATTGATATTAGGGAGGGCTCCAGGTGGTGCTGCTACTGGTTAAGAAACCGCCTGCCAATGCAGGAGACATAAGAGATGCAGGTTCTATCCCTGGGTCTGGAAGATCCCCTGGAGTAGGAAATGGCAACCTGCTCCAGTATTCTTGCCTGAAAAATTCCATGGACAGAGGAGCCTGTCGGGCTACCATCCATGGGGTTGCAAAGAGTCAAACACGACTGAGCACAGCACATGCTAAGGGGCAGGGGCCACAATTAACCAGGTAGACTCAGCTGAAAAGAGTATTGAGGAGATACAATGTGACAAACAAATCATCTGTAAAGTTTATCAAGAAAGGGGAGGACAGAGATAAAACAGAATAAACAGAGTATCTAAAATGGGAGGGTTAAAACTAAAATTTAAGGGAAGTTATGGGAATACATTTAAGTTCAAGAAGAATGATGGTATGTAGTGCAAGCCTTTAAATACACAGGCATGTCTGGGTACATACATACTTCACAGGATGCACCATACACTTCTAAACCAACAGATAGCATAATGTGCTGTATCTCCAGCTTATAGGATATGGATGCAGAAATCAAGGATGGGAAGCTGAAGTGAACCCTTGTAATATCACTCCTGGTAAGACATGTGAGGAGTCTGTGCTCCAGCTCTACATACGTATGGCCTTTGCAGCTTTGGATGCCTGGACACCAAAAATGTAGCAGTTCTAGAGACATGACAAAAGTCCCATTGAACTTTTTTTTTTTTTGTCATGCTGCCTGGATTGCAGGGTCTGAGTTCACCACCAAGGACTGAATATGGGCCCGTGGCAATGAAAGTGCCAAGTCCTAACCTCTGGACCACCAGGGAATTCCTGCCACTGAACTTCAAGCTATGCTGAAAAGTGAAACTACTGGTCATTCAGTTATGTCTGACTCTTTACGACCCCATGGACTGCAGCCCGCCAGGCTCCTCTGTCCACTGTCCATGGGCTTCTCCAGGCAAAAATATTGGAGTAGGTTGCCATTTCCTCAGTCAGTGGCTGGGAGCAGGAGCAACCTCAGGGCAAACACAGTGGTGGATATAGATGGTGGTCACTTATGCTCCCACGGCAAGAGATCTGAGTGGTGTAATCTCAGGTGAGGCTGCTTTCTTTAGTTGAGGGCAGTTATCATAGAGAAGGCTCAGGGCTCTTGATCTCTATGCTTGAAAAATAAGACTTTAATTCTGAAGGGAGAAATGGGCAACACAGCACAGGATTCACTACAATGAATCCTATTAGCCATTTGGAGTGGATCTTCAACAACATGGACAGTGTTCCTGGAGAGCTTATTTGTGATTAATGGGGGTCAGGAGTTGGAAATGACTTTTCTTGGGAAGTGAGGGACAAACCAAGAACAGAAGCATCCTAAGTAAGGCTCAGCCAAGCATGACTGTCTTTTTGGCCTGTTTCTCTATAAAAATCCAATTCTCTCTCCCTACTACTGCCAAGAAACAGACCAACACATGCCACTGCCAAGTAGATATTAGTGGGGTGTTTCACAGGCACATCCAACTTAACCTCTCCAAGAACAAACCTACATTTTTTTCTTCCTTCCTTCCTTTTCCTTAAACATGTTATATCAGAGTGAGTAACACCATAGATGACGTGAACAGATCCACACATGGAATTGTTCTAGATAGTTAAGTAATAACATATTAAAATATTTTTCCTAATTATTTTTATTAGGATTTATCACAAAGTCTGGTTTTACCATTTATTTATGTATTATTTTATTTCCTTTCTCCCAGTAGAATATAATCTCAATGAAATTTGTGCCTTTATTTTGTTCCAAGTCTTATACCAGTACCTAGAAGATAATATTTAATAAATGTTTAAAGGCATGAGTCAATCAAACCATTGCTATTATTAGCATTAGAAAGAAACTGGTTTCATCTTTTGTGGGGAAAAAAAGGAAAAAATAGAAAAAAAAATGAACTTGGAAGCAGAGAAATGTTCCAATTTTTTTCTTTTCTAGTTTCTGCCAGATACTAAACATCGGAGAAGGGGACGACAGAGGATGAGATGGCTGGATGGCATCACCGACTCGATGGACGTGAGTTTGAGTGAACTCCGGGAGTTGGTGATGGACAGGGAGGCCTGGCGTGCTGTGATTCATGAGGTCGCAAAGAGTCGGACATGACTGAGCGACTGAACTGAACTGAACTGAAACATCACCTACACAAATTGAACATTTTTAACTATCAAAAATTTGTATAATGGCTGCAGTTCATCTGTTAATCTCAGAATGTCTTGTTTTCCATATATCTTTTAATGACATGCAGCTGTTAGGTAATTTTTGTCTCTAAGGAAAAATTCCAAATCTAATAACAGTGTAAAGAAATACAAAGAGAAAAACACCGCAGTCAACATAGCATCAGGTTCCTCTTTTTCAGCATGTTTTTCATATGACTAACAATAATATTACACTTATTTAATAATATTACACTTATTTGGGTACTATTATGGACTGAACTGTGTTCACTCAAAATTTTATGTTGATATCCTTATTCCCAGGGCCTCAGAATGTGACTGTATTTGGAGAAAGTGCCTTTCAAAAGGTAGTTAATTTTAACATGAAGTCACCAGGGTGAACCTTAATTCAATTGCCCTGGTGTTCTTATAAGAAGTGGAAGTCAGAACACACAGAGAGGCCAGGGAAACCTGCACGAAGGGAGGACCAGGTTCAGAATCGGCATGACGGTGGCCATCTGCAATCCAAGTGAAATGGAGCAGGACGTTATGGTCTGTGCTCCCCCCATGTCCTCAGCCTACCTTTTGTCTGTGGAACAACTTTAGCCAAAGAATAAGCTTAATCAGAGAAATGAAAAAATGCAGAAACAAAGGAAAACTGTCAAAGGAGGCCAAGTAATAATAGTTAATAGTCATATTAAGCAGAGTCAAGGACATTTAGTTCCTCCTCAAGGGCTATTATAGATGATACCCTGAGCAGTATCCTGTGAGGTATCTTGTAGATACTGAACTGCACATCAAGTGGAAGAAGTTAACTACCTGATGACCAGACTGTAGTCATGATATAAACTGTCACAGTTCCAAGAACTGCCATCAAGGAAATGGGAACAAACCGATCCTGCAACTGAAGATTAACTACTTAAACAAGATGAATCTGATTAGGACACCACATGACCAATTTCAAGGAGATTATCAGAGCTGACTGTACTATATCTGCATGTAGGCCCCTCCCTCTGTCTATAAAAGCTCTTGCCCACTGATTGTCAGTGCAGGAAGTCAGCCTTCTGCTAAGCATCTGCCCTCCCCCTGCCCCCCTGCTGGTTGCCAGCATCCAAAGTAAAGCAAACTTTCCTTTCCACCAATCTCACTTGTCTATTGGCTTTTGAGAGGTCAGCGGCTGGACCCCACAAGGAGACAGGCCTCAGAGGAAACCAACCCTGGTGAGACCTTGACGTTGAACTTCCAGACTCTAGGACTGTTAGAAAATATATTTCCATTGTGTAAGTCACCCAGTCTAGCATTATTAGGATAAGGCAAGCACCATTTCAAAATCCTCTTGCTACAGCTGTTACTTGAGCCATGTGTCCTGTAATTATTTCAATGGAAGTTGTGACAACTTTTTTGCTCAGCCCCAGCTAGACACCTTGCCAGTCAGTTCAGTTCAGTTGCTCAGTTATGTCCGACTCTTTGTGACTCCATGAACCGCAGCACGCCAGGCCTCCCTGTCCATCACCAACTCCCAGAGTCCATTCAAACCCATGTCCATCAAGTCAGGGATGCCATCCAGCCATCTCATCCTCTGTCGTCCCCTTCTCCTCCTGCCCCCAATCCCTCCCAGCATCAGGGTATTTTCAAATGAGCCAGCTCTTCGCATCAGGTGGCCAAAGTAGTGGAGTTTCAGCTTCAAAATCAGTCCTACCAATGAACACCCAGGACTAATCTCCGCACATGCCAAACACCTCCTGCTTTCTGCCCTGAAACTTCTGATACCAAATTATGGGACATTTGAGGGAATCTGCTCTGTATTCAGAAGTGTGCAACTCAGACATAAAGGGATGCTAATCTCTCTAGGACCATTTCTGGCCCATAGAAAGCATGAGCTGAGGTCTTTTCACCTATTGAGAGGAAAGTTCTGGGACACATATCATGTTGTACCTCAGGAAGGTTTGATGGGATTTAGTAGCAGTCATCAATAAAAGCAGTCATTATTATTTTGATTCCTTAATTGATATGGTTTTCCTTCCTTCCCTAGTAGATAATAATAGGAGATATATACAACAAATACATACATATTTGTTCTGTTTCTCTGGATAACCCTAACAACAAGGCCCAAGAGAAATGAAAATATGTTTGAATATATATGGGTTTTCATAGCACCATTATTCATAATATGCACAAAGTGGAAACAATCCAAATATTCATCAATTTATAAGTAAATAAAACAATATATTCACTGCTGCTGCTGCTAAGTCGCTTCAGTCGTGTCCGACTCTGTGCGACCCCATAGACGGCAGCCCACCAGGCTCCCCTGTCCCTGGGATTCTCCAGGCAAGAACACTGGAGTGGGTTGCCATTTCCTTCTCCAATGCATGAAAGTGAAAAGTGAAAGTGAAGTCGCTCAATTTTGCCAACTCTTAGCGACCCCATGGGCTGCAGCCCACCAGGCGCCTCCATCCATGGGATTTTCCAGGCAAGAGTACTGGAGTGGGGTGCCATTACCTTCTCCAATGTTCATACTATGGAATATCATTCTGAAATACAAAGAAATTATATATGCTACAACACGTATGAATCTTGAAAAAATTACTGATGAAAGGTTTCATGATCTTATTTACATGAAATGTCTAGAAAAGGTAAATGGATAGAGACAGAAGGTGGAATCATGGCAGCATGGATGTTAAGTGTCTAGGAATATGGGGGTGTAACAATCAAAGGGCACTTTATAATGGAACCAAAATTCCATTATATTTTTACAACTAGGTTTTAAAATAACATAAATCTGTTGTTATCAAAGAGCCTGATACAGGTACAAGTAAATATTACTGACACAGAAGAGTCTAAAACCTGAATTAAGTATATACAGGAATTTATTGAATAAAGGTGGAATTTCAAATCAGTATGTCAAGGATCCTCTCTCTGGAGGAAAAAACATAATTGTATCCACTACCCCATGTGTGTGTGGGTGTGTTAGTTACTCAGTTGTGTCTGACTCTGTGACCCCATGGACTGCAACCCGCCAGGGTCCTCTGTCCATGGAATTCTCCAGACAAGAATACTGCAGTGGGTTGCCATTTCCTTCTCCAATGCGAATTTTAGTAGTAGTCACTAAGCCGTGTCTGACTCTTGCGACCCCACAGACTGTAGCCTGCCAGGTTCCTCTGTCCATGGGATTCTCCAGGCAAGAACAGTGGAGTGGGTTGCCATTTCCTTCTCCACCACTACCCCATAACACATGCCAAAACACATTCTTTCACGATTAAAATGTCCGTAAAAATATAAATTTTAGAAGAAAATTAGAAAATCTGTATGTAACCTAGAGTTAGAAGAGAATTTTTAAGGAAGGCTAGGAGAAAACCCAGAGTTTTTTGTTTTTTGTTTTTTTTTAAGAAGAGAGTCCTCTGGCTATGTAAAAAGTGAATTTCATTTGCAATTGATGAAACATTAACATGGCAAAACAATTACCAGTTTAACAGACGCATAAAACACATTTGATAAGGCACATAAGCAATTTTCGTAAATGTGCTAACAAGTAGGATTTCAAAATACCTTTATAAACTCCTCTGCGGCCACCCACTAAAATACACAGAAAACATGATTAAGGAGAAAACAGAACTATTTCTGAATGAGTGAAGAAGGCCTGGTTATCAGAGCTGTTTCTCAGCTAGGAGGCCCTAGACGGTATGGTAAGATCGAAAAAATAAAAAACCGAAATACATACTTGAACACAATATATACAAAGGTTACAGGAAAATGTCACTACTTAGAATACTCAAAGGAGTCAATAATTTAAGTTTAGCACGGTGTCCTAACTTCATACAAAGAAGGCAAAACTAAACGTTAAATATGAGATTGATTGAATAGAGGAGATAGACCATATCTCGGGTTGACAGGTTTATCAATATAGGAGACTAAGGGCTCCAGGGAGCTGAGAACAGACAGGTACAAAAGCTTTCGAGTACCATCCATTTGGACGCCTCTCCCTTCTGACCCCTAAACTCGGGAGTGCGCCTCTTCTCGCCTCCCCATCACTTCCGGGCATGGGTCCCGCCCTCCACTCGGAGCTCCGCCCACGAGCCTAGTTTTAGCCTCGGAATCATCCACTGGGAGTGCTTCTGCTTCCAGCCCGCCCCCCAACCCCCCACCCACTGAATCGACTGCAAGACCCCTCACCCGCAACGTTGGGAGAAACTGCAAGTTTTCTCTGCATTGGCTGAATTTGACTGACAGTCCCAATCTCAGAACTCCACCCCGTCACGGCCGAAGTAGGAAACGGAAGTGGCGTCACTGTCTGCGTCGGTTTTCCGTCCGGCGGCTCCGTGCTTCTAGGAGGGAGTGGTTTTGGTCGTCCTGTGTTTCAGCGTGTCCTTGGTGAGGCTCGCGTTCAGGAAGGGCTGTGGGATACAAGGAGCGCGTTAAAGGACAGGTTTGGTCCGAGTTTTCGAGAGGTCTCCTTGGGCAGGCCTGGCCCCTCTCTCTTACATCATTCGGGACCTAAGGCCCCGCTTTCATCCAGGTCGTAAGGGGAGTTTTCGGGGTGTTGTCATTCACTGTGCTTCCCTATTCGAAAGCCTTTGTGACTTTAGTTCTTGAGATCATGAATATCCACTGTTTGATTCCGGTTACTCAGGCCCCTGCATCTTCTGGTTATCTTGAAGTTAGTGATCCTGCTGTATTCCTCTAGAGTATGAAGATGTTCACTTGAAAATGAAAGAGTTGAGTTTATTCAGTGTTTTATCTGGGAACTGTTGCCCAGGAGTCAGCCTCTGAGATAGCTGTGAGAAATTATTTTGAAGAGATGAGGTGGGATGTTAGTATATATGTGATTCGGGGGAAGGATATGGGTAATTTTCCACGAAAAATTAATCTAAGAAAGAGTTGGACCACTTTATTTGAGCCAGATTTGAGGATTCCAACCCTGGAAGAGCATCTCAGAAGGCTGTTGTGTGTGTATGTGTAACTGAATCTTCTTTGAGTACATCTAAAACGAACACTTCATTGTATTTCAAGTCATATCCGACTCTTGAGACTCCCATGGACTGTAGCCTGCCAGGATCCTCTGTCCATGGGGTTCTCCAAGCAAGAATACTGGCATGAGTAGCCACTCCCTTCTCCAGAGGATCTTCCTGGCTCAGGGATCTGCATTGCAGGCATATACCATGTGAGCCACCAAGGAAGCCCAATATATACTATAGTATTACTTAAGCATGTAATCTATTTAAAATGAGATTTTTTTATGTTGCTTTCTTCATTTAAAGTGTCCAAAATTAGCTGCACCCTAAATTTTTATCAGATGTACTTCATTAGTGTGCATTTAGGATCTTATTTTCACAACCAGGGATTGAACCCATGACCCCTGCAGTGCAAGTGCAGAGTTTTAATCACTCAACCAGCAGGGAAATCCCTTGATTAGTGTTTAAAGTGAAAGTCGCTCAGTCATGTTGGACTCTTTGAGACCCCATGGACTATACAGTCAATGGAATTCTCCAGGCCAGAATACTGGAGTGGGTAGCCCATTCCCTTCTCCAAGGGATCTTCCCAACCCAGGGATCGAACCCAGGTCTCCAGCATCGCACGCAGATTCTTTATCAGCTGAGCCACCAAGGAAGCCCAGATTAGTGTTTAGACCATATGCAATATACAGTTGAAAGAGCAGATTCAAATACTGAAGTTATTCCAAATATAAAACGGACTTAAAAGGTCCTAGTGAGATAGTTGGTACATAATGGTTGTCAATAAATGGCAGTTGATGATACTGATACTCTTGTTGTAGAGCATACAGTTTTAGTAGCTTTCATATATGTCCTCTGCACAAAAGGAGCTAATTTATCATGTTGATGACTGATAATTAGTATTTGTTGATTTGTGCTTGATACGAAGCTGAGCTCCAGATAACCGTATCTTCAGAGGGATGGAGATGGCCCTATCCACTTACATTCTTAAGCTACCCTGAAATGATCCTGATTCAGGAAAGAGTATGCAAATTTCACTATCAGTCTTGCAGCATAGCAGCCTATCATACGCCCCATGGTAATTTGTCATTAATGCTTTTTTTTTTTTTTTTTTTCCAGAGACTTAGCTTTGGGTTCTGTTTTTTAAATACAGATTTCTTTGGTGTGATTCTGAGCAGTTGTGTTGCTTGTTTTTATCTAAGAGGAGCTGAAATGAGCCAGACAATGCTGCTCTCTAAGACAGCTTCCTAGTATGTATGCATGAGGTAGAGTTGCCGCATAGTCCTACTCATGTATTTTATTGCCTTGATAAGTAAAAAGTCACATTACTTATGTTTCCTTGCCTGTGAAATGATTACTCTTTGCCTAGTGGGTAACATGGCACACCATTTATCTCTCCGGCTCCAGATGGGACAGGACTTCCCTGGTACTTCATGGCAGTAGTGTGTACTTGTGAGTTTTTTAGTTTTTGGTTTTGAGTGTGTGCTTATCTCAGAGTTGCAATGTCGATTTTATTTTTTTAACTTTTTGTTAAAGTATAATTTATTTACAGTAGTGTATTGGTTTCAGGTATGCAACACAATGAATGTTTTTTGATCGGTTATACTCCATTTAAAGTTATTATAAAATATCACCTACATTCCACGTGCTGTACAGTATATCCTAGTAGCTTTTTGACTTTATACATAGTAGTTCATACCTCTTAATTCCCTACTCCAGTCTTACTGGCCCTCCCACTGGTAGCCACTAGTTTGTTCTTTGTATCTCTGAGTCTGTTTTGTTCTATTCGTTTCCTTCATTTTTTAGATTTCACATATAAGTGATAACATGCAGTATTTGTCCTTGTCAGACTTGTTTCACTAAGCATAATAGCCTCCAGGTCTATCAGTGTTGTTGCAAATGGCAAAATGTCATTCTTTTTTATGACTGACTGATATTTTGTGAAACTTCTTTATCCATTCATATGTCGATGGATACTTAGGTTGCTTCTATATCTTGGCTTCGGTATGTATGTAATGTTGCTATGAACATTGGGGTGCATGTGTCTTTTCAAATTACTGTTTTCATTTTCTTTGGATATGTACCCAAAGGAGTGTAATTGCTGGATCATATTATAGTTTCTTGAGGAATCTCCATACTGTTTTCCCTACTGGCTACACCAATTTAAATTCACATCAACAAAATACAAGGGTTCCCTTTTCTTCACATCTTCGCCAAATTTGTCATTTGTCGTGTTTTTGATGACAGCCATTCTGACAGGTGTGTGGTAATATCTCATTGTGGTTTTGATGTACATTTGTCTGATGGTGAATGATGTTTAGTATCTTTTCATGTAACTCTTGGCTGTCTGTATGTGTTCTTTGGGGAAATGTCTTTTCAAGGCTTCCCTTCATTTTTTAATAGAATTGTTTGTTTTGTTTTTTTTATTTTGAGTTGTACAGCTGTTTATATATTTTGTATATTAACCTCTTATTGGTCATATCATTTGCAGGTGTTTTTCTCCCATTCAGTAAATTGTCTTTACATTTTGTTGATGGTTTATTTTGCTGTACAAATGCTTTTAATTAAATCCCATTTATTTTTGCTTTTGTTTTCTTTGCTTTAGGAGACAGATCCAAAAGTCATCCAAATTTATGATTTATGTCACAGACTGTTCTGCCTGTGTTTTCTTCTAGGAGTTTTATGGTCTTACTTTTAAATCGTTAATCCATTTTGAGGTTTTTGTACATAGTATGAGAAAATGCTCTAGTTTCATTCTTTTACATGAGCTGTCCAGTTTTCTGAGCACCGTTTATTGAAGAGACTGTCTTTTCTCCATTGCGTATTCTTGCCTCCATTGTGTATTTTGTCGTAGATTAATTGACTGTAAGTGTGTGGGTTTATTTCTGGGCTCTGTATTCTGTTGTTCTATGTGTCTTTTTTGTATCAGTGCTATACCGTTGGATTACTGCAGCGTTGTAGTATTCAAGGAATGTGGTATCTCCAACTTTGTTCTTTTTTCTCAAGATTGCTTTGGGTATTTAGCCCAGACTCCCAGGACTTCTTTTCTGGTTCCATATAAATTTTAGGATTATTTGTTCTAGTTTTGTGAAAACTGTCATGAGTACTTTTCTGGCGATTGCATTGAATCTGTAGTTGCTTTGGGTAGTATGGACATTTTAACAGTATTAATTCTTCCAGTCCATGAGCATGGGATATCTTTCCACTTCTTTGTAATATCATCTTGAATTTCCTTCAGTGTTTTATTGTTTTCAGAGTATAGGGTTTTTTTGTTAAGTTTTTTAATTCTAAATTAGTAATTTAATTCTTTTTAATGCATTTTTAATGGGATTTTTTTCTTGCTTTTTGTCTCTGATAGTTATTATTGTATAGAAAAGCAATGGATTTCTGTATATTAATCTTGTATACTGCTACATTACTGAATTCATTTATCTTTAGTTTTTTGGTGGAGACTTTAGGGTTTTATATTATATATAGTACCATGTCATCTGCAAATAGTGACAGTTTGACTTCTTCCTTTCCTATCTGAAAAAGAAAAAGTGAAAGTGTTAATTGTTCAGTCATGTGTGACTCTTTGCAACCTTTCCTATCTGAATGCCTTTTATTTCTTTTTCTCATCTGATAGCTGTGGCTAAGACTTCCAATACAAGTGGGGAGAGTGGGTATCCTTGTCTTCTGATTTTAGATGAAAAGCTTTCTGTATTTCAGTGAGTATGGTGTTAGCTGTGGGCTTGTATAAATGGCCTTTGTTATGTTGAGATATGTTCTCTACATACCAGCTTTGATGAGAGTCTTTATCATGAATAGATACTGAGTTTTGTAAAATATTTTTCCTGCATTTATTGGAATGATCTTGTGATTTTTATTCGTCCTTTTGCTAATGCGGTGTATCACATTACTTGATTTTTCAGATGTTGAATCATACTTGAATTCCTGGAGTAAATCCCACTTGATCATTGTGAATGATTTTTTTAATAGATTTTTGAATTCAGTTTGCTAATACTTTGTTGAGAATTTTTGCCTCTATATTCATGAGAGATATTTGCATGTAATTTAATTTTTTATACTACCTTTTTCTGATTTGGGCATAGGGTAATGATGGTCTCATAAAATGAATTTGGGAGTGTTCCCACCTCTTCAGTTTTTCAGAATAGTTTGATAAGAGTAGGTATTAAAGGGACTTCCCTGGCATGCCAGTGGTTGACTCTGCTCTTCCAGTGCGATGTGTGTGGGTTCAACCCCTGATCAGGGAAATGGGATCCTGCATGCTATGTGGCATGGCAAAAAAGAATTAAGTATTAAGCCTTTTTATGTTTGGTAGGATTCCCCTGTGAAACTGTCTGCCCTGAACATTTGGTTTTTAAGGGCTTTGATTACTATTTCAGTTTCAGCAGTGGTAATTGGTCTGTTTAGATTATTTATTCCTGATTTAGTTTTGGAAGATTGTGTGACACTGGAAATATATTTCTTCTAGATTGTCCAACTTTTTGGTATATAACTGTTCATAGAATTCTTTTTTTTTATATAATATTATTTTATGATTATTTGCATCTCTGATATCAGTTGTAATTTCTCTCCCATTTTTTATTGCTTTTGTTTGGTACCCTCTTTCCTCTTGTTTCTTGATGAGACAGGTTAAAGCTTTATCAACATTATTTATCTTTTCAAAAGACCTACTCTTGGGTTCACTGATCTTTTCTTGGATTATTTCCTCTCTGATGTTTTTTATTTCTTTCCTTCTGATAACTTTGGGCTTTGGTTGTTCTTCTTCTAATTCCTTTCAGTATTAAATTAGGTTGTTTATTTGAGTTTTTTCTTATTTCTTGAGATAGGATATGATAGATAAATACGATAGATATTTACTATCATAAAAGTTTCTCTTCTAACTGCTTTTGCTGCATCCATATTTTCACTTGTCTTGACATATTTTCCAGTTTCCTCTTTGATTTCATCATTGACCCATTGGTTTTGTAGTAGCATGTTGCTTTGTTTCCACATGCTTATTCTTTTCCCATTTTTCTTTCTGTAATTGATTTTTAGTTTCATACCACTGTGGTCAGAAAAAAAAATCCTTAATATGATTTCTATCTTTTTAAATTTGTCGAGCTTACATGTTATCTGTCTTGGAGAACATTCCATGTGTAATTGAAAAGAAAATTTTGCTATTTGGGGATGGAATGTCTTATAGTTATCTATTAAGTCCAGCTGGCCTAAATGTGTCTTTTAGTACCATTGTTTTCTTATTTTCTTTCTTGATGATGTGTCCACTGATATAAGTTGGGCATTAAAATTTCCTATTTTTATTGTATTATGGTCAATGTCTCCCTTTATGACTGTAAGTAATTGCTTTATTTATTTAGGTGCTCCTGTATTAAGCCATATATGTTAACAAATGTTATATCCTCTTGTATTGATGCTTTTATCATTACCAAATGCCTTTCTTTGTCTTTTGGACTTTGTTTTAAAGTCTTCTTTGTCTGCTATGAGTAATGCTACTTCAGAGTTTTGTTTGTTTGCATTTGTGTGTAGTATCTTTTTCCATCCTTTCACTTTCAATCTGTGTATGTCTTTAGCTTTACTAATTTGTGGTTACCATGGGGTTCATATGTTGACCTGTAATTAGATCTACTTGTTTTAAACTAATAGTCATTTAACTTCAAGCACATTCTAAATTATTTGCTCCCTTCTTCCACATTTTTTGTTTTCAATGTCATGTTTTATGTTTATCCCTTAACTTATTATTATAGTTACAGTTTCTTTTAATCTTCATGCTAGCTTACTTAAACCCTTGGTCTACAGCCTTTACTATATATTTACCTTTACTGGTGGGATTATCCTTTCCTATACATTCTTTCTTCTTGTTGTAGCCTTTTTGTTTCTACTTAGAGAAGACCCTTTAACATTTCTCTTTGGGTTCTTTTAGTATTGAGGAACTCTTCTAGTTTTTGCTTGATTGATAAGTTCTTTATCTCTCCTTCAGTTTTGAATGATAACCCTGTTGGGTAGAGTGTCTTAAGTTGTAGGGTTTTGCCTTGCAGCACTTTAAATGTATTATGTCCTTCTGTTCTGCAAAGTTTCTGCAGAAAACAGCTGATAGCCTTAAAGGGGTCCCTTGTATGTGATTCTTTGTTTTTCTCTTGGCTGCCTTTAGAATTTTCTCTTTAGCTTTTGCATTTTATTATTATATATTTTTGTATGATCTCTCTGGATTCATCTTGTTAGGGACTCTGTACTTTCTGCACCCGGATATTTGTTTCCTTCTCCAAATTCAGGAAATTTTCAACCATCATTTCATCAAATACATTTTGACCCTTTTCTCTCTACTCATTCTGGGACCCTTCCAACCAGAATGTTAGAATGCAGCTTGTTGTCCCAGAAGCTCCTTAAACTGTTGTTTTTTGTTTTTTTTTCTTTTTTTGGCCCCACCATGTGGCTTTGAAGATACTTAGTTCCTCGACCAGGAATCAAACCCAGGCCCACAGCAGTAAAAGCGCTCAGCCCCAGTCGCTGGACCACCAAGGAGTTCCTACTACTACTACTACTAAGTCACTTCAGTCGTGTCCGACTCTGTGACCCCATAGATGGCAGCCCACCAGGCTCCCCTGTCCCTGGGATTCCTAAAGTGTCCTAATTTTTTTAATTTGTTTTTTCTTCCAATTTTTCTGATTGAGTGATTTCTGTTATTCTATTTTCCAGATCACTTATACATTCTATGTCAACTCATCTACTGTTAATCCTTTCTAGTGTGTTTTTCATTTCAGTTATTGTATTCTCCACTTTCAACTGGTTCTTTTTTATATTTTCTAGTTACAATTCTCATTGTGTTCTTTCTTTCTTTTCCCCAGTTCAATTAGCATTCTTATTACTACTGCTTTAACACCTTGTTATATTTATCTTCATTGAATTAGTTGTTTGTCAGGGTTTTGTGTGTGTCCTTTCATTTGAAACAAATTCTTTTGTCTTCTCCTTTTGTTTAACTTTCTCTGTCACTATGAAATTAAGTAAAACAGTTGCCTATCCCATCTTGAAGGTGTGTCATTTTGTGGGACGACCCTTATGCATTCTTCATGTACCCCAGAGCTTGGATTGGTGGCTGGATCTAAAGTAAGCACAGGGCAACTTCCCTGGGGGTCCAGTGGTGGAGACTCTGTGCTTCCACTGCAGGGGGATGGGTTCAGTCCCTGGTCAGGGAACTAGGATCCAACAACTTGTGTGGCGTGGCCATAAATAAATAACATTTTAAAAAACAAAGTGAGCACATGTTATGTCTTTTTTCGGGGTGTTTTGGCAGCTGTCACCTTGTTGGGTGATAGCTGGAGATAGAATTGGAGTTGGGCTGGAGATAGAAGGGCTAGAGCCAGAACCCTGTGTGAGCTGGTTTTTCTATGCCCAGTGGCTATCAGTGTCCTGTCAGCAGGGGCAGGGGCAGGTCCCAATGTGCTCGAAGCAGAGGCCTTGACTGTTGAGTCTAAGTTGGTTCTGTTCCTTCCAAGTGTGCACTCTCTTTTCTCTCAGCAGCTAGAGCAGGAGGTTGGTTGTGTGTCAGACACACACTGAGACTGTCTAGGAAGCCAGTCAAGGATCCAGACAACTTGCGATCCACCACCTCCCAAGTGCCAGCAGTATGCTCCCTCACCCCATTCAGATGAGGTGTTGGGTCCAAATCTGGTACATCCCCCAAGTGTACACTCTTCCTTGGCAGCAAACACTTTTCCCTGGTTAGAAACTGACCTGAGCTTCAGGCAGGTTCAGCCTGCTTCCTCCACCTTGTTCCTGGGAATAAGCAAGCTGTGCACTCTCATCAGGAGAGGAGTCTTGGATTCTTACAGCCTTCCTGTAAGTCCCACTTATTTTCAAACCAGCTAAGGGAACTTGTCTTCCTGATGTCAGACCACAGGTTTGCAGTGTCCAATTTGTGGCTCAGACCTCCAGGCTCATGATATTCTCTTCTGTGTCCCCTTCCGGGTGGACTCCCGACCACTTCCCCTCCTTTCCTACCTGACTCTGTGAGGACCTTTTTTACAGACTTGGTTTTGGAAGCATCTTTCTGCTGATGTCCAGTTTGTTTTCAGTGAGACTTGCTCCACATGTGGATGTACTTTTTATTTGTTCCTGAGAGGGATGTGAGTTCAGTGGCCTCCTACTTCACCAACTTTCCTCTCTGTGAGATTTTCTGAATGCGCATGGACATTCGGAAATTCTGAGCTAAAGTGGAATGACTTCCAGGCAAGGACTGTGGGAATTATGATCAATTCTGGGTGCTCATGCCTTCTTTCTTCTCCTAGGTGTTCTTACTAAGGACTCTTTCTGCCTACCTGAGGAAAAGATAGAAGCAAACAGGATGGTAACTGAGTGTTTGAGAAATTGTTCTCAGGTGAGAAGAAAGTGTATCCTTGTACAAAATGACCTAGTGCATTTACCAGATAGACACATTTGAGGTACTTAAATAAAGTCTGTCTGAATCCATGTTGAATTGCCTCACAAAGTGGAAGCTCTCATATTGCTGAGGGATTGCTCTGAATAATCATAATATTCAATAATTACCTTCTGATATTATCTCATGATTGCAACTCCTGTTTTGTTTTGTTTTGTTTTTGCCTGTTGTTCTGACATGATAAGGAACGATAATGTGTATTTCTCAGTGAATTTATTTATTCATCAGCTTGTAAAAATATTTGTAATTTGCTTAGAATTGTGTTACTGGTTCCATATTGATCAGAAATTAGTGTAGATAGAAAGAAGACCATTGTGTCATGGGGGAGATGATGAAAGAACTTGAAGCCCTCTATTGATGCTGAGTCTTCCTACTTCATTCCCCACTGAACACTGTTGAAGATCTTACTTTACTGAAGCTAGTATATGTATGATGGTTCAGGACTCAGTGACCTTTGCTGATGTGGCTGTGAACTTCACCCAGGAAGAGTGGACTTTACTGAACCGCTTTCAGAGAAAGCTGTACAGAGATGTGATGCTGGAGAACTACAAGAACCTGACCACAGCAGGTACAGCCACCATCATTCCTTAGCCTCTTAGGAGACAGACATATATGTGCTGTACCGTCTGTGTTCTGAGATGGGTGATGTCAACCTGAACACAATGGAAACTAGTAGACATTCGTCTCTACATGAATGAGTTTTAACCCAGTATGGTTTCTGTAAAAATATGGTTTTAGAACTAACAGTGTTACTATCATTCTTTTAGAAACGTGCGTTCTCAATTGTTCACCTAAGGCATAGTAAATGAAACACTGGGATCTGGGCCCAGTCATCTGTGTTTTGACAAGCACTGGACATGATTTTCATAGACACCAAAATTTGGGAACCACTAGTTTAGTGCCTTCTCCATGAGAATGACTATTTCTTTTTGCACTTATTTCATTTCCCACTTTAATAAAAGTCTTAGTGCTTTGTAAATGTACATATAGGTCTGAACATGTATTTCAGGGGCCAGAGAGATGATCACTCTGAGACACAGAAAGAGGAGCTATTCACCTTTATATCTCTTTTGGAATATTATTAATACCACATTCATTCTAATGACCTGACTAGATACTGGAACTTATTCATGGGAAGATTTGTGTTGTTTGGAGGGCTGTTTCTATTAATAGATCTTTCCTCATGAACAGGATATCAGGTGTTCAAACCCACTCTGATCTCTTGGTTGGAAGAAGAAGAGTTGAGTACTGTGGAGAGAGGAGTCCTCCAAGGTGAGTGATTGTAAAGGACTTTGCATGTTAATAAAATTTCAGTGTGTTTTTAATTTGTAAGGAGGCAACATGTTAAGATGTGCTTTTCTCTCAGAAGGCTGAGGTCATTGGTTTCTGATGCTCTGTACCTTCCTCAACTTCTCATATGTACTTGTATGTGAGTGCTAAGTCATTTCACTAATGTCCAAGTCATCGTGACTCTTTGGATTGTAGTCCACCAGGATCCTCTGTCCCTGGGACTCTCCAGGCAAGAATACTGGAGTACCCTCCACCAGAGGATCTTCCCGACCAGGGATCGAACCCATGTCTCTTGTGTCTCCTGCATTGGCAGGCCAGTTCTTTACCACTAGCACCACTTGGGAAGCCCCTCATAGGTACTTACTTTCCATTTAATCAGAATTTCCAGTGATCTCATAAAATAGCCTTTTGTTTCTTCTTTAGTTTTAACATTTTGATGTATACTTTTTGTCCAGAACATTCCCTGGTAATACTGTCTCTTTCCTTCATATTTAATTTTCAAAGATTTGTCTTTTAAATCAAATGCTGAATTTTGACTGCATATACATATATTACTACTTATTTTTTGACATAATCAAACTCCCCAAATCTATCTTGCCTTTTTAAAAGATATGTGTAATTTGGAAAAACATACAACTGAGCCTTACTGTTTTTACTTCCTCTAACATCCACTTCTTTTTGCAAAGTCTTAAATTTGTAATTCTCTTTTAGAGTGGGGAATGCAACTTAAAGCCAAAGACTCAAGAATTGGGCAGAATATTTTGGGGAAAAAAGTGTCAAATGGGATAGAAAAGGTAAGATCACTAAGTTTCAAAAAAATATTTCTTATTTTCCACATAGATGATTTTAGGATTTTTGTTAGAATATGAGCACAAGTGATAGATATTTGAGATCAAAGGCATTCACCCTGGAGATAGCAATGTCTCTCAAAGAATTCTGATTATGACTAGCTTGGGGATATCCTATTTCTAGGTTGATACTTGTTGCTTCAAAATTCCCGCAAGGAATCATTCCCACTTATATAAATTAGACATGGAGTTTTCAAAACAATTCAATGAAGCTGTATAGAAGCCTTTTTTTCTTTTTTAAGAAACAGGTTTATTTTTTTGTTCTGTTTTTTTGTTGTTGTTGTTTTAAATTATGAAAATATAACACATTTACAGGAGACTTGGAAAATACAGAACAAAGTTACATATATATACTACATTTATACACTATATATACTACAATTACTGTTTCAGGTATAAAAATTAAGGTTTTTAGTAGAGTTTCAGTATCAACTCTCAGAAATTAATAGAATGAACAGAGGAAAAGTAGAAGGGTATAGCAGACCTTAAAGACACTATGAACCAGTTCAACATAATTAAGATTTATACAATTTTCACACAACTGCAGGATATTAATTCTATTCAGGTTCCCATAGACTATAAACCAGGCGACACTAGAACATATCCAGGGACATAAAACAAGGTACAGAAATTTCATGCTCTAAGAGTATTGAAATCATAGTGTCTGTTCTCTTGTCACTGTAGGAAATTATGTTAGAAATCAATATCAAGAGATAACTGAAAATAACCCTCATATTTTCAAGTGTAATGTGACATTTACCAAGAGAGATCTTTGACTTAGCCATTGAAAGCCTCAATAAAGTTGAAAGACTGAAAGAACACAGAAGGTGATGGCAGAGAAGAAAGCATTTAAATGAGAAGTTAATATCAAGGATACTTTAGAAACCCCATGTATTTGGAAATTAAATGTCCACTTTTAAATGATAGGTGTAGCTAAGAAGCCATAAGAAGAAAAATTAGAAAATATTAGCAACAATAAAAATGAAAAGAAAATTTATCAGAACTTATTGCATGCAGCTGAAGTTGCTCAATGCATCTAAATACAATGTGGAATCTTGAATAACAAATAATGGACACTAGCATAAAATTTTGTGAAATTTGAACAAAATCTGTACTTTAATTAATAATATTGTATCACATGTTAATTTTTTTAGCAACATAGTATTTCTTTATATTCTGAGAATTGGATTAAACGTTTCAAGCCTCATTCAATTTTTTTAAAAAAACAACTAAAATAGTAAGCTTTCTCGGCTTTTACCAGTAATATTAGATGCTAGAATAAATGGATATATATCAGAGTTTTGAGTGAATATAAATTAGAAATCTAGCATTGTATTATAAACATGTAGAACCAAAATGTCATAAATTTTTTAGCTAATCAAAAATTTGTAAGTTTTCTAAAATATATATTATACATGCTATTTATGTATATATATGTATACAAAAGCTTTTCTTCTACTTCCTAAAGGCTTGAGAAAGAACAACAACAAAAAAACTGGAAAACATAAACTAAGTGAAATAGGAGCACTGAATATGAAAAAGAAAAGGTGAAATTATATAAAAGTAAAAGCTCATCATATAGTTCAGTTATTTTTAAACATGACCGCTCATTAGAATCACATCTGGAGCTTTGGAGAAAAAAAAAATACCTGGGCATTTGTTTTTTTAAAAAAAATTCCAAGATAATTCATGGATAAGTCATCTGGATTTTAAAAAGTGGTTATAGGTTTTTCTATTAAGTGGTAATTTTAGTAATATAGAATTCTATTATTTTCTGTTGACCAATTATGATACAATGGGGTTAAAATGAATAATAGTTACATTATCACAATAGTAAAGGATGTTTATCAATTTTCACAACCAATAGCCAGACAAAAAATAAAAGATAATTATAATTGCAAGCTGTAATGGACACATGATTAACCTAACAATATAAAAGAATTACATACAATTTAGGTGGTTAAGTAGAGTGATATGGTAAGTGGAAGTGCATATATGTGCATGTTTTCATCCACCCAGCCAATCTGCTTTGGTTGGTGCATTTAACCAATTTACATTTAAGGTAATTATTGATATGTATGATCCTATTTCCATTTTATTAATTGTTTCAGGTTTATTTTTTGTAGGTATTTTCCTTTGCTTGTGTTTCCTGCCTGGAGAAGTTCCTTTAGCATTTGTTGTAAAGCTGGTTTGCTGCTAAGTCGCTTCAGTCGTGTCCGACTCTGTGCGACCCCATAGACGGCAGCCCGCCAGGCTCCCCCATCCCTGGGATTCTCCAGGCAAGAACACTGGAGTGGGTTGCCATTTCCTTCTCCAACGCATGAAAGTGAAAAGTGAAAGTGGAGTTGCTCAGTTGTGTCCAACTCTTAGCGACCCCATGGACTGCAGCCTCCCAGGCTCCTCCATCCATGGGATTTTCCAGGCAAGAGTACCGGAGTGGGGTGCCATTAGTGGTGCTGAATTCTCATTAACTTTTGCTTGTCTAAAACTTTTCTTTGTCAAATCTGAATGAGAGTCTTGCTGGGTAGAATATATTTAGTTGTACATTCTTCCCTTTCATCACTTTAAGATTAATATATCATCATTCCTTTCTGGCTTATAGAATTTCCTTTGAGAAATCAGGTGATAACATTACAGGAGTTCCCTTGTGTATTATTTGTATATAAAAGCAATGTTTTCCCTTGTTGCTTTTAATATTTTATTAATATCTTTGTCTTTAATTTTTGTCAGTTTGATTACTGTGTGTGTCAGTGTGTTCCTCCGTGGGTTTGTCCTGCCTGAGATTCTCTGCACTTCCTGGACTTGGTTGACTATTTCCTTTCCCACATTAGGGAAGTTTTTGGCTATTATCTCTTCAAATGTTTTCTCAGATCCCTCCTTCTGGGACCCCTATCATGTGAATTTTGGTGCATTTAATGTTATCTCTTAGGCTGTCTTCATTTTTTTTTTCCTATATTCTGTTTTGTGCCAGTGATTTCTGTAATTTTGTCTTACAGGTCACTTATCCTATCTAGTTATTCTGCTATGGTATCTTCGAGTCTATTGTTCATCTCTGTTTGTTCTTTAGTTCTTCTAAGTCTTTGGTAAACATTTCTTGTATTTTCCCCATTCTTCTTCTGAGATCCTGGACCATCTTCACTATTACTATTCTGAATTCTCTTTCTGGAAGGTTGCATATCTCTATTTCATGTAGTTGTTTTCCTAGGGCTTTATCTTGTCCCTTCATCTCAGACATAATCCTTTGCCTTTTCATTTTGAATAACTTACTGTGATGTGGTTTCTGTTCTGACAGCTGAGGAATTGATGTTCTTCTTTCTGCTTCTGTCTGCCCTCTGGTGGATAAGGCTTTGAGGCTTGTGTAAGCTTTCTAATGGGACAGACTGGCAGTTGGAAAAACTGGGTCTTGCTCTGGTAGGCAGGGCCTTGTTCAGTAAAACTTTAATCCAGTTGTCAGCTGATGGGTGGGGCTGTCCTCCCTCCCTGTTAGTTGCTTGGCCTGAGGCAGCCCAGTCCTAGAGTCTACAGGCTCTATGGTAAGGTTAATGGTGACCTCCAAGAGGACTTACACCAAGGGGCACTCCCAGGACTGCTGCTGCCAGTGCCCCCATCTCAAGGTGAGCCACTGGTGGTCCACGCTTCTGATAGAGACCCTCCAACACTAGCAGGTAGGTTTGGTTCAGTCTCCTGTGGGGTCACTGCTCGTTTCTCCTGGGTCCTGGTGCATGCAAGATTTTGTTTGTGACTTCCAAGAGCACAGTCTCTGTTTCTACCAGTCCTGTGGAAGTCCTGCAGTCAAATCCCACTGGCTTTCAAAGTCAGATTCCATGATGATTCCTAGTCCCTTTGCTGGATCTGGAAGCTGAGAAGCCTTGCATGGGCCTCAGAACCTTCACAACAGTGTGAGAACTTACTTGGTATTATTGTTTTCTAGCTTGTGGGACACCCATGCAGTGGATATGTGATTTGATTTTATCGTGATAACACTCCTCCCACCATCTTGTTGCTACTTTTCCTTTGTGTGTGGACGTGGGGTATAATTTTTTTGGTCGGTTCCAGCATCTTTCTGTCGATGGTTGTTCAACAGCTAGTTGCAATTTCAGTTCTCTCACCTGAGAAGAGTGCACATCCTTCTACTCCGCCATCTTGAATCAATCCCCTACTTTATTTTGATTGCTTATTTATTTGACTACTGTGGGTCTTAATTGCAGTGTGTCAGCTTTCTCTCTAGTTGCAGCACACAGACTCAGTTGCCCCATGGCATATGGGTTCTTAGTTCCATGACCAAGTATTGAACCCACATCCTCTGCATAGGAAGGTGGATTCTTAACCATTGAACCACCAGGGAGTCCCCTGTAGAACTCTTTTAGGATGAGAGTATATGGCACATCATTCTTAAAGAAGGATTTCATCATTTGAATTGAAATAAATCAACAGGGCAAGAATAGTATGAATGTAATGGAGATGGTATAAATCATTCATCCTCATTATAATAATGTTTCTGTTTTGAGATGGGTAGGAGGAGTTAAATGAGTCTGAGAAATCTTTGAATCATCATCCTTCCATTTCTCCACAGGCAAGAGGCCATAATGTACAGGAACTCTATGACAGTGAGCAATGTG
>NW_011495051.1:8648791-8655663 GCF_000754665.1 Bison bison bison | reverse complement strand
AGTGACCACTCATGCCTTAGGACATACAGGAGTACTCAAAATGGAGGGAACCCTTATGAAGATAATCAGTATGGGAAAAACTTCCTTACTCTGCACAACAAATCCTTTACTGGAGAAAAATGTTCCATGTTTAATCAGTGTCGAAAAACTGTCATGCTGACTCCAGATATTGTACACTGGAAATCTAACATACAAGAAAAAGCCTTAGAACCCAGAGATGTTGGGAAAGCCTTTGTTAATCAGTCTTACCTTCGGACACAAGTGAGAGCTCACAATAAAGAAAAGCTCTACAAATGGAAGGAATGTGGAAAAACTTCTGTTCACTCAACAAGCCTTCATGCACATGTGCCAACTCACACTTCTAACAAATGCTACAGATGTGAGGACTCTGGAAAAGTCTCCACTGCATCCCTAAGCCATAGACAACATATAAAAACACACACTGGAGAGAAGCCTTTTCAGTGTGACACATGTGGGAAAGCCTTTAGGTTTTCCTCATACCTTCTTGTTCACAGTCGAATTCACACTGGAATAAAACCCTACAAATGTAAGGAATGTGGGAAAACCTTTAGATTGTCTTCATACCTTCGTGTTCACAGTCGAATTCACACTGGAATAAAACCCTACAAATGCAGGGATTGTGGGAAAGCCTTTAGATTATCCTCATACCTTCGTGTTCACAGTCAAATTCACACAGTAATAAAACCTTACAAATGTGAGGAATGTGGGAAAGACTTCAAACATTCTCTACCCTTTAACATTCACATGGGAACTCACACTGGAGAGCAACCCTATAAATGTAAGGAGTGTGGGAAAACCTTCACTCGATCTTCAGGCCTTATTGAACATATGAAAACTCATACTGGAGAGAAGCCTTTTAAGTGTGACACATGTGGAAAAACCTTCACTCGATCTTCAGGCCTTACTGAACATATGAAAACACACACTGGAGAGAAGCCTTTTAAGTGTGACACGTGTGGAAAAACCTTCACTCGATCTTCAGGCCTTACTCGACATACGAAAATTCACACTGGTGAGAAGCCTTTTAAATGTGACACATGTGGGAAAGCCTTTGCTTCTTCCTCCCACCTCATTAGACATCTACAGTCTCATACTGCACAGAAGACTATTAAATGTGACAAATGTGGGAAGGCCTTTGCTAATTCCTCATATCTTACTATACATTTTAGAACTCACACTGGAGAGAAGCCTTTTGAGTGTAATGTGTGTGGGAAAACATTTACCACTTCTTCATATCTTATCATACACAAACGAACTCACACTGGAGAGAAACCATATGAATGTAAGGAATGTGGAAAAACCTTTTCTCACTTCTCAAGCCTTTCTTACCATATAAAACGACATTGAAGAGAGGCCATTGAAATGTGACAAGTGTGGAAAAGCCCTTGCTGCTTTCTCAAATCTTATGAAACATTTTTTTGAAAATTTTGGCTGCACCCACAGCATGTAAGACCTTAGTTCCCAGTGACTGAACCCAAGTCTCCTGCATTGGAAGGCAGAGTTTTAACCACTGGACCACCAGGGAAGTCCCTTACTAAATATTTTTGAACTCACAATGGAAAGATGCCTTTACAGTGTAATAAGTGTGGGAAAAGATCTGCAAATTCTTCACCCTTTGCCATTCACAAGTGTATTCACACTGGTGAGATACCGTATAAATGTTTGGAATGCGGGGAGGCATTTGCTGCTTCTAAGCACTTTTAAAATGTTATTTATTCATTTTGGCTGTACCATGCAGCTTGTAGGGTATTAGTTTCCCAACCAAGGATTAAACCTGGGCCCTTGGGAGTGAGAGCATGGAGCTGTACCCACCACTGGACTGCCAGGGAATTACCTAAGTATTTTAGAGCTCATACAGGGCAGAAGACTTTCAAGTGTAATATATGTGGGAAAACATGTACCAGTTCATCCGTTACCACACACAAAGCTATTCACAGTGGAGAGAAACCCTATAAATGTACAGAGGAAAGCTTTTTGTCTTTCTGATTCACTTCAACAACATGAAAGGTCAACACTTGGGAGCTGCTCTACAAATGTTAGGAATGTGGGAAGCACGTCAGTCCCACAACTGGTATGTAAGATATCACAGTGGAGATTTCCCTGGTGGTCCAGTGGTTAAGGATCTGCCTTGCAATGCAGTGGACACGAGTTCAATCCCTGCTTGGGGAACTAAGATCCCACATGCCACAGAGCAACTAAGGTCGTGCGCTACAAGTGCTGAGCCTGTACATTGCAACTAGTGAGTCCACCCACGGCAACAAAGGATCTGGCATGAGGCAACAAACCTCTTACGTGCCACAAATAAGACTCAAAGCAGCCAAATAAATAAATTAAAAAAAACAGTGAAGCCATATTATAATATTAAAGACACATATTAAAATATTAAAGACACATGGACAGCCCTTTACTCTTTCCTCAGTGAAATTAATATTTTTTAAATATGGGAAATCTTGCAGTAGACAGAAATCCTACTGATTTAAGCTATGTGGCTAAGTTTTATTACTTTTTACATTTTATGCCTTTAGGAAAAAGAAAGTAATTTTAACTTGTTCTTAGAGGTTTAAATGGTTATTTATTGAGGACATCCAATGTATCTTTTCCTGTGTAAATTCTGGTTCTGCTAAATACCTTAATGTTCACTTATAATCTCACTGTGGAGCAAAACTTTATGAATGTAAGAAGTTAGTTGTAGAGTCATCATTTTCCATTAGATTGTTCCTCATTCTTAATAAACATGAGGTATTTCACAGTCAAGAGAAACTGAATATGGAGTATTTGGAAAATACTACCCTGAGTCTGAGATCTTAGAGTTGCTGAGAGGTGTAGAGTGCTGGGGGTTCTGTATATCTGTTTCAAGCATTTGTGATTTGCTCTGACCTTGGGGAGAGTCTTGACACGACTGAGGAACTAAACAACAAGAACAAGTTCTTGCACACAGTGTGCCTTTCTTCACTCTCACAGCTAGACCAGGCCAGTATAGTGACTACACTTTGAGTTTGCACCTGGGTCTGAAGTGGACCTACAGGATACACACTTTATCCTTGTCTAACCTGCTGGATTCTCTTGTTGGATTGACATTGTCTTCACATTGTGAAGACAGGGAGTGCTTAAATGTGTACAGTGCTCACCAACCTCATTTATGCTGAGGACTTCCCTGGTGGCTCAAACATTAGAGAATCTACCTGCAGTGCAGGAGACCTGGGTCGGGAATATCACCTGGAGAAGGGAATGGCTACCCATTCCAGTATTCTTGCCTGGAGAATTCCATGGACAGAGGAGCCTGGTGGTCGACAGTCCACGGGGTCACAAAGAGTTGGACATGACTGATCGACTAACTTTCTTTTCATGCTGTCCAAGGTGAGGGATATGGTATGTCTATAAATTCTGTAAAATTATCGTGTCGTTCTTACCCTGATCCTGGCATGGCACGAGTGGAGAAGATTACATCTAATGTGAGTCACCCTGATTTCATGACTTTTGTAGGTGAACACCCCAGCATCTGAGGGAGAATCTTTATTTTTTTTTTTTTTACTGTAAAAATTTTAAAATTTTCTTTAATAGAAAATTATTTAATTAGTATACATGTGTTCCCCATCCTGAACCCTCCTCCCTCCTCCCTCCCCACACCATCCCTCTGGGTCGTCCCAGTGCACCAGCCCCAAGCATCCAGCATCGTGCATTGAACCTGGACTGGCATCTCGTTTCATACATGACGTTTCACATGTTTCAATGCCATTCTCCCAAATCTTCCCACCCTCTCCCTCTCCCACAGAGTCCATAAGACTGTTCTATACATCAGTGTGAGGGAGAATCTTTAATCTCAAGCTGTGCAGAAAGTAATTGAGAATAATGTTCTCTTTCACCCCTAAACCCAACACCACAGTCTGACAAAACAACTGTATTTTTCTTGGTCAGACAACAGCTGTCACTGATGATATAACTTGCTTCTGTATTTTTTATTTCACTCATCTGTGAAAACAAAAACTCATGTGAATAGAGCTGGTCCTGATCATCTACTGTGCTTGATGCCATCAGTGGCAGTTCCTGAGTGTGGGTCTTGGGTGCAGATGCACACTTGCAGAAACTCGTTTTAGCCTTGACAAAGTTCTCATGCTTGAGCAGCCTTGGATTATGTTGAGTTTGGCTATCATGCCTGCAGCTGCTTGATGATGCTTTATTGAGGTTTAATCAAACCATTGTAATAATAATGATAATCCAGATCAACCTTAACAATAAATCCTGAACAAGAATTGCATGTGCACTTTTGTGTTACACATTTGTATGTATGGAGGAATATGTCATGTTGTAGTTTAATTTGGGGTGTGTACATTGTGACTTAGCCCATCTGTTGCCGCCTTTAATTATTTGCAATGACTAAGGGTTACAGATTGGCTTTAGATGTAGCCTAATTGTCTGAAATAAGACCTGAGTATCGTAGAGATTTTTCCAGTGGTCCAGAGGGTAAGCATCGCCTTATCCTTAATGCAGGGGACTCGGGTTTGATCCCTAGTCTGGGAACTAAGATCCCACATGCTGCAGAGTAACTAAACCTGCGCATTACTAGAGTCCATATATCACAATGAAAGATCCCACGTGCTGCAACTAAGATCCAATACAGCCAAATAAATATTTTTAAAAAGACCTACCCACTGAATTTCTTATAATTGCCTGAGTCTGAGACCATGTGGGAAATGTTGAGATCACTACTGCAGATTGACCTCATTCTGCTTGGCCTCCTGTTGACAGTGTTGTCAAGTGCTGAGCAAGATAAATCAAGTAAATATGGTCCCAGCTTTTGTTATTCAGTGAGTCACAAAGTGGCGTATTCACATGGAAATTCTCCAAAGCCAAGATGATGTGAGCCATGTACACATGGATGAACCTTGAAAAACATTTTAAGTGAAAACAGTTGTTTGTATGAAAAATCCAGAAAGTGCAAATCTACGTATAGAGAAAGTATATTTGTGGTTGTTTAGATATTGAGAGAAATGAAGTGGGTGATTTGACAGCCAGAAGCTGCTTTTGAAGTGAAAAGATTATAAAATTATGACAACATTGAGTCATATAAATTAAATAGGTGTATTGTATTGTAGGCAAATTATGTCTCAATAAAGTAGTCCCAAGAAACAAAATAAAAAATCTTGATTATACCTACACTGATTGGGTAGTTACCAGCAGAGCCAGCCAGGCCGCCCAAAGGAGGCCCATTGAAGCCTCCTACTAGGAACTCGTCCTTGGACGCCCTCCTTCCAGCATGATACACTCAGGTTCACTGAGGGCCTCACCTAGCTGGGATGCAACTAACCACCACAAAGCTAATCACACAGGGAGAGGCACAGATAACGGGAATCTCTTGCATCATTTCCGTTCCGCACCTTGAAACGTGGGGCTTTGGATGTCAGCCATATTAGGCCGATTCACACAAGTTGTAAGTAGTTCCCTCATGACTGGATGCAGTAGGACTTTGGCTCCGCCCAGAGAGGCAGGTGGAGAGAGCATTGTACCCAAGGAAAGAAGTTGAGGCTAGAAACAGGTTTGAGACCCGGGCTCTGGGCAGAAGGCGGCGCACACACCCAGGGTTGGGACTGGAGGTAGGACCAGGTCTAGCGTGGGGTTTAGAGGCTGGAAGGGCAACACAGGTTGAAGGCTCACCCTGCAGGATATTCATCAAAAAGATTTTCCATCACTTATCCAGTTTCCTAGAGCTTTTGTAGGAATTCTCCCCATACTGATGGGCCTGCTCATCTTCAAAGTCGTGGTCTATTCAGTCAATCCCATTGTTAGGCCTTTGTTTCCTCTTACTGCTTTTTATTTACACGGATACCGTGCTAAAGTCTAATAATACCACTGGGTTCCTTTGGAATTTTAAGGGTAGAAATTGAAATATCTCTTTCAATCGAGATATGTAAATTTGAAAAAAAAATGTTTTCAAATATGTATTTCTGGGTTTGTTTTCCATATCTAACAAAACAGGCTAGGACTTCCCCTACTATGTTAATATAGCACTGAATCAGGCATTTTTTGTCTGTTCAGGAACAGTACCACAGTTTCTCTGGTAGTCTTGTTGTGTGTTTCAAGGGGTGGCCTTTAAGAATTGAAATTTTTTAAAACCCTCATGTACTAACATGTTTTATCAGAAGGTTCACAGACATTATCAAATGTGTTAACATTTACGTAATGGTTATTCTACTACATTAATTTTCCAAATTATGCTGTAATTTTTTTTATATAACTCAGGATTCTATTTTTAAAAATAATTTCTGGATTTACTACTTTGCTTTCAGTTCAATTCAGTTGAGTCGCTCAGTCGTGTCCGACTCTTTGAGACTCCATGAATTGCAGCACGCCAGGCCTCCCTGTCCATCACCAACTACCGGAGTTCACTCAAACTCAAGTCCATCGAGTCGGTGATGCCATCCAGCCATCTCATCCTCTGTCGTCCCCTTCTCCTCCTGCCCCCAATCCCTCCAGCATCAGAGTCTTTTCCAATGAGTCAATTCTTCGCATGAGGTAGCCAAAGTACTGGAGTTTCAGCTTTAGCATCATTCCTTCCAAAGAACACCCAGGACTGATCTCCTTTAGAACGGACTGGTTGGATCTCCTCACAGTCCAAGGGAGTCTAAAGAGTCGTCTCCAACACCACAGTTCAAAAGCATCAATTCTTCAGCACTCAGCTTTCTTCACAGTCCAACTCTCACATCCATACATGACCACTGGAAAAACCATAGCCTTGACGAGACGGACCTTTGTTGGCAAAGTAATGTCTCTGCTTTTGAATATGCTATCTAGGTTGGTCATAACTTTCCTTCCAAGGAGTAAGCGTCTTTTAATTTCATGGCTGCAATCACCAT
>NW_011495051.1:8641526-8648691 GCF_000754665.1 Bison bison bison | reverse complement strand
ACCATCTGCAGTGATTTTGCAGCCCCCCAAAATAAAGTCTGACACTGTTTCCACTGTTTCCCCATCTATTTCCCATGAAGTGATGGGACCAGATGCCATGATCTTCATTTTCTGAATGTTGAGCTTTAAGCTAACTTTTTCACTCTCCTCTTTCACTTTCATCACTTAGTTCCTCTTCACTTCCTGCCATAAGGGTGGTGTCATCTGCATATCTGAGGTTATTGATATTTCTCCTGTCAATCTTGATTCCAGCTTGTGTTTCTTCCCGTCCAGCGTTTCTCATGATGTACTCTGTATATAAATTAAATAAGCAGGGAGATAATACACAGCCTTGACCTACTCCTTTTCCTATTTGGAACCAGTCTATTGTTCCATGTCCAGTTCTAACTGTTGCTTCCTGACCTGCATACAGATTTCTCCAGAGGCAGGTCAGGTGGTCTGGTATTCCCATCTCTTTCAGAATTTTCCACAGTTTATTGTGATCCACACAGTCAAAGGCTCTGGCCTAGTCAATAAAGCAGAAATAGATGTTTATCTGGAACTCTCTTGCTTTTTCCATGATCCAGCGGATGTTGGCAATTTCATCTCTGGTTCCTCTGCCTTTTCTAAAACCAGCTTGAACATCAAGAAGTTCACGGTTCATGTATTACTGAAGCCTGGCTTGGAGATTTTTGAGCATTACTTTACTAGCATGTGAGATGAGTGCAATTGTGCGGTAGTTTGAGCATTCTTTGGCATTGCCTTTCTTTTGGATTGGAATGAAGACTGACCTTTTCCAGTCCTGTGGCCACTGCTGAGTTTTCCAAATTTGTTGGCATATTGAGTGCAACACTTTCACAGCATCATCTTTCAGGATTTGAAATAGCTGAACTGGAATTCCATCACCTCCACTAGCTTTGTTCATAGTGATGCTTTCTAAGGCCCACTTGACTTCACATTCCAGGATGTCTGGCTCTAGGTGAGTGATCACACCATCGTGATTATCTTGGTTGTGAAGATCTTTTTTGTACAGTTCTTCTCTGTATTCCTGCCACCTTTTCTTAATATCTTCTGCTTCTGTTAGGTCCATACCATTTCTGTCCTTTATCGAGCCCATCTTTGTATAAAATGTCCCCTTGGTATCTCTAATTTTCTTGAAGAGATCTCTAGTCTTTCCCATTCTGTTGTTTTCCTCTATTTCTTTGCATTGATCTCTGAGGAAGCCTTTCTTATCTCTTCTTGCTATTCTTTGGAACTCTGCATTCAGATGCTTATATCTTTCCTTTTCTCCTTTGCTTTTCACTACTCTTCTTTTCACAGCTATTTGTAAGGCCCCCCCAGACAGCCATTTTGCTTTTTTGCATTTCTTTTCCATGGGGATGGTCTTGATCCCTGTCTCCTGTACAGTGTCACGGACCTCATTCCATAGTTCATCAGGCACTAGCTAATGTTTTTTAATGTTACTCTTCTAGATGCTTCATACATTAAAGTTTTATAACCTAACTACTCAGTGATGTAGGTTCTGTCACAATTTTTTGTTTTGAGAAAACAGCTTTATTGAAATATAATTTTTGTACTATATAATTCATGCATTTCAAAATACTCAGTTTTTCTTCTGTTCTTCTATTAATCTGTTCCTTAGATTTCCTTCATGTTCATGTATTTGGTGTATTTCAGTCTTACATGGTGTAAGGTCAACTTTTTTGGTTTAAAATAGACTGCAATCTTAATAAACCAAAATTATAACACCAGCCTAATTTATTGTTGTTCAGTTGCCAAGTCGGTCAATTCTTTGAGACCCCACAGACTGCAGCACACTAGGCTTCCCTCACCATTTCCTGGAATTCACCCAAGTTCATGCCCATTGAATTGGTGATGCCATCAAACCATCTCATTCTTTGTCATCCCCTTCTTCTCCTGCCTTCAATCTTTCCCAGCATCAGGGTTTTGTCCATTGAGTCAGCTGTTCGCTTCAGGTGGCCAAAGTATTGGTACTTTAGCATCAGTCCTTGAAGATGTATTCAGGGTTGATTTCCTTTAAGATACACGCTGATCTCCTTGCTTTTCAAGGAACTCTCAAGAGTCTTCTCCAGCACCATAGTTTGAAAGCATCAGTTCTTCAGTGCTCTGCTTTCTTTATTGTCTGGCTCTCACATCTGTACATGACTACTGGAAAGGCCATAGCCTTGACTATGCGGACCTTTATTAGCAAAGTGATGTCTTTGCTTTTTAACACACTGTCTAGGTTTGTCACAGCTTTCCTGCCAAGAAGCAACTGTCTTCTAATTTCATGGCTGCAGTCACCATCTGCAGTGATTTTATAGTCCAAGAAGAGGAAATTCGTCACCGTTTCCACCTTTTCCCCTTGTGCATGCTGCTAAGTTGCTTCAGTCATGTCCGACTCTTTGTGACACTGTGGACTGTAGCCCTCCTCTGTCCATGGGATCTTCCAGGCAAGAATACTGGAGTGGGTTGCCATTCCCTTCTCTAGGGAATCTTGCCAATCTTCCCAGGGATTGAACTTGCGTCTCTTATGTCTCCTGCATTGGCAGGCAGGTTCTTTACCACTTGTACCACCCAGGAAGCCTCTTCTGTTTCCCCTTATGTTTGCCATGAAGTGATGGGACCAGATACCATGATCTTATTTTTTTTAATATTGAGTTTTAAGCTGGCCTTGTCACTCTCCTCCTTCACCCTCATCAAGAGGCTCTTTAGTTCCTCTTCGCATTCTGCCATTAGAGTGGTATCATCCGCATATCTGAGGTTGTTGACATTTCTGTCGGCAGTCTTGACTCCAGCTTGTAACTCATCCAGCCCGGCATTTCCCATGATGTTCTGTGTGTATAAGTTAAATAAACAGAGTGACAATAAACAGCCTTGTCGTACTCCTTTCTCCATTCTGAATCAATCAGTTGTTCCATATGGGTTCTAGCTGTTGCTTCTTGATCCACATACAGGTATCTTAGGAGACAGGTAAGATTCCCATCTCTTTAAGAGTTTTCCACAGTTTGTTTTGACCCATACAGCCAAAGGCCTTAACATAGTCAATGAAACAAAGGTAGATATTTTCTGAATTCTCTTGCTTTCTCTATAATCCACCAAATGTTGGCAATTTGATCTGTGGTTCATCTGCCTTTTCTAAACCCAGCTTGAACATCTGGAAGTTCTCAGTTCACATAATCCTGAAGCCTAGCTTGGAGGATTTTCAGCATAACCTTACTACCATGGGAGATGAGTGCAATTGTCTGGTGGTTTGAACATTCTTTAGTACTGCCCTTCTTAGGAATTGGAATGAGGGTTGATCTTTTCCAGTCCTATGGCCACTGTTTGGATTTCCAAATTTGCTAACATATTGAGTGCAGCTCTTTAATACCATCATCTTTTAGGATTTTAAATAATTCTGCTGGAATTCCATCATCTCCACTAGCCTTATTGGCAGCAGTGCTTCCTAAGGCCCACCTGACTTCACATTCCGGAATATCTAGCTCTGAGTGAGAGACTACACCATGGTGGTTATCCAGCTCATTAAGACCTTTTCTGTACAGTTCTTTTGTGTGTTCTTTCCATCTCTTCTTGATCTCTTCTGCTTCTATTAGGTCTTTACCGTTTCTGTCCTTTATTGTGCCCCATCTTTGGGCAAAATGTTCCTTTGATATTTCCAATTTTCTTGAAGAGATTTCTAGTCTTACCCTTTCAGCCTAACTAGTAATCCCAAAAATGGTATCCTAATGGTGACAGACTTGGAAAGTTCCACTGGTCATTATGCATGAAACAAATTCACCCTGCTCAGGATGAGAAGCCTGAAACCTGAAATCCTGGAATAGTCTGCGTTATCTGACATTAGGATCTGCCTTCTTATAGAAAGGTTTTGCGTGCTGTGGGAAGCATTATGTGTTTTCTATTTTCTAATATTTCTTTGTTACCCTGAAGTTTCATAGGGTCATAGGTAAAAACCGGCTATCTACTGCCTAGTAGAGATTGTACTTAACACCAGAGTCTTCGAATTAGGAAACCTTGTGCTCAACAGGTCCACAGAAGAGTTAGTTTCATGGTGACTGCACAGGATATTTACTTTTTTTTTTTTTTGCATTGAGATACTGTTAGTGTTCAGTGAAATATACATTTAAGTATTCCACAAATGACTTTTGAAAATTGAGTATACTTATGTAATCACCAGCCTACACAAGATATAGAAAATATTAATCTTCCGCAAAAGACCTTTGCACATTTTAGTCCATTCCCTCACCATTACTCGCAAACACTTTCTAGTTTCTAACAGTTACTTGATACTGTATACTGCGTACATATATTAGGCAGTTTGCTCATCATTTTCACATTGTATCCTACCTAATTTTTCTCTACTATTTGAAGAAACATTATGGGAGAGGTGATCAAATCTCCCAGTGAAATTGTGGGCTTTTTTGCCTTGTATTTCTGTCAAGCATTGCTTTATATATTTTACAAATAAATTACTAAGTGGCTCATAATGCACATCTCAACTTTTTATATTATGAAGAATCAGAATTTTATATATAATTAACACCATCTGTAGAAATGCATTAAAGTTTACACAGACTGACAGTAGGGTCTGCTTCTGTTTTCTTTTTGAGGGTTTTTGCATATTGTGGGCAGTAGTATGTTTCATCTGGTTACCAATGACATAGAGCCTTGCTCAGCAAAGAGTAAAGGCACCAGTGATCTTCTTTCTTTCTTTTTTTTTTTTTTTTGGTCATGCCACATGGCCTTTAGGATCTTATTTCCCTGACAGGGATTAAACCTGGGCCCTCATCAGTGAACGTACAGAGTCCTAATCAACGGACCGCTAGAGAATTCACACCCAGTGATTTCTGACTAACAGACAACTGAGATCCTTCACAAGACTGTTGAGAGTACCTTGATATAATGACAACTGGATCTTATTGCTTGATGTGACGCACAGTCCTCCAGAGGATATAATTAAATTTGTCCATGTAGAGACAAAACAAAAAGTGCTCTGGCGTAACAGTTGCTACATCTTGATACCCAAAGTAGAGATTTTTTGTATATATCAAAAGCTCCCAATTTTCTGCTTTTTCTCAATATGCCTATGAAAAACACACCTGCCAAGATATAGTAGATGAATCCTGAAGACATTCAGCTGTGTGAAATAAGCCAGATACAAAAAAATAAATAAAAACTATAAGCTGTATTATTCCGCTTACATAAGTTAACTGGAGGAATCTATTTCATAGGCAGAGACAGAAAGTAGAAGAGATGTCAAGACTAGGGAAAAGGGCATTGGGGAGTTAGTGTTTAAGTACCAAGTATCAATTTGAGATGGTAAAAAATTTCTGGAGATAGATGGTAATGATGGTTACATAACAATAAGAATATACTTAATGCTACTGAATATACTTAATGCTTTTTTTAAGATTTGTTTTTATATTTGGCTATGCTGGGTCTTTCAGGATTTGAAACAGCTCCACTGGAATTCCATCACTTCCGCTAGCTTTGTTCATAGGCCCACTTGACTTCACATTCCAGGATGTCTGGCTCTAGATGAGTGATCACACCATCGTGATTATCTGGGTCGTGAAGATCTTTTTTGTACAGTTCTTCTGTGTATTCTTGCCACCTCTTCTTAATATCTTCTGCTTCTGTTAGGTCCATACCATTTCTGTCCTTTATCGAGCCCATCTTTGCATGAAATGCTCCCTTGGTATCTCTAATTTTCTTGAAGAGATCTGCCGGTAGCCGGTGTGAGGAGCTCCGCCCATCGCAAAGGTCATGAGGAAGGAGGCTCAGCATACACAAAGGCGGGATGGAGCCTCAGGAGTCCCCCTGGATATTCTCGAGCATCTACCCCCAAAAAACCAGAGTCTGCCTACTTTACTGCTTTGTGCTCTCACCTCTGACTTTACTGGGGGCTGTCCCCCACCACCATCTCACTCTCTCTGATAAAGAGTTAACTCACAGCTCCAGTTAATAACAGCTTACAGTTCCTGGGCATTAGGAGTGTTTAAATCCAAACCCCTCAGATAGCTCTCTAACTCGCCTGACAAGTTTACCCGGGCTCCTACAGCTATGCATACAATTGTTTACAGTCTCCCAGCCATGAGAGGCACGGGAAGCTTAAGATATTCAAATAGCTTAGAGCCTCTCGGAGAGTTAGAAACTGTCAGGATAAAACTAGTAAAAGATTTCATTGATGAGCCAATGCTTGCTGCCAAGTTTCCACATCCCCGGTATTGTATCCTTGAATGTGTATTGATTAATATAGTTGGTATGTAGAAAAAATAAGTAGTGGCCTTGGTGTTAGCAACTTTAGAACCTTAAGGTAATAAATTCTTTCCTTTGTTATAAACCCACTGCACCTCTGCCCTATAGGGAATGCAACTTTATCTAACACCTGCGGAGGATGGCGCCAAACCTTAAAATAATTACTCTTAGAGAAAATAAGTCTTATGGTTGACAAACCTTTGTCAAGAGTCATAAAATGTTAATAGGCCTTCTGACCAGAAGATGATGTAAATCATCTAAACCATTTGTATATGATAAATTTGCAGGAAAGAAACCCTGGTTTCGATAAGGATCAAAGACTGCTGACTTTGCATGATTTCACATTATCCCTATTATCCTCTATGTGTATACTTAGAGTATACAAGCCCCTGTTGAAAATAAAGCTATGGGCCTTGTTCACCAAAGCTTGGTCTCCCCATGTCATTCTTTTTCTCAATTTCTGGCTGAGTCTCCATCTGGAGCACGGAGGTCCTCTGCAACCATTTATTTGCCTGGGCTTCTAAGACCCACTCAAGAAGGTGCCTAAGGTGGAGCACCTTCCACTACTCGAGAGGGCGCCTGCGGCCTCCGTGGTCAGAGCTAACCTGATGTCACAGGTTATATTGATTTCCCCCGTAAACCAAGCCACTCAGCCTCTTTTCTCCACTGAATTTTCCTACTGAGCTATCCTCATTCTATTACTCTTTATATCTTTGATGAATATTTAAATAAAGCTATTGTATCCAATTGGAGAAGGAAATGGCAACCCACCCCAGTGTTCTTGCCTGGAGAATCCCAGGGAGGGGGGAGCCTGGTGGGCTGCCGTCTATGGGGTCGCACACAGCCGGACACGACTGAAGCGACTTAGCAGCAGTAGCAGCAGCATTGTATCCAGTGAACTTGCCGAAGCCGTCTCCCCTTCGAATTC
>NW_011495051.1:8640634-8641367 GCF_000754665.1 Bison bison bison | reverse complement strand
GATCTCTAGTCTTTCCCGTTCTGTTGTTTTCCTCTATTTCTTTGCATTGATCTCTGAAGAAGGCTTTCTTATCTCTTCTTGCAATTCTTTGGAACTCTGCATTCAGATGCTTATATCTTTCCTTTTTTCCTTTGCTTTTCACTTCTCTTCTTTTCGCAGCTATTTGTAAGGCCTCCCCAGACAACCATTTTGCTTCTTTGCATTTCTATTCCATGGGGATGGTCTTGATCCCTGTCTCCTGTAAAATGTCACGAACCTCCACCCATAGTTCATCAGGACTCTATCAGATCTAGTCCCTTAAATCTATTTCTCACTTCCACTGTGTAATCATAAGGGATTTGATTTAGGTCATACCTGAATGGTCTAGTGGGTTTTCCCTACTTTCTTCAATTTAAGTCTGAATTTGGCAATAAGGAGTTCGTGATCTGAGCCACAGTAAGCTCCTGGTCTTGTTTTTGCTGATTGTATAGAGCTTCCCCGTCTTTGGCTGCAAAGAATATAATCAATCTGATTTTGGTGTTGACCATCTGGTGATGTCCATGTATAGAGTCTTCTCTTGTGTTGTTGGAAGAGGGTGTTTGCTATGACCAGTGCATTCTCTTGGCAAAATTCTATTAGCCTTTGCCCTGCTTCATTCCGTATTCCAAGGCCAAATTTGCCTGTTACCCCACGTGTTGCTTGACTTCCTACTTTTGCATCCCAGTCCCCTATAATGAAAAGGACATCTTTTTGG
>NW_011495051.1:8639562-8640534 GCF_000754665.1 Bison bison bison | reverse complement strand
TGGGGTGTTAGTTCTAAAAGGTCTTGTAGGTCTTCATAGAACCGTTCAACTTCAGCTTCTTCAGCATTACTGGTTGGGGCATAGGCTTGGATTACCGTGATATTGAATGGTTTGCCTTGGAAATGAACAGAGATCATTCTGTCGTTCTTGAGATTACATCCAAGTACTGCATTTCAGAATCTTTTGTTGACCATGATGGCTACTCCATTTCTTCTAAGGGGTTCCTGCCCGCAGTAGTAGATATAATGGTCATCTGAGTTAAATTCACTCATTCCAGTCCATTTTAGTTCCCTGATTCCTAGAATGTCAATGTTGCCATCTCCTCTTTGACCACTTCCAATTTCCTTGATTCATGGACCTAACATTCCAGATTCCTATGCAATATTGCTCTTTATAGCATCGGACCTTGCTTTTATCATCAGTCACATCCACAACTGGGTATTGTTTTTGCTTTGGCTCCATCCCTTCATTTTTTCTGGAGTTATTTCTCCACTGATTTCCAGTAGCATATTGGGCACCTACCGACCTGGGAAGTTCCTCTTTCAGTATCCTATCATTTTGCCTTTTCATACTGTTCATGGGGTTCTCAAGGCAAGAATACTGAAGTGGTTTGCCATTCTCTTCTCCAGTGGACCACATCCTGAAAGATGATGCTGTGAAAGTGCTGCACGCAATATGCCAGCAAATTTGGAAAACTCACCAGTGGCCACAGGACTGGAAAAGGTCAGTCTTCATTCCAATCCCAAAGAATGCTCAAACTACCACACAGTTGCACTCATCTCACACGCTAGTAAAGTAATGCTCAAAATTCTCCAAGCCAGGCTTCAGCAGTATGTGAACCGTGAACTTCCAGATGTTCAAGCTGGTTTTAGAAAAGGCAGAGGAACCAGGGATCAAATTGCCAACATCCGCTGGATCATGGAAAAAGCAAGAGAGTTCCAGAAAAACATCTATTTCTGCTTTATTGACTAT
>NW_011495051.1:8639047-8639462 GCF_000754665.1 Bison bison bison | reverse complement strand
ATTGACATGAGTCTCAGTGAACTCCGGGAGTTGGTGCTGAACAGGGAAGCCTGGCATGCTGCAATTCGTGGGGTCGCGAAGAGTCGGACACGACTGTGCGACTGAACTGAACTGAACTGAACTGATGCTGGGTCTTCAGTTGCTACATGCAGGCTTTCTCTAGTTGTGGGGAGAGGGACTACTCTGTAGTTGCTGTTCATGAGCTTCTCTCATTGCAGTGGCTTCTCTTGTTGTGGAGCATGGGCTCTAGGGCAGTCAGGCTTCAGTAGTTGTGATGTACAGGCGTAAGTTGTCCTGAGGCATGTGGAATTTTCCTGGACCAGGGATTGAACCTATGTCCCCTGCATTGATAAGCAGATTCTTAACCCCTGATCCACCATGAAAGTCCTAAACTACACAGTTTAAATGGTTGAGC
>NW_011495051.1:8631336-8638947 GCF_000754665.1 Bison bison bison | reverse complement strand
AACACGAAGATCATGGCATCTGGTCCCATCACTTCACAGGAAATAGATGGGGAAACAGTGGAAACCGTGTCAGACTTTATTTTGGGGGGCTCCAAAATCACTGCAGATGGTGATTACAGCCATGAAATGAAAAGACGCTTACTCCTTGGAAGGAAAGTTATGACCAACCTCGATAGCATATTCAAAAGCAGAGACATTACTTGGCCAACAAAGGTCCGTCTCGTCAAGGCTATGGTTTTTCCAGTGGTCATGTATGGATGTGAGACTTGGACTGTGAAGAAAGGTGAGCACCAAAGAATTGATGATTTTGAACTGTGGTGTTGGAGAAGACTCTTGAGAGTCCTGTGGACTGCAAGGAGATCCAACTGGTCCATTTTAAAGGAAGTTAGTCCTGGGTGTTCTTTGGAAGGAATGATGCTAAAGCTGAAACTCCAGTACTTTGGCCACCTCATGCAAAGAGTTAACACACTGGAAAAGACCCTGATGCTGGGAGGGATTTGGGGCAGGAGGAGAAGGGGACGACAGAGGATGAGATGGCTGGATGGCATCACCAACTCAATTGACATGAGTCTCAGTGAACTCCGGGAGTTGGTGCTGAACAGGGAAGCCTGGCATGCTGCAATTCATGGGGTCGCGAAGAGTCGGACACGACTGTGCGACTGAACTGAACTGAACTGATGTTGGGTCTTCAGTTGCTACGTGCAGGCTTTCTCTAGTTGTGGGGAGAGGGACTACTCTGTAGCTGCTGTTCATGAGCTTCTCTCATTGCAGTGGCTTCTCTTGTTATGGAGCACGGGCTCTAGGGCACACGGGTTTCAGTAGTAGTGGTGCTTTGCCGTAGTTCCCACAGCATGTGGAATATTCCTGGACCAGGGATTGAACCTATGTCCCCTGCATTGATAAGCAGATTCTTAACCCCTGATCCACCATGAAAGTCCTAAACTACACAGTTTAAATGGCTGAGCATAAATAATATGTGATGTATATTTTATCATAGTAAAAAATTGTGGAAGGAGATTATATGTATTATTTGTAGGAATCTCGTAAAATACCATTTCCAGGGAAAAGAAATTCTAAGTAGGCTTGGCTGACAGTACCTCTCATAGAGTCCCAGGTCAACAAAATACCCATCCAATATAGAAGGCTCTTACGTGCTTGAGGTTCATTAATTTATATATCTGAGGCACGTGTTTAGAACAGTCATTTTAAAGCAACTAACCAATAAAAAATCAGATTTTTAAAGGGCTAGATTTTAAAATTGCTACTAAAACCAGACCCTGCACTGAGAGAGATATTGAGTTAAAAAATGAAAAGAATAAAGCAACTTGCTCAGACAGTATTTCACAGAAAGGGAAAACCAAACAAAACACCTGAATAAAACATCTAACAGAAAATGGAATTTTAAAACACCCACATGTAGGGTCAGTCCTGCAGGTTTCCTGAATAGGGACGTTAGTAGGCTCACAAGTTCAGCTGCCTCAGCCTCTCAAAAACAGGAATGTCCCAATCCCCCAGATCACAAACCATTCTTTATGTGACAAGTGACTGAGCAGTCAGGAGGAAGACAGCTGCCTGTGAGAGTGGCAGCTCTAGGTGAAGAGTAAATAAAGGACCAGAGCTGCATTGACTGCAGGATCCCAAATAGCCTAGGGGATAAAGCCAATGGGATAAACTCAATGGATGGCCCCACTGGAGGCTGATGGAGACAGCCAGGTCCAGAATAGAAAGGGTTAGAAAAGACCAACATGAATCCTTCATGACCCAGGCAAAGCTGGTGAACAGTCACACCTGTTCCTGTCATCAATACTGTAATGTCCACGGTGGGGCCATCATGCACTCAGTCTACATGACTGTGTTCCCTGTACTGTATTGTTTAGTCACTAAGCCATGTCCAACTCTGTGACCCCATGGACTGCAGCATGCCAGGCTCCTCTGTCCTCCACTGTCTCCCAGGGTTAGCTCAGATTCATGCCCATTGAGTTGGTGATTCTATCTAACCACCTCATTCTCTGCCACCCTCTTCTCCTTTCCTTCGATCTTTCCCAGCATCAGGGTCTTTTTCTAGTGAGTCAGCTCTTTGCATCAGGTGGCCAAAGTATTGGAGCTTCAGCTTTAGCATCAGTCTTTCCAGTGAATATTCAGGGTTGATTTTCTTAAGGATTGACTGATTTGATCTCCTTGCAGTCCAAGGGACTCCCAAGAGTCTTCTCCAGCACCACAATTCGAAACTATTCATTCTTTGTCATTCAGCATTCTTTATGGTCCAACTCTCACATCTGTACGTGACTACTGATGTAGTCACGATGTACTGTGCATGTAAGTTAAATAAGCAGAGTGACAATATACAGCCTTGACATACTTCTTCCCCAATTTGGAACCAGTCTGTTGTTCCATGTCCAGTTCTAACTGTTGCTTCCTGACCAGCATACAGATTTCTCAGCGTGCAGGTTAGGTGGTCTGGTATCCCCATCTCTTGAAGAATTTTCCTCAGTTTGTTGTGATCCACATAGGCAAATGCTTTTGCATAGTCAATAAAGCAGAAGTAGATGTTTTTCTGGAACTCTCTTGCTTTTTCTATGATTCAACAGATGTTAGTCATTTGATCTCTGGTTCCTCTGCCTGTACTAAGTCCAGCTTGAACATTCATGGTTTATGTACTGTAGAAGCCTCACATGAAGAATTTTGAGCATTACTTTGCTAGCATGTGAGATGAGTGCAGTTGTGCTGTAGTTTAAGCATTCTTTGGCATTGCCATTCTTTGGTATTAGAATGAAAACTGACCTTTTCCAGTCCTGTGGCCACTGCTGAGTTTTCCAAATTTGCTGGCATATTGAGTGCAGCACTTTCACAGCATCATCTTTCAGGATTTGAAATAGCTCAACTGGAATTCCATCACCTCCACTAGCTTTGTTCGTAGTGATGCTTCCTAAGGCCCACTTGACTTCACATTGCAGGATGTCTGGCTTTAGGTGAGTGGTCACACCATCATGGTTATCTGGGTCATGAAGATCTTTTTTGTATCGTTCTTCTGTGTATTCTTTCCACCTCTTAATATCTTCTGCTTCTATTGGGTCCATACCATTTCTGTCCTTTATTGTGCCCATCTTTGCATGAAATGTTCCCTTGGTATCTCTAATTTTCTTGAAGAGATCTCTAGTCTTTCCCATTCTATTGTTTTCCTCTATTTCTTTGCATTGATCACCAAGGAAGGCTTATTTCTCCTTGCTCTTCTTTGGAACTCTGCATTCACATGAGTATATCTTTCCTTTTCTCCTTTGCCTTTTGCTTCTCTTTTCTCAGCTATTTGTAAGGCCTCCTCAGACAACCATTTTGCCTTTTTGCATTTCTTTTTGTTGGGGATGGTCTTGATCATGGCCTCCTGTACAATGTCACAAACCTTCGTCCATAGTTCTTTAGGCACTCTATCAGATCTAATCCTTTGAATCTGTTTGTCACTTCCACTACATAATCGTAAGGGATTTGATTGAGGTCATACCTGAATGGTCTAGTGGTTTTCTCTACTTTCTTCAATTTAAGTCTGAATTTGGCAATAAGGAGTTCATGATCTGAGCCACAGTCAGCTCCCAGTCTTATTTTTGCTGACTGTATAGAGCTTCTCCATCTTTGGTTGCAAAGAATATAATCAATCTGATTTCAGTATTGACCGTCTGGTCCCTTGTGTTGCTGAATAGGAGGAGAATCCTGAAATCCTGCAATCCACGCAAGATGCTGCTTGAAAAAAAAAAAAAAAAACAGAAAACCAAGATAGATTGTATAGGAGCTTATACTACAAAAGAGCCGCAAGTTCAGAGGAATTGGTTTTGGACTTGGAGGACGGGATTTTGGTAACAACTTTATTGAGACATTATTCACATAGAATTCACCCACTTAATGTGTACATTCAATGGTTTTTCACAAATTCTGAAAACATTACTATAATCAATTTTAGAATGATTTCATCACCCCAAATACACCATCCCATCCACAACCCTAAGCAGCTACTAATCTATTGATTATCTCTACAGATTTGCCTATTCTGACAATTTCATATCAGTTTTTTAAAAAAATTACCATATGGGGGACTTCCCTGGTGGTCTGGTGGCTAAGACTCTGAACTCCTAATGCAGGAGGCCCTGATTTGATCCCTTGTCTGGGAACTAGATCCCACATGCCGCAACTAAGACCCAGCACAGCCAAATAGATATTTTTTAAATTAAAAAATTAAAATACTATATGCCTTCTTGTGACATTTCTTTCACATAGCATAAACATCTATGCTGTAACATTTATCAGTATTTTATTTTTTTAGATGATGAGTTTGAATTTGAATATTAATTCAAATGAGCTATCATAAAATGAGACAATGGGTTTGAATTTGAATATTAATTCAAATGAGCTATGGTAAGTATTAGCAAGTAGAATATAAAGCCACATTAAGAAAATAATAAGCCTTGACCAAGTGGATTTACTCTAGGAAGTCAAGGTTTGTTCAGTTATTAGGAAATCCATTAAATAACACATCCTATAGGACATCTAAGAAGGTAAATTATATGATTATCTACATTGATGCTGAAGAAGCCTTTGACAAAATTCAATAGCCATTATTTATATAAACACTCAAGAAAATAAAAATTGGCGAATACTTTGTTGGTTGATTATCTATATCTATAGCTATGTGTGTGTCTGTGTACTGGTGACATTAGCTAATGCAATTAGATGAGAGAAATTAATTGCAAGAGAAGTAAGACCACCTCTTTTTGCAGATGATATGTTATTACACATGGAAAGGTCTACAGTATCAATTATAAAATTAATATGAGCAGGGAAGTTTCTGGTGGTCCAGTGGTTAGGACTCTTGAGTTTCCACTGCTAGGGGCACAAGTTTGACCTCTGGTTGGGGAGCTAACCAGGTTTCATCTGAAAGTCGCTCAGTCGTGTCCAATTCTTTGCAACCCCATGGACTATACAGCCCAGGGAATTCTCCAGGCCAGACTACTAGAGTGGATAGCCTTTCCCTTCTCCAGGGGATCTTCCCAACTCAGAGATCGAACCCAGGTCTCCTGCATTGCAGGTAGATTCTTTACCAGCTGAGCCACCAGGGAAGGTCTCACATGCTGCACGGCAAAAAAAAAAAAAAAGTAAGCAATTAAAGAATTCAGTATCTTTGCAAGATATGGAATTGCCATTTAGAAGTCAAAAGCCTCCATCTACTAAGCCAGTAACTAATAAGGTGATACAATGGTAAAGGAAAAACTCAATTACAATAGTAAAAAAAGAAACTTTGGTTCAAACTTAACAAGATATGGATAAAACCCAAATGAAGAACCTTAAAACACTCTTGTAAGACAAAATAGATTTGAACAAAAGGAAAAACATCCTTTGTTCTTCAATAAAATGGCTTAACATAATAAAGATATAAATTTCCCAGGATTAATTTGTAAGTATAACATAATCCTGGGCTGCCCTTGTGGCTCAGTTGGTAAAGAATCCACCTGCAATGCAGGAGACCTGGGTTTGATCCCTCCGTTGGGAAGATCCCATGGGGAAGGGAAAGGCTACCCACCCCAGTATTCTGGCCTGGAGAATTCCATGGACTACAGTCCATGGGGTCGCAAAGAGTCGGATTCAAGTGAGCGACTTTGGTTTTCATAACATAATCCTAATACGAATGCCAAGAATCATTTTTTATTAGGCAAACTGATGCTAAAGTTTATATGGAAGAACAAACATCTGATGATACCCAAGAAAGCACTGAAAAACAAGCGATGATGCCCTACTGATGTTAAAACATGGCACAAAGCCACTATAACACTATAGTATTGTCACATAAATAGGAATCAAATGGAATAAAGTAGAATATCTCAAAATAGGCACAAAAACATATGGAATTTTAGTTTGTAAAGGTGGTGTTTCAGATCACTGAGACAAACATGGAGTTTTAATGAAAAGTGCAAAGACAACTAACTAGTTAGCCATCTGGGAAAAGATAAAATTACATATGTACCTCCCACCACTCACAAAAATAAAACACCAAATGGATCAATTATCTAAATGTGTGTTTTGGGGAAGCTGGGAAGACATACACGTTAAGTATTCAAGTGATTTCTGGACTAATTAAGGAAAAAGATATGACCATGAGGTGGCAGTACAGACACCTTATTTGGGTAGAACTTTGACAAGTTTCTTGGTCTTCCTGGTAGCTCAGCTGGTAAAGAATCCACCTGCAATGCAGGAGACCCCGGTTCAATTCCTGCATCAGAAAGTTCCCCTGGAGAAAGATCGATTGGCTCAGATGGTAAAGAATCCACTTGCAATGTGGGAAATCTGGGTTCGATTCCTGGGTTGGGAAGATCCCCTGAAGGAGGGCATGGCAAGCCACTCCAGTATTCTTGCCTGGAGAATCCCCATGAACAGAGGAGCCTGGTGGGCTACAGTCCATGGGATCACAAAGAGTCGGACACAACTGAGCACACAGTTGACAGGTTTGCATATGAGAAAAGTACCAGGAAATACCAAAGTTATAGCATCAGGGTTACTACTCTGAAGGGGGGAGTAGCCAAACTTCTATTCCAGGAGGAAAAGGCAGTTGCAGAGGTGGTTTATGTATCTAGGTGATATTCAGAAGCCTCATGGGGAGTCTCTGGGTCAGAAAGCTCTGAAGGGCGACAGCACTTTGGGGTCTTTATAGCCCCAGGATTTATCTTCTCATGGTGGGCAGATTTTATTTCTGGGGTATGCTAAGCAGCTGTGTTCTAAATGACTGAAAATCTCCATCTCCTTGTTTGGGCTATGTTTAAAGCTATGAATTTATGTATGTATAACTGAATCACTTCTCTGTACACCTGAAACTAACACAATATTGTTGATCAACTATATTCCAATATAAAATAAAAATTAAAAAAAATAATTAGGACTTCCCTGGCAGTCCAGTGAACACTCTGTTCTTCCATTGCAGAGAGCACAGGTTGATCCCTGGTTGGAGAACTAAGATCCTGCAGGCCACACAACAAGGTTTAAAAAAAAAAATTTGTTTTTAATTTTTGTAAAAAAATGTTTAAATAACTTATATAAGGAAAAATAAAAACTCCAAAAAAATAAAAACAACTTAATTTGTAAATTTTTGAGTTTGGCATCAGTAGGCTACTGTGAATAATGCTGCTGTGAATATTGTTGTGCAAATATTTGAATCCATGCTCCCAGTTCTTTTGGATTTATCAGATCAGATCAGTCGCTCAGTCGTGTCTGACTCTTTGTGACCCCATGAATCGCAGCACGCCAGGCTTCCCTGTCCATCACCAACTCCCGGAGTTCACTGAGACTCATGTCCATCGAGTCAGTGATGCCATCCAGCCATCTCATCCTCTGTCATCCCCTTCTCCTCCTGCCCCCAAACCCTCCCAGCATCAGAGTCTTTTCCAATGAGTCAACTCTTCGCATGAGGTGGCCAAAGTACTGGAGTTTCAGCTTTAGCATCATTCCTTCCAAAGAAATCCCAGGGCTGATCTCCTTTAGAATGGACTGGTTGGATCTCCTCACAGTCCAAGGGCTCTCAAGAGTCTTCTCCAACACCACAGTTCAAAAGCATCATTTCTTTGGTGCTCAGCCTTCTTC
>NW_011495051.1:8627744-8631236 GCF_000754665.1 Bison bison bison | reverse complement strand
ATCATTTCTTTGGTGCTCAGCCTTCTTCACAGTCCAACTCTCACATCCATACATGACCACTGGAAAAACCATAGCCTTGACGAGACGGACCTTTGTTGGCAAAGTAATGTCGCTGCTTTTGAATATGCTATCTGGGTTGGTCATAACTTTCCTTCCAAGGAGTAAGCGTCTTTTAATTTCATGGCTGCAGTCACCATTGGCAGTGATTTTGGAGCCCAGAAAAATACCCAAAACCAAAAATCCCATGGATGGAGGAGCCTAGTAGGCTACAGTCCATGGGGTCGCAAATAGTTGGACATGACTGAGTGACTTCACTTTCACTTTTCTTTCCCAGTTCTTCTGGATTTATACCCAAAGTGAAACATAATTGTTTCATTATTTGGGGAACTTCCAAACTGATTTCCACAGCAGTTGAATTTCATATTCCCACCAGCAGTGTACAAGAGTTTCAGTTTCTCCACATGCTCACCAGGATATTCTTTCAACTTCATGGCAAGTTTGAAATATTTAAAAATGAGAAGTTGATCACCTGAAACTATCACAACATTGCTAATTGGCTATACCCCAATACAAAATAAAAAGTTTAAAGAAAAAAAAGGTTGTTAAGGGAATTCCTTGGTGGTCTGGTGGTTAGGACTCAACACTTTTATTGCTGAGGGCACGGGTTCAATCTCATGATTGAACTAGGCTGGGGAACTAGGATCCCCCAAGCAACACAGTGTGGAGAGAAAAAAAAAAAGTTGATAGAGGGGGCAAAAGGGGAATCTACTTTTGGTCAAAAAGACACTTCATGCTATGATAAATTCTAAATTCTCAAGTGACATTTTTTCCAAAGAAACTAGCATGTCACAACATATCTTTGTAGTGACCCTGGCAAGCGGCAGCTGTATGAAATGTCATTAGCACCACTGAATCTAAAATTATTTCAAAATAAAAGGTTTTTCTAAATTCTATGTTGATTAATTTGGGGTACTGTTTAATTCTTGAAGTGTGCCTGAGGAGATGCCTGCTTGACATCTCCACTACTGGGTGTGATGGTCATGTTAATTTTCAGATTCCCAAAACTAATGCATGATTTTCCCCAACATCTGTTCCTGCTCAGTCTTACCCCATTTCAGTAAATGACAGTTCCATTATTGAGCAACTGCTCAAGCCAAAATCCTTGAAGTCACCTTTTATTCTTTTTCTTTTTTAATTAGTTTTTTAATTGAAGGATAATTGCTTTACAGAATTTTGTTGTTTTCTGTCAACATAAACTAGTATAGAGTAGTATTTATGTAATCTACCACAAAATCTTGTCAGTTCTACATTCAGCACATATAAAGAATATACAAAATACATCTTTAATGCTACATTGGACTTCAGGACTTATCTGTTTCAACAGCCAGCATTACCTTAACTAATATGATTGATTAAAAGATTGATAGAAAGAAAGAAGAAAGAGATAATGTTAGGTAATAAAAAAGCATTTTGTATTTTTATATAATATTCTTCTACTTATTTGTGAATTTTAATATTTATTAATTGATTCTTAGACATACATACAATCTTATTTTGATCTCTTTACCTTTTCTTTTGAAATAAGTTTCTCTCATTTCTATAAAAGATTGTAAGGCTCTGCTAAAATCTTCTTAAACAATGTCAAATTTCAAGAATAATGTTAAAGCTGGGTTTTTTTAAAATATTACTCAAAAAATATTATTACTCATCTGTTAAAAATAAGTCATTACATGCAAACATAAATAAATAGTACTTTATTTTTTAAGTATATTTTCCAAAACAAAAAATTAAAAGAGTGGCATTATTTTACATTTTTGCATTATCTCTTTAATGTCCACTTAACAGGAACAGTTGTATTCTCATACTTGCTTTTACAATCATTCTGCTGTGATACATTGTTTTGATTGAAGTAGGTGAAGAAATTCAGCTACATACAGATACATACAGATGGAAAGGGGGGGAGTATTTCTATAGCCTCTTAAGATAATTGAAAAGTCTTCTTTGATACAGTATCAGTATTAACAAGTGGTAGTTTATTTATTAAAGATTAGTTGCGCTGTGGAATCTGAAACCATTATCAATAAACTTGTCATACACTGTCACAAACGTCAATTTCAGGTTGATTGAAAATTTAAATGTGAAACCAAACATGAATAGCTGAAGAAAACAATGAAGTTGAACATATTTAGAATTGAGTTTGGGAAAGGATTTCTTAAATGAGACACAAAAACTAACACATTAAAGTTCAGAATCACTGTTCAAGACACCATAAAGAAAGAGGGACACGTACAATGAAAAAAGAATTGGTATCAGAAATATCACACTCCTAAACATCATAGAGAAATGACAAAGATACAGAGAGAAATCAGTAAAAACATGTAAAGGTAATTTCCAAAGGGAAACTCACAAGAGCCAATAAATATAAAAAGATGCCCATTCTCATTACTAATCAGCAATGAGATACATTTTACATAAAATACAAAAGAAATCTGAACATAAATATTCTACACCCAGTGAGTTCATGGGAGGTGTACAAGAATGTTTATGGCAACTTTATTAATAATGGATAAAAGCTACAAACTACCCAGAGAGGCCCATCCACTGTAGACTGGATAAGTAAGTTGTATACATTCATACAAAAGATCCCTATGTAGCAATTAAATAAATTATACTTTCATGTGACTTAAATCTCAAAAATGAGTGAGCAAAAGTAAGAATATATTAACATGCTATTCATTTAGGTAGTGTTGTTCCTTCTCAATTTTTAGTCATGTTTTATTTTTAATAATTTAAGAATCACAAGAAGTTACAAAAATAGTACTGAGGTCCCACGGACTCTTTGTCCAGCATCTCCTAATGACAATGTCTTACATAACTATAATTCATTATCAAGATAAGAATACTGACATTGCCACAATATGATTAACTCAGGTACAGACATCTGTATTTCACCTGTTGTTTACTTGCATTCTTTTTCCTTCTTTTGGCAGGGGATACATATTACCCTGGGGAAGAAAATGGCAACCCACTCCAGCATTCTTGCCTGGAGAGTCCTATGGACAGAGGAGCCTGGAGGACTGTAGTCCATGAGGTCGCAAGAGTCGGACATGACTTAGCGACTAAACCACCACAAGTTTATTGTTTTTTTTAACTGTATCTATACATTTTCATCACATCTTCTCTATTGCCATTTTTTAAAAGAAATCTAGATAGAAATCATAACTATGAGGTGGTAGAGGTTAATCTATTAGAAATCACAATAAAAAACTAGACAGGTTTACAAATAGGTAAAGGAGTACGTCAAGGCTGTATGTCACCCTGCTTATTTAACTTCTATGCAGAGTACATCATGAGAAACGCTGGGCTGGAAGAAGCACAAGCTGGAATCAAGACTGCCGGGAGAAATATCAATAACCTCAGATATGCAGATGACACCACCCTTATGGCAGAAAATGAAGAGGAACTAAAGAGCCTCTTGATGAAAGTGAAAGA
>NW_011495051.1:8601481-8627225 GCF_000754665.1 Bison bison bison | reverse complement strand
GGATTGGGGGCAGGAGGAGAAGGGGACGACAGAGGATGAGATGGCTGGATGGCATCACCAACTCGATCGACATGAGTTTGAGTGAACTCCAGGAGTTGGTGATAGACAGGGAGGCCTGGCGTGCTGCGATTCATGGGGTCGCAAAGAGTCGGACACGACTGAGCAACTGAACTGAACTAAACAGATTGAAAGATACTTTCAGAGTGGACTGACGTGGGAGTTGGGGTCTAGCTAAATCCTTTTTACAAGAGACACATCTAAAGTACACAGAAGGCTTAAATGAGAAGGAGGGAGAACCATCTGACAGAAAACTGGCATGGCTTTATTAATAATACTGAAAAAAATAGACCTAAAAAATCTTTCTCCTTGCTGTCTCCAATTTTTCTCCTAGTTTCTTCCGAACCCATTTCAATCAGCCTTTTGTGACAGCAGGTCACAGAATCAGCTTTGACAAGTTTATCAACAACTCCCATTGATATTCTGTTATCTGTTGTCAAGTCCAGTCAGAACAGAGAGGGTGGAGGAAGGCTGGGTCAGGGCAGTCCTAGACAGAGGAACAGTCTAGCCAAGTTTGGGCCAGACTAGTGGGGGGTTCTTAAACCGTGGCCATCAGTGGAAGAGCCCTGTGACCCACAGGGATGGGCTGGTACTATTACTCCTGCCAGGCTTAGTCACTGCCAGGAGCAGTCTTAGCACAACCCCAGAGGTAGGTTCTGGGCAGGTCAGCAACCAGGGCCACTCATAAACTAAGCCCACTAGGTGGATACCCAAGATGCCGGTTCTCATGGCTACCATACCAGCAGACACTATACTCAGCTGGGAGTAATAAACATTTCTGAAAGGGAGGACTTCCCTGGTGATCCAGTAGTTAGAATCCATGTTGCACCACAGGGGAATGTAGGTTCAATCCCTGGTCGGAACTAAGATCCCACATGCTGTGAAGCAATTAAGCCTGTGAGCCACAACTAGAGAAAAGGCTGTGTGCCGTAACGAAAGACTCCACATGACGAAACAAAGATCCTGTGTGCTGCAACTAAGACCCAATGCAGTCAAAAAAAAAAAATTTAAACTCCTACGAGAAATAAAAAATTCTTGATAGCTCTCCCATCATGAAACTACAGTGGAGACTTTAAAATATATATATATTTCTTTTTCTCATGTACCATGAGTCTAGAGATAAGCAGTTCAGTGTAAGTACAGCTACTCAGAGAAACTGCTGAGAAGCAAGGAAGCCTTGTGTTCTGGCATCACCATCTTTGCCGGTGGCTTCTGCCTACTGGTTACCTTCTTCCAGTCCCTGGCACTGTATTTACTTTCCAGGCAGAAAGAGGGAGGAAGTACCAAGGAGAAAGAGAGTAAGATAACAAACATGGGATTGTCCCCTTTTCAACGGCTTTCCTAGAAATCACACCAGTGGCTCTGCCTCTCTGCCATGTGCCAGGGCTGTGAGGCATTCCTTCAAGAAAGATGGGGAGGGACTTTCCTGGTGGCTCAGTGGATAATAATCTGCCTGCCAATGCAGGAGACATGGGTTCGATCCCTAGCCCAGGAAGATCCCATATTCTGCGGAGCAACTGGGCCTCTGCACCACAACAACTGAAGCCCATGCACCTAGAGCCTGTTTTCCACAAGAGAAGCCAGCACAATAAGAGGCCTGTGCATCATAAGAGAAAGCAGCCCCTGCTCACCCCAGCTACCGAAATCCTGTATGCAGCAACAAAGACCTAACATATCCAGTGATAAATAACTTTAAAAAAGAAAAGAAAGACAGAGCAAGCTGGGTTTTCTGTTTTTTGTTTTACTAACATTTAACAAGTTGAGCAAAATCCAGGTTGTGATAGTAGGAAGTGGCAAGAGTGGACACAGAGCAATGTGTGCTACACTGGGCCCGTAAAGTCCCAACAGATGCCAGAGGTTCCACATCCTACAGGTCACTGCCTCCAATCACAAACAACTAGAATGGAAATGAAAAACAAGGCAACCGAGAAACCCCAGCACTGCATCTAGAAGACATATTCCTGAATAACCCATGTGTCTCAGGGGCTGTTAAAATGGAAATAATACAGTATTTAGAACTGAGCCACAATAAGTAAAAAGATCACCTATCACAACTTGTTGAATAACTTGGAGGGCATTTAGAGTGATATATGTGGCCTTGCGTATTTATATTACGCAAGGAAAAGCCAAGAAGCCAATGAACTCGGGGTCCGCATAAAAAATGCAGCATTGGGAACTATGTCTAGAAGGGAAAAGAATCTGGAAACAAAATATACAGGCACATATAACTGAATCACTTTGCTGTACACCTGAAACTAACACAACATTGTAAATCATATTTACTTCAATAATTAAAAAAAAATGTAGCATAAAGTCAAATCCACATTCGTAACACTGACAGAGCCCCTCTCTCAAAATGAGTTCTCTTGTGAATACCAGTGAAGGTCCCATCTGAAGGCCCATACATAGTCGTTATACTAACACAACCATTCTCTATTTGTCCTTCCATATGACACAGAAGGATGGGTGCTCACGAGGGCTTTCACAACTTCTATGGGAAAAAAAAAAAAATGACAGTTTTCTGTACAGGCATCCAGTTCCTGTCCTACCCGATTCTTCTGGGTTGAATACAGTCACTTTTGTCAGAAGGCTATATTTAAGTGTCTATTTTCCCAGGACTTGTTATGTAAGTTTTTTGCTTTTTTTCGGCTGCATCTCGCAGCTTGTGGAATCTTAGTTCCCAGACCAGGGATTGAACCCAGTAGGCCCCTTGGCAGAGTACAGAGCCCTAAACAGTGGACCACCAATGAATTCCTAAGGTTTTTTTAAAAAAATAACTTAAAATTAAATTATATTTTGAATCCTCAAGAAAGGATATTTGTGGGGAGAAATTTGATTAGAGGTTGTGTGCGCTAACATTTTATCCATGTTAAATTTCATATGTGCATTCATTATATTTTGATTATAGAGGAAATGTCCATTGGGAGATAGTTCTCCATGGGCTAACTCACATTTCCACATGTCTTGCTCTGTTCTGCACTGTGTCCTTGAGGATGTTTATAGACCAGACATCCTCGGAGCAGAGGGCAGGTATGTTTGCAGTCCAGTGTCCTAAAGTTAAAGTCCCTCCCGGGCAAAGATGGGGCAGATTTGTTTACAGCTCATTAGAAAATGAGCTGGGGTTCCTGAGCTGTGACACAAACTGACTCCATGAGTAGCATCCACATGGGCCATTTTACATCATCCCTGTGCAACTTGGGAGTCCAGGAGAATCAACAGGAACGTGAAGCATCTGTTGCCTCCTGCATTGTTAATAAAGCCCTTGGTCTCTGACCCAGAAATCTGGTGTCTCTGGCCAACGTCCATGAAACTGTGGCAGGCTAACGATCAGCCTGGAAGTAGGGAAGATCTTTTTATTTTTTGACAATATCCTGGTTCTTAGGATGAATGCTAAAGAAATCTTATGTTTGTAATGGCTCACCCATTAAAAAAAGAAAGGGGGGTTCCCTGGTGGCTCAGATGGTAAAGAATCTACCTGTAACACAGGAGACCTGGGTTCAATCCCTGGGTGGGGAAGATCCCCTGGAGAAGGGAAGGCTACCCACTCCAGTATTCTTGCCTGAAAAATCCCATGGACAGAGAAGCCTGACAGGCTATACAGCCCATAGGATCACAATAAGTCGGACATACATAAGGAGAGAAAACATAAAACAGTTGTCCAAAAAAAAAGTTGATAATTGGTGAATGAAGGCATGGACTTTGAGGGACTTTCCCCAACTAACTTTATGAGGCTGGCATATCCCAACAAAAGAACAGCATGACAAAGGAAAATTTGCAATTTGGTGTCACTCAAAGATGCAAAAATCCTAGCTAGCAAACTAGGAACAGTGCTGTGTGGTAGATATGAGAGGGCAGAGTTACCCAGGAATCCAAGGTTAATAGCACAGTAGAAGAGTCAATTCATTTACCACACAGACATGTTAAAAAAACAAAAGAAAAAGCTACCTGTATTCATTCATTCATTCAACAAATACTTATTGAGTGCCTGCTATGAGTTCTACCCTTGTTCCAGGGGTTTTGAAATACATCAATGAACAAATACTATCATCTCACGAGATGCAGAACAGACATTTGATTTTGTAAAAAAAAATGCAATGCCTGTTCATAAGAAAGAACACTAATGCCCTAGGAAGAGAAGGCAACTTTCTCATCCTGATAAAGTCATCCACCAAAATGTAACAGCAGATAACACTTTGATACGATAGGAACACAATGCCCTTTAAGATCAGGAAGAAGACCAGGGTGCAGAAGGCCCCTTCTAATCAATATAATTCAAAAGCCGCTGCCAGAGAGCATAAGAGCAACAAGAGCATAAGAAAGTGGTAAGAATTTAAAAGGAGCAAATGAAATCTGTCTGTATATATAGATATGATTATCTGTAGAAATCCCCCCAACGATCTACCCATCAGTTATTAGACAGGAAGGAGTATATCCAATTTGCTATGAATAGGCTCAACAAAGAGAACTCTATGAGGACCAGCAAGATACATATACCTCTAGGTCTTCTCCAGAAATACCCTGTGAAGTATTCTAGGAAAGAAAACCATGCCGTTTCTCACAAAAAGTCCAAAAAGACTTCTAAATAACACAAGGAAAAGAATCAAATTAAAAGTGTAGCATGGAAACTATGGGTTAAAAGGAAGAAGACCCTGAAAGAAAAGATGACACTGCCAAGATAAATACCCCCAACTGAACCCCAATAAATGAGTTAAAGAGTGTTGCCCTCTTTAGATCATTCATTCAATCTAAAAAAGATTCATTAACAATTGAATGCCAGCATTTGAGAAAACAGACGGTGACTGTCCTCTCCAAGGAATGCCACAATTACAAGATGACTTCAAAATAGTATTATGGGTCTATCCTGCCATGATGAAGACGGTAGCTATGTTTACCAAAATGAATGCACATTGGAAGAACCTTTTAAAACAACTTTAGTGGGGTATCACTTACATACTATAAAACTCACACATTTGAAATGTACAGCTCAAATGATTTTTAGTGGTCTGTCTACAATGCGGGAGACCCGGGTTCGATCCCTGGGTTGGGAAGATCCCTTGGAGAAGGAAATGGCAATCCACTCCAGTACGATTGCCTGGAAAATCCCATGGACAGAGGAGCCTGGTAGGCTACAGTCCATGGGGTCACAAAGAGTCAGACACGACTGACTCCACGTTCACATTCATCACACTGTGCAGCTATCAGCATGAACCAGTTTTAGAACATTTCCATTACCCCAGTAAGATCCCTCATGCCTACACAGTTCACTGGGTTCTCCCCACCAGCCCAGGCAAAAATGGACCTACTCTATGTTTCTATGGCTTCTCTGCCTAATCTGGATATGTCACATAAATGGGATAGTACAGTCTGTGGTGCTTTGTGACTGGTTTCATTCACTGAGCATGTTTGGCGAGGTTCATTCCTTTCTGTGACTTCCCTGGTGGTCAAGTGGTTAAGACACCAAGCTTCCACTGCACAAGTTCTATCCCCAGCTGGGGAACTAAGATCCCACATGCTGCATGGCACAGTTAAAAAATTGAAAGAAAAAAAAAAAAACTTCATTTATTTGTATGGCCAAATAATATTTCATTGTATAGTTAACTATATTTTATTAATCCATTCTCCAATTCCCCAAAGGGAAATTTGGGGTTTTCTCTTTCTGGCTATCATGACACATGTTATGAACACTTGTGTACAAGTCTTTGAACAGCTTTTGATTTCTCTTGGGGGTCAAGTAGTTTTCTGTTATGACCAACACCACTTTAGGGTCCCACCAACAATGTGTGTTCTCTGAACTTTGGAAGCAGCATTTCCTAGTTCCCCTTTTCCCTCAAGATTACATTTGTCCATCGAAATTAATTTTTTTTAATATTTTTAACTTTTGGCCAGTCCTCTCAGCTTGTGGGATCTTAGTTCCCCAACCAGGGACTGAACGCGGAATCACTGCAGTGAAAGCGCCAAGTCCTAACGATTGGACCGTCAGGAAATTCCCAGTTTCTTACATATTGAGGATCCAGTGTCCACACTTCAAAGTTCTCCATGTGTTTTGTTTTTTTAATAATAAATAAGCCAATAAGGTTCAGTGCTTTTTGAAAGCACGAGTCTCCTTTTCCTCTTTCTTAATACAACTTCTGCCTTAAAATAAGGATAAGCCAGCCTGGCTTCTGTTTTTGTATAGTTTTGATGGTGCACAGCCACACCTGTTTATTTATGTATTTTCTGTGACCACTTTTGTGCCACATGGTAGAGCTGAGTAGTTGTAACAGAGATCATCTGGCCCACCAAATCAAAAATATTTAATAGCTCCCCATTTACCAAAAAAGTTTGCAGACCTCTGTCTTAAAGTGTAGGTTTAGAAATATGCACAAAATACAAAGAGTTAAACTAGTGTGTGTGCGGGGGGACTTACCCTGATGGTCCAGGGATTAAGACTCTGTGCTCCCTATGCAGGCAGCCTGGGTTTGATCCCTGGCTGGGGAACCTGATCACACGTATCACAACGAAGACTTGGCACAGCCAAATAAATAAATTTAAATATACAATTTTTTAAAACCCTATTGTTTTGAAGGGCTGAGAAAGAAATACATCAGACGGGCCTAAGCTAGAACAGTAAATCTGCCCTGCAAATTAACCCCCAACGCAACTGCTTTAAGGTGTTTAGAGTCGTGTGCAAAGCTCTTGATTAGGGCATTGAGAAGGACATCACGTCGTGTGATGCGGGCATGTGTGATGAGGCACATCACACATGCTTCTAGGCTGTCTGCTCAGGTTACACTGCCAGGCTTAAAGTCATGTTGTTTTTTGAGGGTTTTTGTTGTTTTTTGCCGCTAGGCAGCTTGCGGGATCTTAAGTTCCCCAAATAGGGATAGAACATGCACCTCCTGCAGTAAAGCATGGAGTCCTACCCGCTGGAAATTTCCACCAGGGAATTTTTTTTTCCCTGTCAAATTGCTTTTATTATGGAACACAAAAGCATTTTCGTTTCCACAGTTTACAGCTTTCTTAATGATGGGCAAAATCAATGTTGTTCTTTCTGGGAAGATGGTAATGTTTTATATCCTAATTCAGGTGGTGATTATAGGGGTTTACACACTGGTCAAATTTCATCAACCTGTACATTTAAAATGGTGCATTTTACATGCAAGGTAAGTTTTCAGACAGAATTATAAAATTAAACATCATTCTCCAGAGAGAGATTCAAAGAAACAGCTGTCTGCATGAAAAATACATTTAAAGATTTCTTTTCTTGGTCTTGGAAATAGGGGAACAGAGATGTTTAAAAAACTGTCGTTCAACTATTAGCACAAAATTCCATTTCCTGGAGTTCATCTCCCAAGTTTGAACAGAAATTATGTTCGACTTAGCGACTGAACAACAAAACCTGACACCATAAATAAAAATCAACAATGGATAGGAAAACAGCTTAGAAGACATTTTAGAAGGGTGTTTTAGGAACATTTTAGAAGACAAGAATCTAAATATATTCTCATAACTAGTAGAGTGTATTCTATATAATAGAATAATAATGTGACTACACATTATTGTCCCAACACAAATCAGCCAAAGACCACCAGGGACAAAACCTATAGTCTGACAAAGTTGGATTTACCAACTTGTTACAGAGGAAACGACATACCTGAGGAACCACCAGGTGTCCCACCAAACCATGGAAGACATAGGGATATTAGAAGATTGGGGGGAAGGAAAGAGTTTGGATGAAATTCAAGTGAAGTAGTATTTTGATAGGCTTAAAAAGTAAAGTGACACTGAGTTAAAACAGGTCTAACAGATATATCAGATGACACTTAGAACTAAACCAAAGTTTTAAAAACCTTAGCTCAAAACCCATGTGCAAGTTCAACTGGTGGCTCAGTGGTGAAGACTCTACCTGCCAATGCAGGAGACGCAGGTTTGATTCCTGAGTCAGGAAGATCCCCTGGAGATAGCAATCCACTCCAGTATTTTTGCCTGGAAAACCCCATGAACAGAGGAGCCTGGAGGGCTACAGTCGTAGGGTGGCAAAGAGTCAGACACAGCTTCAGGACTGAGCACACACACATGTAATGTAGCCAAATGGGGTATTTAGCAGGATATCTATGGCCTTAACTGCTTAAATTCAAAAACACAGACTGAAAATTAATGAGCTAGATTTCCAGCTTCAAGATAGGACCTAATAAAAGCAAACCCACATTCTTCACGTTTATATGTTTTCTCTGCCACTCTGAATTTCCTTATGCAGTAGTTTAGGCCCCAGCAGGATTCCCCCCATACCAAAGCTATTCACAGTTGCTCTCCTGTGGGATCGATGAGCCTTTCTCTGCTTCCACTCCCAGACTTGTCTTCAGTGTGCATCCTCACGTGTTTCCTACGTGATGAATGACTGGAAAGCTTCCGACACTGCTACATCTTCCCTCTTGCATGTAGCCTCTTGTGGGCAGTTGCCTTAGAGCTCTTATGGAAGGCTTTTCTGCAGTCACTGAATGGGTAGGGCTTCTCCCCAGTATGGGTTCTCACGTGTGCCATCAGAACTTTCTGCTAGAGGTTTTGCCGCAGTCACTGCACTGGTGGCATTTCTCCCGTGTGTACTCTCTTATGCACTGTCAGGTCACTGCTCCTGCCGAAGGCCTTCCCACAGTCACTGCATTCATACAGCTTCTCCCGAGTGTGCATCCTCTTGGGTACAGCAAGGCTCGAGGTAGAGCTGAAGATCTGTCCACACTAGCTACACTTAGACACAGTTCCTCTCCAGGATGAGTTAACACGTTCGGCCCGAGAAAGGAGTTGCAACTGAAAGCCTTCCCACACTGAGAACATTTGTAGGTTTTCTCACCAGCATGTGATCGCACGTGGACCCCAAGGAAGGAAGGATAACTAAATACTTCCCTACATTATGTACATTCATCACGTTTCACACCTGTGTAATTCCTCTTAGTAGTCAGGTCAGGATTTCTTCTGATGGCTTTTCCACACAGACTGTGTTCATGGGACTTCTTTCTAGGTTGAGTTGGTACCTGTCAATGAAGAGATAAGCAGTAACTAAAGGCTTTCTCACTTTCATTGCACTCATGGGAATTCTCCCCCATAGGAAGTGTGTGGTGTAAAGAAATCAAATTCCTACCTTAGAAATTGCTACCATTTTCAGAGCACGTGCACTGCTTCTGCCCTGTCTGAGTTCAAATTGAGTAGACATAATGAAGTGAAAGTGTTTAGTCGCACAGTCGGGTCCAGCTCTTTGTGACCCCATGGACTGTAGCCCTGCCAGGCTCCTCTGTCCATGGAATTCTCCAGGCAAGAATACTGGAGTGGGAGCCATTCCCTTCTCCAGGGGATGTTCCCAACCCAGGTCCTGAACCTGGGTCACCTGCACTGCAGGCAGATTCTTTACCATCTGAGCCACCAGGTAAATACAGGGAATGCTCTACCATAAGGCTCCATCATGGCTGCATTCATAAGACTTATTATGTACTGACTTTTTTTTTCTGATAGTTTTGTAAAACAAAAATTCAATTCTAAGTCATATATACAGACCTGCTTACTTGTGGGATCTATCTCTCTATGAATCACTATTGAAATCAGTTTAGGATACTACCCAAATTCATGGCACCCTAGACTCTCTCCTGAGACATGACTTATCTTAGGTGAAGGCTACTGGCCCCTCGTGTCTCCCCAGGTTGTGCTGCTTGTCTGTCTCATGGCAATTTCCTCCTGCAGAGAACCAGCAATGAGCCCTCATGAGCCTTACCCCTTTCCTGCCAGTAAATGGTTTTTCCCACACTTTATTCCTCTCAGCCGTGGTCTCTTTGGTTTTAAGCTGAGAATTCTGGTCTGAAATGATCAGAAGAAAAAAGGTTTAAGTTCATGGAGAAATAAATGGTTAGATAACATAAAACAACAAACAGAGGCCCATGGAGTTTTTCTTTCATATACTGACTCTTCTCAGTCAATGTGACAGGGAAGAATACACCAGCAGTTAAAGACAGACTTAGGATTTCAGCAAGGTAGAGAATTTGACAAGCATGCAAACAAGGGGTGAAAATGGCAAGTGATGGACCAGGGAACAGTTCTGTTAAGAATGAGACAACTGCTAATAGTCTAAAAGAGGGCAAATACACTTTGAGGACAGTGGGAAAATGGGAAAATAGCACACCTGGGAATGTTCTGGAAAGAGGAAGCAGTACTCAGTACTCTGTAATGGCCTATATGGGAAAAGGACTTAAGAAAGAATGGATATATGTGTATGCATAACTAGTTAGGTACTGCTGAATACCTAAAACTAACAGCATTGTAAGTCAACTATACTCCAATAAAAATGAATTTTAAAAAAAGAGAAAGCAGGGCAGAGCTTATTCTTAGAGCAAAAGTGGTAGAAACAGCAAGAATTATGTTCAAATCTTATAATAACCTACAATGGAAAAGAATCAAACAAAAAAAAAGAATATAGATATATACATAAATGTTGTTGTTGTTTAGTCGCTAAGTCATATCCAACTCTTTGCAACCCCATGGACTATGTAGCCCAACAGGCTCCTCTGTCCATGGGATTTCCCAGGCAAGAATACTGGAGTGGGTTGTCATTTCCTTCTCCAGGGGATTTTCCCAACCCAGGGATAGAACTCTACCACTGAGCCCCCAGGGATACCCTGTATACATATATATTAATACACATATGGCTGGTGGGCTAAGTCCATGGGTCACAAAGAGGTGGCCATGATTTAGCAACTAAAACAACATGTATGTATGACCGAATCACTCTGCTGTATATCTGAAATGTATCCAACATTGTAAATCAGCTATACTTCAATTTAAAAAAAAAAAGTGGGAGAGAAAAGAGAGAAGGGAAGGAGAGGAAGGAAAGCAGAAGTTTCTAGAGGAAATTCACCCCAAGTGGCTGGACACAATTTCTCAGACAAAAATGACCTTTGAGAAACTCTATAAAGGGGCTCCTTTTCCCCAGGGCTCACCTGCACAGGTGTCTTGGAGAAGTCTCCTCTTCCGTGTTCTCAGCTCCTCCTGGGTGAGCAGGCGGGGTTTGCGGAGATGATACCCTGGCACGTGGGAAAATACACATGAGGTGGGGGGTGTGCAGGGTCGGCACGGAAACTCCGCCCAGAGTAGGGCCAACAGTTTCAGCATGTGTGGCCCCAAGAGTAGTAACATAATGATGGTTGTTGTTCAGTCACTCAATCATGTCCCACTCCTTGTGACCCCATGGGTTGTTGCCCATCAGGCTTCTCTGTCCATGGGATTTCCCAAGCAGGAATAGTGGAGTGGGTTGCCATTTCCTTCTCCAGGGATCTTCCCAGACCAGGATCAAACCTACATCTCCTGCACTGGCAGGTGGATTCTTCACCACTGAGGCACCTGGGAAGCCCAACATAATAACCCAAGACCCAAAACTCTGTCTCACATCATGCCCTCCAGGGATCAGGGATCCTCAGACCCAAGCTCAGAGACACACAGAAGGGGCATGAAAGCTTCCGATCATGAAGAAAATCAGGTTGATATAATGAATAAATCTTCACTCTCAAAAGGAAGACAGGAGACTAGGGGCTAGTGACTGCAGCCCAGGCACTAGCCACCTGCTTCTGTAAGTCAAGTTGTATTGGAACACAGCCCTGACTATTTGTTTATATGCTATCTGCGGTGGCTTCGGCACCATAGTGACAGCATTCAGCAGTTGTAACAGAGACCCAGGGTCCACTGAGCTGAAAATATTTACTCCCTGGCCGCTTAACAAAAAGAGTGCTCACCCCCATTCTACACAGTCAAAATTTTTTTTTTTTTTTGGCTATGCTGCAAAGCTTGCAGGAGCTTAGTTCCCCAACCAAGGATCAAACCTTTTCCCCTTCCAGAGGGGAAGGGTTGAGCCCTAATCACTGGACTGCCAGCGAAGTCCCTACAATATCATTTCTTAAGGATGGACCACATGCTCCTCCCAAGAGCAAGAATAGTTCCTGCAACACAGCAGGTGCTTGAGAAAGGTTTGCAGCAAAAACCTATGAATGGCACTTCCCTGGTGGTACAGTGGATAAGAAGCCACCTGCCAACACATGGGACATGGGTTTGATCCCTGCTCCAGGAAGATTCTACATGCTGAGGGGCAACTCAGTACAACTACTGAGTCCTTGCACCCTAGAGCCTGTGCTCTGCAACAAGAGACGCCACCACAATGAGAAGCCTGTGAACTGCAATGAAGAGTAGCCCCCACTCGCTGAAACTAGAGAAAACCCACACATAGCAACAAAGACCCAGTGCAGCAAAAAAAATAAAATAAATAAATAATTTTTAAAAATAATAAATCTGCTTAAAAAAAAAAACTATGAATGACATCCTGCCCATTGTGTACATGTGGGGGGGTGTTGCTCCAGGACCTTACTTCAGACATGTAAACTCCCAGACGTGTAAGCTACCACTGATAGCTCTGAAAAACAAAATCTACTAACGAAGAGAGGTGGCCAACCACACTCACCCACAGAAGTCAGGTTCCTGTAGTTCTCCAGCATCACGTCTTGGTACAGAATTTTTTGAGCAGGGGCCAGCTGGGCCCACTCCTCCTGGGAGAAGTCCACTGACACTTCCTCGAAGGTTACTGGGTCCTGAAACATCACAGGCTCATCTCCATCAGTGTCCCATGAGGCCAGGGCATCAGGAAGATGGAGCCAGATGACTGAGGCTTGGGAAGTTCAGACAGAAAGGTGAACTTGACCTCAGCAGCCCCATGTAGCCCCATCGATATGTTAATTCTTCAACACACACTTGAACTCCTCTCCAGCTAGTCTGTGAACCCATCCTGCCTGGGTCCCCTCAGTCAGGTAACACCCAGCCCTGAGCTCCCCAAGGTCCTGGAAGAATACTTGGTAAATGAATGAGTTAAAGCAACTATACTCCAATATAAATTATTTTTAAATAAACAAATGGTGACAAATTTTAATTTTTTTTTAATTTAGATAAATGAATGAGTGATGTTCCCAAGAGTTCCTGAGACAAAGTGGTCTCATAGATTTTCTTGGTTTTCTGTCACAGCCCAGAAGTGACTATACTGAGAAAAGTTCATAAATACTGAGGCAATGCCAGCATTCTTTGGGAAGCTCCTTCACCACCATTAGAGGAAGAGTAGGGACAAGTCCCAGTGGGATTTGAGGCTCCAGGCCACCCACCCTCAAGGAAGGGAGATGCCATGTTGGATGGAAGGGGATTTCCAGTTACCTCTGACCAGGCTGTTGGCAGCTCTGCAGCCATTGCTTCCTCCTCCACGTTCCCCTGCTGGTGACAGGTGGGATCCTGAGCAGGTACAGCTGGAGGACAAGGGAGATGCTGTGAGAAACAGGCCAAGCCTAGATTCCACTCCACCCAAGCCTGGACACTGCTTCACATGACCCTGAATGAAGCAAAGGCAAGCCCGCCCACCTGCCTTCAGGCAGGTTTCCTAAAAGGCCAGGGAGGCCCTGTCTCTCTCACAATTAGAAAAGAGGCCTGTGGACCTTGCCACCCAGGGGAAGCTTAGTAATCTCCCGTGACTATTGCGGGTAATCAAGTTTCAGAACAGTTTTGCAAGTCGATTGTCCAAGTTTATAAAGCAAAAACAAGGAGGGGAATGCCCTGGCAATCCAGTGGCTAGGACTCCAGGCTTTTACTGCCAAGGGCCCAGGTTGAATCCCTGGTGGGGGAACTAAGATCCCACAAGCCACTTGGCAAGGGGGAAAAAAAAGAAAGAAAAAGGAACAGGATGTCCCTGGTAGTCCAGGGGTTAAGACCCTGTACCCCCAGTGCAGGGGGCCAGGGTTCTATCCTTGGTAAGGCACAGCCAAAAAAAAAAAAAAAAGATGGGAGGGAGGGGAGAAGGAAGGAAGCAAGAATAATACAATATTATCCCCCAAATATCCAAAACCCTAAAAAGCATTGATCCTGGAACGCAGGGGCTCCTGGGGCTCCACTCTCACCTCGTCCTGGCCTTTGGAAGCCCTAGAGGAAGAGGGTCTCAAAATACTGGCCAGGGCACGAACTAGCTCTGGGAGGGGACTCAAGGGGGAAGAAAGCCCGTGTGGGAGTGGCTGGAGCTTGGTGACTGGAGTGTCTAGGGAGGAAAACTGAAGGAGCAGAGGGACCAGGAGCTGAGTCAAGACAAGGCAAAGGATGGACTACCTTGGTAGTCCAGTGGTTAAGAGTCCTCCTGCCAACACAGGGGACACGGGTTTGATCTCTGGTCCAGGAAGATTCCACACGCTGCAGGGCAACTAAGCCCACGCTCCGCAACAAGAGAAGCCACGGCAATGAGATGCCCATGCAACGTAACAGAGTAGCCACCCCGCGACCCCGCCCCACCACTCACCCCCAACTAGAGAAATGCACCCGCAGCAACAGAGACCCAGTGCAGCCAAAAGTAAATAAATAATAATAAAAGACCAGGGCAAAGGGACATGTGGATTTATACCCCATGACTAGCTTAGCAGAAGAATTAGGCACCAAGAGTGTTCTGTTCCTGTTTTTATTTTTTTAAGATCATATTTACTGCTGTTCACAGGACAGAACTGGAGACGGCAGAAATAGAAGCAGTGGGCTGGTAAGCAGCAGTGGCAGGGCCCAGAACGCCTTGGCAGAGGCCAGGAGCAGCAGACTATTCTAAGTCATTAGTATGGTATATGTATCAGAGGAAAGACCAAAGAATTTGCTAGGGAATTCAACTGGGGTAGAAGCGGAGCTGCGGGAGACCTTCAGCCAACGGGAGAAGGTAAAGAAACCAAGGAAGGACCACTGGATCCTTTATATTCACAATGTTGAACTTTTGGAGTTGGGGAAGGGAGGAAGGCACAGCTTGCAGATCTTAGTTCCCCGACCAGAGATTGAACCTGGGCCCCAGCAGTGAAAGCGCTGAGTCCTAACCACTGAACAACCAGAGAATTCCCAACAACTGAACTTTATACCTGAGCCCTGTGATCCTAGAAAACAGTGATGGGTAAGAACCGCCCCTCCAACCCCTTGTGCCCTGAAATGAAACACCCTTCCCCATACAACTCAGGTAGACCCAAGGATGACCCCTCTGTTTACCTAGGACAAGGCCAGGCAGAGGCTATCCGAATTCCCAATATCTGTCTTGTGAATGAGTAGCTGAACTGTCTGTCCCCCTTGAACAGCCTGGACAAAACTTTACCAAGCTTCAGTCAGGCTTCTCCCCACCCCCCAACCCCCAAGTCTCCTGGGTCATTGAACTTTGACCCACCCGTGAACCTGGAAACCAGCTATCCACCCTAACAAACTACCCTACCACCCCACCAGTCATCCCACTTCTCAGCTTTGTTTATTCTTTCCTATCAAAGAAAGCCTGACCTGGGATTTCCCTGGCAGCCCTGTGGTTAAGACTCCAAACTTCCAATGCAGGGGGCACAAGTTCAATCCCTGTTTGGGAACGAAAATCCCATATGCTGCATTGTGCAGCCAAAAAGAAAAAAAGAGCCTGACCCTAGGATGGGAGGTTTCAGCCTAGAGCAAGCCTCTCCTTACAATATTAGCACACTGGCTAAGAGATGACCACTACTTGAGAGGGAAAGATGGAGGAGAAGCAAGTTTGTTCAAGGTGAGGTTTTGCAGAGGCAAAAATATATGTATTTTGTATAACATGTGAAAATTAATATGTATATATCATATATACTTTACACACACATATGCATACTGTATTTTACAGATTTAACAAATAGCATATTTTCCCATCAAATTTAAAAGGGTTATCCCAGGTGGCACAGTGGTAAAGAATCCAGAGATGCAAGAGACTTGGGTTCAGTCTCTGGGTTGGGAAGATCCCCTGGAGAAGGTAATGGCAACCCACTCCAAGGTTCTTGCCTGAAGAATCCCATGGACAGGGGAGCCTGGCAGGCTACAGTCCGTGGGGTCGCAGAGTCAGACACAACTGAGCATACACACTACACACACATCCCAGAAAGCTCAGGCACTAGTGAACTTGGGAGGACAGAGGGTGAGGGGCGTTTATTCACTCTGACTATGCTCTCCCCACTCCTTGGCAAAAGAGGAGGGGGCTGTTGTCAGCTGGAGGTTTCAGGAAGGTAAAGGAAATTTCCTCTTGGGGCAGGGCCACCCCTACAAGGCAGACTCCCTCAGAGAGAGGTTTGATACAGCAGAGGGGATTTTTTTTGTTGTTTTTTGTTTTTGCAAGAGGGATATCAAGGCCTATTCTCAGGCTTGTGGGAGTGACAGGGGTTGGAGAGAATAATTTCAAAATGTGGTGGACCAGCAGGCTGAGAGAGGGCTTCAGGGGATGTCTCTTTTTGAGGGAAGTGGGAGAGGGCCTACGCTAGCTCTAAGTTATAGCATGTGGGGTCTAGTTCCCTGACCAGGGATCAAACCCGGACCTCCTGGGTTGGAAGCATGGAGTCTTAGCAATTTTCGACCACCAGGGAAGTGCCCCAGGGATGTCTTATCTGGGCTCCAGGTTCAGGCAGCCACCTGCCCTCAGTACCCAGTAGAAAAAATTCTTTGCCACAGATGACAAAGATGACCAGGGGCCCGTGGTAGTTGGGACTGTGCTGGGGATAATTCGAATTTATGTGTATAAAAATTTTAAATATCCCCATGCCTTCAACTAGCAACTTGCAGGACTGTAGCTAAGAGAAACCTTGGCAACTGTGCAGATATAGTCAGATAAATAGATGTGTATGTGTATTCAAGCTTGTTTACTATTGTACAAACTGTTTATAATGGGTAAAAACTGGAACAAACCAAAATATCCATTGGAGTATAGCAAGGGGCTAAAGAATGACCAGATATTTGTATGTGGGATATGATTATGGCCTTTAAAACCAAAAAACTGACATAGATCTTGAAGTATTCAATACGTTTACATAATCTATAATATATGTATATGCTCAGTGGCTCAGCCACGTCCAATTCCTTGGACCCCAAGGACTATAGCCCACCAGGCTCCTCTGTCCATGGAATTCTCCAGACAGGAATACTGGAGTGGGTTGCCATTCCCTCCTCCAGGGGACCTTCCCAATCCAGGGATCAAACCCAAGTCTCCTGCATTGCAAACCTGCAACTCCTGCACTGCAGGTGTATTCTTACCACTGGGAAGCTTATAAAATATATGTACGTGTTAAAAATGACTGTGAGGAAAAAGCCTTCAATGAATACTTCTCCAAAGAAAATACATAAATGGCCAATAAGCACACAAAAAGATGCTTGACATCACTAATCATTAGGGAAATGCAAACATGAACCATATTGAGGGACTTTCCTGGCAATCCGGTGGTTAAGACTCCACGCTTCCAGAGGGCGTGGGTTGGATTCCAGGTCAGGGAACTAAGATCCCACAGGCTGGTGGGGCAAAAAAATAAATAAATTACGAGACATCACTTCATACACAGTAGGATGGCTCTTATCAAAAGAAAAAAAACTAACAATTGTTGAAGAGAATGTGGAGAAACTGGAACACTTATGCATTGCTGGTAGGAGTATGAAATGTGCAGCTACTGTTGAAAAGTGTAACGGTTCCTCAAAAACCGAATTACAGAACTACCTTAACACAGACCCAGCAATTCGAGTTTTTCCATTCTTTTGGATCTGTATACCCAGCAATAGTATACACATCCAAAAGAACTGAAAACAGAGACCACACAGATATGTGCACATGAATATTCATAGCTGCATCATTCACAATAGAGGAAAGGTAGAAAAAGCCCTCATGTCCATCAACAGATGAATGGATAAGCAACATGTGTATACGTACAATTGAATATTATTCAGCCTTGTGTGTTAGTCGCTCAGTCGTGTCCAATTCTTTGTGACCCCATGGACTGTAGCCCGCCAGGCTTTTCTGTCTGTGGAATATGAAAAGTAAAAGTCGCTCAGTCGTGTCCAACTCTTTGCAACCCCATGGAATTCTCTAGGCCAGAATACTGGAGTAGGAACCTCTTCCCTTCTCCAGGGTGCCAGGAGCCGGCATATTGCATATTGAGTGCAGCACTTTCCATAGCATCATCTTTCAGGATCTGGAATAGTTCAACTAGAATTCTATCACTGCCGGGAGCCAGCGTGAGGAACTCCGCCCATGGCAAAGGTCATGAGGAAGGAGGCTCGCATATGCAAAGGCGGGATTGAGCCTCAGGAGTCCCTCTGGAAATTCTCGAGCATCTACCCCCAAAACCAGAGTCTGCCTACTTTCTGCTTTGTGCTTTCACCTACACCTCTGACTTTACGGGGGACTGTCCCCCACTACCTCTCTCTGAAAAAAGAGTTAGCTTACAGCTCCAGTTAATAATTCCCGGCTGTGACAGTGTTTCAACCTACAAACTCCTTTGGAAATCCTCTAGCCTGCCTGAATAGGTTTTTCCGGCTACATGTGATTGTTCAGAGCCTCCCAACTGTGAGAGGCAGGAGATGTTCTAAACTGTCTAAACACAGATTCCTTTGAGTAGTTAAAAGATTGATTAGAAACTGTATTGGTGAAGGGTTTTTCACTTGTTGGGCCAATGTTTGCTGCTAAGTCTCCATAACCCTTACCTACTGTGTCCTTGGCGGTGTATTGATTGATATAATGGGTGTATAGAAATGTAAGTAGTAGCCTCAATGTTTGTAACCTTGGACCCTTGAGTTAATTCTTTTCTTGATTGAGCCCACCTCACCTTTGCCCTATAGGAATGCAACTTTATCCAATGCTTTTTTGGAGGCTGGCGCCTGACTTTAGAATAATCACCTTTAGAGAAAAATAAGTTTCTTAAAATGTTTAACAGGCCTCCTGGCCAGAAAATGATGTAAATCACCTAAACTTTTGCGTATGATAAGTTTGAAAGCCTGGCTTCGATTAGGATCAGGAACTGCTGTCCTTGCATGACTCTACCCCTTCCCCCATTATCCTCTATGCATAACTTAAGGTATAAAAACTATTTTGGAAAATAAAGTGTGGGCCTTGTTCACCGAAACTTGGTCTCCCTATGTCATTCTTTCTCTCACCTTCTGGCTGAATTATTCAGCCTCTTTTCTCCACTGAATTTCCTCACTGAGCTATCCTTAACCACTCTTTATATCTTTAATTACATTTAAATAAGCTGAAGCTTTCTGATCGCCGACGCGGTCCCCACTTCGAATTCCCTGGATCCACCGGGACTGGACCTCAGCACAGGGGATCTTCCCAACCCAGGGACTGAACCCAAGTCTCCCACATTACAGGCAGATTCTTTACCAGCTGAGCCACAAGGGAAGCCCAACAATACTGAAGTGGGTAGCCTATCCCTTCTCCAGTGGATCTTCCCTACCCAGGAATTGAACTGGGGTCTCCTGCATTGCAGGTGGATTCTTTACCAACTGAGTTATCAGGGAAGCCATTCAGCCTTATAAAGGAATGAAATTCTGACAAATGCTACAACATGGAAGAATTTTGAAAATATTAAGTGAAATAAGCTGGACACAAAAGGATGGATATCAGATGATCCCACTTATCTGAGGTATGTAGCTAAGGGTCAACTCCACAGAGAAAGAAAGCAGGGAGTTACTGTTTAATGGGTACAGTTTCCATTTGGGAAAATGAAAACGTTCTGGAGATGGATGGTGGTGCTGACTGCACAACAATGTGAATATACTTAATGCTACTGAAAAGTACCCTCAAAAAAGGTTAAAAACTGGGATTTCCCTGCTTGTCCAGCAATTAAGACTTCACCTTCCAATGCAGGGGGTGAGGGCTGGATCCCTGGGTAGGAGCTAATAAGATCCCATATGACTTGGGGCCAAAAGACAGAAGCAATACTGTAACAAATTCAATAAAGACTTTAAAAATGGTTTACGTAAAAAAAAAAAAAAAACTTAAAAAAATTTAAAAGGAAAATTTTATCTTATATATCATTTACTACAATTTGTAAAACAAACTGCAAAGGCCTACTGAGATAGGTAACACTGGGACCCTCTGGAGAAGAGCACAACACTGTTTCATGGGCATTTGGCAGGGGAAATATGAAGGGAAATGTTGATATTTTTACTCTACAGTTTCCTGAATTACTTAAATTTTTTCATATTCAGTTTATTTCAATAATATATTCCCTCTACTATTCCTACTTTATGGAAGTTGTGAAAAGTGAAAGTGTTAGTCCCTCAGTTGTGTCCAACTCTTTGCGACCCCATGGACTGTAGCCCGCCAGGCTCCTCTGTCCATGGAATTCTCCAGGCAGGAATACTGGAATGGGTTGCCATTCCTCCTCCAGGGGATCTTCCCAATCCAGGGATCAAACCCACATGTCCTGCATTGCTGGCAGATTCTTTACTGTCTGAGCCACCAGGCAAGCTTAGCTGAAATAAAATGTGTTTTGACTAATTGTTTAAAGAAAATAACACTAGGGACTTTCGTGGTGGTCCAGTGGCTAAGATTCGGTGTTATCAATGAAGTGAAGTGGCTCAGTCGTGTCCGACTCTGCGACCCCATGGACTCTGCGACCCCATGGACTGTAGCCTACCAGGCTCCTCCCATGGGATTTACCAGGCAAGAATGAATACTGGAATGGGTTGCCATCTCCTTCTCCAGAGGATCTTTCCCACCCAGGGATCGAACCCAGGTCTCCCGCATCGTAGGCAGATGCTTTACCGTCTGAGCCTCCAGAGAAGTCTGAATTCTGCTCCTGGTCGGGGGAACTATATCCCGTATGCTTCAACTAAGACCTGGTGCAGCCAAATAATACATAAATAAACTATTAAAAATAAACAAATAGATTTTCATCTTTATTTTTTAAAAATTTAAAAAATAACAGTACCATGCAAAATGACGTTTCAACTTGGCATAGAACAAAAGATACAGGGCATGTAACATTTTCACTTTGTTTCTGTTTTAAACTGCAATATTTACTCTGAAAAGCACAGCACTGTTTCTTTTAGAAATATTCACTTCCCCTTTCTTTTAGAAATATTCACTTCCCCTTTCTACATACACCAAAAATGATTCCTTCTCGCCTCTCTCTACGGTTAGAACTCTTATCCAGAAAGTAGCAGGCATGAGATTGCAGCCACAAACAACTACAGATGGAAGACAACTAAAGTGTTAAAAATTGCATAAGGACAAATGGCAACCTCTACCCCAATTCCATGCTGAGTTCTCTTCTGCTCAACCCCCTTCATGAGTATGAATGTACCCTTAGCTTAAAACTACCCCAATTTTGCTGTTCAAGGAGTCATTGCTTTGGGAAAAATCCCAGTGTCCTCTTTACTTGCCGTAAGTAATAAATCCTTACCTCTCCTGCTCTTTGGCTTGGTTATGTCATTTGGCTAGATGCCCACCAAGAGGTGAACCCACATTTCAGGCAACACTGCCCCTTCTTTTCTCATCACTCTCTGCCCTTCCAGGTCAGGTCTCTCTTTCCTTCATTCAAGCAATACACCAGGCTCTGTCCTGCTTCTGGGATTCTGAACTTTCTTCCACCTCTCAGACCCCCTTCTTCCACAGCCTCTGCCCAGCTCTGTCCTACTTATCTTTTTCAGTTCTTAAATATCAGTGCCTCCTAATATCAAGCCTCCTTCCCTGCTTGTCCATACAATTAAGCTCATCTGTCCATTATAGGCCCTCATATCAGTTTCACATCAGTTTCTCCTCTAAATAGCCTACTTGGTGGAGACAGCACTGTGCATTTTTTATTTTTCTGGTGCCCATGCATTGACTTAGGTTTGGCTCACACTCAGCAAGTTTTCTTGAGTGCCCTGGACAATGTTCAGTTACAGCTAGACTAAGAAGGTGCACACATCCAATAATAGATACAGTACAAATATTAACACTGGAATTAATTTAAATGCCTGTCCGCAATACAAACCACTCGTGTTATTTAAGAAAAGGTAAGGCAGGCAATGGGGTCGCAGAGTCAGACACAACTTAGTGACTGAACAATAAGGTATGAGAAGTATTTTCAGAAACAAGGAACCCATGTTGCTGAATTTCCTCCAGAATCATTCTTCCTCCAATTTCTCACCCATGAGTTTTTAACTTCACTGAAAAAATAAAAAACTCACTTGGTCAAAACACATCTCGTTTAAGGCTACTAAATTCAATTTTCTTCTACTAATATTAGGAAAGCTGCTTCCTCCCATTTACTTAAGAACCCTTTTGTTTTTATGAAATACAATCGCATGTATTTCACTTTGGGTTCTTGTCAAGCTTTCACTACAAATATACGACACCAAAATCCCTTTTAATAATATCAATATTAAGAGATCCCTATATTTTTAAACTCAGCAGCAATCATAGCCGCTGGAGGAAAGTTGGAGCTGACTGGATGTAAAGAGCTGAATAATCTTTAAGACCTGTATTTACGTTTTCACTTTTCCTCCTTCGCCTTTTATTACACTTGCTTATTTACACTCACCCTAGAATCCTGAAATTATTTTCCCAAACGAATTTGTCAAACAAATAAAAGTTGAAAAAGAGTTTATCTTAACCTCACCTCAATGCCGCTCACGAAAGCAAAAGTCTCTTGTATAAGTAAAATTCTCTTGTACAAGGCCGGCAGAAAGGGACTCCTTGATTAAATTTCACCGGCACACAAAAAAAATTTTTTCACCGGCGCCTCTCGCTGGAAAAACGGACGAAACGGCCAGATCACGAGAACCGAAGGACACGAGGACGAAGGTCAACGCCAGCTGGATTCCCAGTCGCTCGAATCCCCGCCTCCGGAGGCATAAGGCCACACCCTCTTTCAGACCCCGCCCTTTGGAGTTCCACGCCCCGCCCCCCTATGCCCCGCCTCCCAGGATTCCACAACCACGCCGAGACCCCGCCCCTCTGAGCCCGGTCTCCGCGCCCAGACCCGGCCCCTTGGATCCTACGCCCCTGCCCCCGCCGAGACCTCGTACCCACAGGTTCATCTTCCCGCCCTTCTCAAGACCCCGCTCCGTGAGCACTGTCACCTGCCTTCGGAGCCCCATCTCCAGGCCCTTACCAAGACCCCACCCTACAAGCACCTTCTCCTCGCCCTCGCCGAGTCCCCGCCCGCCAAGAGGCGGGGCCGCACACGGATCTGCTCCTCGGTGCTGGAGGCAGATCGCTAGGAAAACAGTGGCGCGGTTTCGATAAGGATGGCCGCTCTAGGGACGCCCACTCCATTTCCTTAGAAGGGGGAAGACTCGGGGGGCGACCTAGTAGCACCTGAGGCGGCGAGAACGGCGACCACAGCATCTTCTAGCCTTGGGGCCGGGGAGTCCCAGTATCCTCTCACTGGAGCCGTTGGGCCCCGCGGGGCAGGCTCCAATAGGGATCTTGGGGGCGGGGCCAGGCGGGAGGCTCGGGCGGAGCCGGGGAACCAGGGCCCCTGAAGTCGGTTGGACCGGTCCTCGTGCACACCTGGGAGCCGCCAGGCTGTGGGAGTCTCTGAGAACGCTTTTCTCCCAGCTCTAGCAACTCCTTAGTACCTCCTTTCACAAAGGGATACTAAGTTTGCCGGTGGTTTGTTATGCAGCAGTGGATAACTAATGCAACCCTCTTCAGTTTTTTATTTCTATTATTATCTTTGAACCTGTGTGTTAAGTAACTTCAATAGTGTCCGATTCGTTACGACCCTAGGGACTGTAGCCCGTCAGGCTCCTCTCTCCACGAGATTCTCCAGGCAAGAATACTGGAGTGGATTGCCATGCCCTCAGCCAGGGGATCGTCCCCACTCAGGGATCGAACCCGCAACTCTTAAGTCTCCTGCGTTGGCAGCTGGTTTCTTTACTACTAGCGGCACCTGGGAAGAATTTGTCTTACATTTGTATATTAATCTTGAGACTTGTTCAGTCGCTAGTCGTATCTGACTCTTTGCAACCCCATGGACTGGCAGCACGCCAGGCTTCCCTTTCCTTCACTATCTCACTGGAGTTTGTCCATTGAATTGGTGATGCCACCCATCCCTCTCATCCTCTGTTGACCCCTTCTCCTCCTGCCCTCAATATTTCCCAGTATCAGGGTCTTTTCCAATGAGTTAGCTCTTTGCATCAGGTGGCCAAAATATTGGAACTTCAGCAATCAGTCCTTCCCATGAATATTCAGGGTTGATTTCCTTTAGGATTGACTGGTTTAATCGCCTTGCTGTCCAAGGGACTCTCAAGAATCTTCTCCAGCACCACAGTTCAAAAGCATCAATTCTTCAGTGCTCGGCTTTCTTTATGGTCCACCTGTCACATCTGTACCATAGCTTTGATGATACCTTTGTAGGCCAAGTGACATCTCTGCTTTTTACACTATCTAGGTTCATCATAGCTTTTCTTTCAAGGAGCAAGTGTCTTTCAGTTTTATAGCTGCAGTCACTGCCCACAGTGATTTTGGAGTCATCACTTTTCCCCATCTTATTTGCCATGAAGTGATGGAACTGATTACCATGATCTTAGTTTTTTGAATATTCAGTTTCAAGCCAGCATTTTCACTGTCCTCTTGCACCATCATCAAGAGGCTCTTAAGTTTCTCTTCACTTTCTATTAGAGTGGTGTCATCTGCATATCTGAGGTTATTGATATTTCTCCCAGCAGTCTTGATCCTAGCTTGTGATTCATCCAGCCCAGCATTTTGCATAATGTACTCTGCATGTAAGTTTAAAAAGTAGGGTGACAATATACAGCCTTGTCATACTCCTTTTCTGATTTTGAACCAGACCATTGTTCTATGTTCAATTCCATCTGTTGCTTCTTGACCTGCATACAGGTTTCTCAGGAAGCAGGTAAGGTGGTCTGGTATTCCCATCTCTTTAAGAATTTCCCATTAGCTGTGATCCATGCAATCAAAGGCTTTAGTCAATGAAGCAGAAGTAGATGTTTTTCTGGAATTCCCTTGCTTTTTATATGACCCAACAGATGTTGGCAGTTTGATCTCTGGTCCCTCTGCCCTTTCTGAATCCAGCTTCTACGTCTGGAAGTTCCCAGTTCACGTACTGCTGGAGCCTAGCTTGAAGGATTTTGAGCATTACCTGGCTAGCATGTGAAATGAGCACAACGGTACAGTAGTTGGAGAAGGCGATGGCACCCCACTCCAGTGCTCTTGCCTGGAAAACCCCGTGGACAGAGGAGCCTGGTAGGCTGCAGTCCATGGGGTCGCTAAGAGTCTGACGCTACTAAGCGACTTCACTTTCATTTTTCACTTTCATGCATTGGAAAAGGAAATGGCAACCCACTCCAGTGTTTTTGCCTAGAGAATCCCAGGGACAAGGGAGCCTGGTGGGCTGCCGTCTATGGGGTCACACAGAGTCGGACACGACTGAAGTGACTTAGCAGCAGCAGCAGTACAGTAGTTTGAGTATCATTTGGCATGGCCTTTTTTAGGTTTGGAATGAAAACTGACCTTTTCCAGTCCTGTGGCCCCTGCTGAGTTTTCCAAATTGTAGACACTATAGTTATATACATCTAAGTTTTAGTTTAATTCCCCATTTGATTGCTTGGGGGAGTTCTGAGAGTTGAGGGACATGGTCTGATTTAAATCAAAGATGTATATTGATATTCGCCTGATAAAGTAGACGCCCAACAAATATGCATTCCTTTATTTTTCCCCTTATGAGGGATGAAGAGAAATACAAATGTTAAAGCTTTCTTAATTCCTATGTTATAAAGTTGGAGAAGACTCTTGAGAGTCCCTTGGACTGCAAGGAGATCCAACCAGTCCATTCTGAAGGAGATCAGCCCTGCGATTTCTTTGGAAGGAATGATGCTAAAGCTGAAACTCCAGTACTTTGGCCACCTCATGCGAAGAGTTGAC
>NW_011495051.1:8581521-8601381 GCF_000754665.1 Bison bison bison | reverse complement strand
TGCTAAAGCTGAAACTCCAGTACTTTGGCCACCTCATGCGAAGAGTTGACTCATTGGAAAAGACTCTGATGCTGGGAGGGATTGGGGGCAGGAGAAGAAGGGGACGACAGAGGATGAGATGGCTGGATGGCATCACTGACTCGATGGACGTGAGTCTCAGTGAACTCCAGGAGTTGGTGATGAACAGGGAGGCCTGGCGTGCTGCAATTTATGGGGTCGCAAAGAGTCAGACACGACTGAGCGACTGAACTGAACTGAACTGATAATTTACATGGCAGATATGATGTGTTGCCATCTGCTGGGGATCAAGGGTATCATGCGCTGTCTCAAGCAGCTGCTCTTGAAACCAACCACAAAATAATCCTTTCTGTATTGGATAGTTCTTATCTAAAAAAAAGCATTTTCCTGGCAAAGCCCCCTTACCTGCCCACTTGCATCTCTCACAAGTATCCTGGATTCCTTCTGCACTGAGACATAAAAATACCTGAGTCTCATGAAGTCCAGACACAAGATACTGACACCCAATCCAGGTAGAAAAAGTTAATGATTAACAATGGTAGGCTGCCCACAAGCATGTAGACCCCAGACCATTTGGACCTGAGGGTTGATGATGCTGATTCCTACTTACCACACCACCAATGCTCCAGATCCAGAAGAACTCAAGCCCATCACTCCATTGATCCTTATCACCTACCCCTGAGCATTAGCCCTATCTATAAGACCTCTCCCTATTCCCTAAGGAGTGGGGCACAGTTCATGAGGTACTAGCCTGCTGTATTCCCTCTTTGCCCGGAAAAGGAATAAAGCCACTCTTTTCTTCTCCTCCATAAGTAAATGTTCCCTTCCCGGGATAACTTTGGGTTCTAACAATGCTTACTGCTTGGGGTTTGGCAGGGAAGGAGTGACAGTTTAAAACTAAAATTCAGAGTTATCTAGACACAGTATTTCCACATTACCCACCCCCCACCACCCCCAGCAATCAGGCTGAAGGATTTTAGGGACTGTCTTAGAATTTCTGGAGGAAGAATGAACAGCAAGTGCAAATATCCTGAGGCATGAAATGTTTGGCCTCTTTAACCAACAGCAGAAGCTCAGTACCTAAGATGGTGGAAGTGAATTGGGGAGGATGGAAACCAGCAGGAAATAAAATTAGAGAAGTAACAGTGTCAGAGTATATGGGGGTTATCTGGGCAACTATAAGAATATCAGGTTTAACTCTGAGTGCAGTGGGGAACCCCTGAAGGGCTTTGAGCTACAAGAGGAGCATTATCTGATATATATTTTTAAAAGATGTGTGGGGCTTCCCAGGTGGTGTGAGTAGTAAAGAACCCACCCGCCAATGCAGGAGACACAACAGACGAGAGTTTGATCCCTGGGTAGGGAACATCCCCTGGAGGAGGGCATGGCAACCCACTCCAGTATTCTTGCCTGGAGAATCCCGTGGAGAGAGGAGCCTGGAGGTCTACAGTCCATGGGTCGCAAAGAACTGGACACAACTGAAGCGACTGAGCACACACGTCTTTTGTGTGATTCCTAGGAAGCAAAAATAGAATTGGGGAGGACAATTTTAAAAGTTAAGGCAGGAACTTCCCTGGTGGTCCCGTGGCTAAGACTCCCACTCCCAATGCAGGGAGCCCAAGTTTGATCCCTGGTCAGGGAAACTAGATCCCAAAATGCTGCAATGAAAATCAAAGATCCTGAATGCTGTAACTAAGAACCGGAGCAGCCAAATATATAAATTATTTTTTTAAAAAGTTAAGTCAATAATCCTGATGACAGATGGAAATGTCTGAACAAGCATGTCAGGGGAGAATAGGAGTGGGACACCATTTGCAAAAAGTATGTGCGTGATTGCATGTACTCCCCCTTCACCAATATCACATCTATACTGACATTTCGCCTGCCTCTTTGGAGCAGTTTCTCAGAGCTATCTGAGGAGCTGTCTCCCAGGCTGTAGTCCTCATTTTGCTCCAAATAAATTTAACTCACAAGTCGTACTCTGTGCTTTTTTTTTTTTTTAAGCCAGCACTCTATCTCCTTCTATCTGAGACCTCAAGCATGCCCCTGTACCCTTTAGGATCTGTGACTAATGAACCTGTTTTTTCAAGTTCCCTGATGATCGTTGATAAAGTGCTTCTTGGAAGTGTCAACAAAAAAAATTAATTAGTGGCCAATCCAAGAACGAAATATAGAATTTTATTCTAGCCAACCTGAGGGTTATCCATATAACCTGGGAGACAGTCTTTTGGAAAGCCCTGAGGACTTTTCATTGGTTAGAGATCAAAGCACAGTTATACACTTTTTTTTCCAGGAAAAAAAAAAATCAAAGTGAACTGCTGAGAGTTTACAAAGTACAGATTGCATATATAGGGCAAGTAATGGGTCACTGTGGTTTTAACAGGGTTGTGAAAGGAATATTTCCTCTCAAGGAGTTACCTTGCTGGCACCAGGAGAAATTTGCTCTTTATATTTGGGCAGGTATTCCTGTGTCTTCTAAGGAGGTCTGATTTATGTATAATACAGATGCACATTGCACACAAAGGGGAGGAGGTAGTGGCCCAAATGGGCAAAGAGAGAATCCTATGTTTACATTTTTTCTCATCCTGCCTTAAAATAAGTTTATTTCATCACAGTCATAATAAGAAACCATAAAGGCCAGTCCAGCCACATAGTGTTGGCTCACGTTGGGGGAATGTCCACGGGGGCTCATCCCAATGAGTCTGGGACCAGGTGAGTGTCCCAGGCACTCTATCAGTATGCTGTTGTTCAGTGGCTAAGTCATGTCAGACTCTCTGCGGCCCAAGGACTGCAGCATACTAGGCACCAGGCTTGCTCAAACTCTTGTCCATTGAGTCAGTGATGCTATTCAACCATCTCATCCTCTGTGGCCTCCTTCTCCTCCTGCCTTCAGTCTTTCCCAGCATCAGGGTCTTTTCCAATGAGTCAGCTCTTCAAATCAGATGGCCAAAGTATTGGAGCTTCAGTTTCAGCATCAGTCCTTCCAATGAATATCCAGGGTTGATTTCCTTTAGGGTTGACTGGTAAGACCTCTTTGCTGTTCATGGGACTCTCAAGAGTCTTCTCCAGCACCACAATTCAAAAGCATCAGTTCTTCATCACTCAGCCTTCTTTATGGTCCAACTTTCACATCAAAACAGGTATGCTTCTAAGTTAGTCTGAGTTAGGGAAGAGACTCCATTTCTCCAGCTTCCTAGGTCCAAGTAAGGGAAATTTCAGCTGAAGTGACAGTCATGATTCTTTTCTGCGCATGAAACACAAACTTTATCTGACTAGTGGATTTGGAAGAAGGAGCTGAGTTTGAATGGTTCATGCCCTTTCTCTCTGGTTTTGGAGTCAGCTGGACCCCAGAAAGAAGGTGTTGCCCTAAAGGTCCGGGAGCGAGTGACGGAATGAAAACAACACGAAATCTGGTGCAATGGATCAGGGGGCCTGCAACCTCTATTGGACTGAGGTGCAGAGTCCACTCTGAGTCCAGCTTTCATTCCTGATTGCAGACTACAAAACTTGCTTTGCTGTATCTTTCCCAAGACACTACATTGACATAGTCCAGATCTCCTTGTTTTTACCCCAGGCCGTTCCCTTCTGGAATAGTCTCGGGAACAATCAGCAAGTGTGTAGGCAGTGTTCATACCTAACACCGACCTGGTATTCCAAGGTCCATGCTTTCATGATCCCAGTCATACTCCCTTCTGGGTCTGGCCTTGGGGTCTGTAACAAGGCTATTATTCTAAGAAAAACATGATGAAAAAAATGTTTTTCATCATTGTTGACATATCATCAACACAGTTTCTTGATATATGCTGTTTTGCCAGGTGCTATTTCTATGAAATTTCTCAAGGCTATGAAAGTACATTAGTAGAAATTCCCACTTCAAGAGGGTATTTTGGTCAGGTTGGGACCATGTAGTTGATATCCAGAGGAGACTTGTGGTTGACTAGCTGTGCCACGCCTGAGTAGGTTGGGCACATTAAGGGGTGAAATATCAGAAAACCCACCAAGTTGCCTAATGAAGCCATGTGTTCCAGTCCTGCCTTTATGGGCCACGAGGCTGATGTTTTCATTGCTAGTTCCTGTGACTGGCCTTGACCTCAGAAGTGAAACGAAGAGATCCCAATGATTGTTTTTTGTCCAAAGTCACAATAATAGAAAGCCAACTGAAAACTGTCACTTGCCCTCTGATTCTATAAGAATGAAGTCACTAGCCGGAATTCCCTGGTGGTCTAGTGGTTAGGACTTGGTGCTTTTAGTGCGGGAGCCCTGGTTTGTTCCCTGGTTGAGGAAGATCCTACAAGCTGCATTGTGTTGCAAAAAAAAAAAAAGAATAAAATCCCCTGCCACTGCAGTGACTTCAACACACCGTGGAAGGAGTTCAGGATAGCGATCAGGAATGAGGCACTCTGTGCACAGAGAAAAACTGGCAGAACAGGTCTTCCAAGGGTTAGATTTTTCAGGAGATTCTCCAAGTCTAATTTCTTGCATCTTCTCAAATTTAGAAAAGCACTAAAATTACTAAGAGAGACATCTGCTCCTTAAGACTAACAGAAACCTTCTATCAAAATGTGTGCTTGACTGCACCTATCCCCCTTCACTAAAGTCATAAAGCTACTCACCTCCTACCCTATTTGAGAGCAATTCCTCAGAGCTGTCTGAGAGACTGTCTCCTGAGCTATAATCCACATCTGGTCCCAAATAAAAATTAAATCACAACTCTTACATCGTGCTTTTTTCCTTAGTCAACAAGACAACATTTTAGAAGATGATAAGCCAAACTTCTTACAATGATTCCCTGTGGGGTCTAGGATTAGAAATAGATTCACTTTCTGTAATGTTAATATTATTTACAAGGGACTTCCCTGGCAGTCTAGTGGTTAAGACTGCAATGGTTAAGACTTCCCTGCAGGGTCCACAGGTTCAATCCCTGGTCTGGGAGCTAAGATCCCACATCCTGTGGGGTGGCAAAAAAAAAAATTATTTACAACATCAGGACAATTTCTTTTTAACCAAAAATTATATGTTTTCAAGGCTTGTATGTGTATATATGTGCTCAGTCTCTCAAGTGTCTACAACTCTTTGCAATCTTATGGACTATAGCCTGCCAGGCTCCTCTGTCCATGGAATTTTCCAGGCAAGAATACTGGAACAAGTTACCATTTCCTATTATAGCAGAGCTTCTGGACCCGGGGATTGAACCTGAGTCTCTTATGTCTCCTGCATTGATAGTGCCCTGTGCCAACTGGGAAACCCTGTCTTCAAGGCTTTTATTTTTTTTAATATTTACTTATGTACTTGGCTTCTCTTGGTCTTAGTTTTGGCATGCAGGATCTTTAGTTGTGGCATGTGAAATCTAGTTCTTTGACCAGGAATTGAACCCAGGTCCCCTGCATTTGGAAACATGGAATCTTAGCCACTAGACAACCAGGGAAGTCCCACAAGGCTTATTTTATACTTTATTTTTTAATTGAAATACAGCTGATTTACAGTGTTGTGTTAATTCCCACTCAAAAATTCTATGTTTAAACACAAATAACCATCCATAGGTGAATGGATAACAAATTACTGTCTCTAGTCATATGATGGAATACTACTCAGGAAGAAATGTTTTTTACTTATTTTTTTTCTGTTTATTTGTTTTTTTTAAGGGGCAATTTGTTTGTTCATGTTTGGGGGTCTGGTGGGGGGTTTTTTGTTTGTTTTTGCCACATTGCACTGCTTCCTGGATCTTATTTCTCCCACCAGGGATCGAAGCTGGGTTCCCTGTCGTGGAAGCGAGGATTCCTAATCACCTGGTCACCCGGGAATTACTTTGAACAAATTTTTGATCCTTGAAACGAAAGGATCTTGATAAATCTCAAAATTTTTTATGCTGGGTAAAAGGAACAAGACCTCTCCGCCCAAATACACACACACACAAACACACCATATGATTCTATTTCCACAAAATTCTTGGAAAAGCAAAATAATTTCTAGTGAGAGAAAAGAGATCAGTGGTTGCCTAGAGCCTGCGCTCTGCAACAAGAGAAGCCAGACCAGTGAGAAGCCCAGGCACCACAACTAGAAAGTACCTTCTGCTGCTGCTGCTGCTGCTAAGTCACTTCAGTCGTGTCTGACTCTGTGCGACCCCATGGACAGCAGGCCACCAGGCCCCGCCGTCCCTGGGATTCTCCAGGCAAGAACACTGGAGTGGGTTGCCATTTCCTCCTCCAATGCGTGAAAGTGAAAAGTGAAAGTGAAGTCGCTCAGTCGTGTCCAACTCTTAGCGACCTCATGGACTGCAGCGTACCAGGCTCCTCTGTCCATGGGATTTTCCAGGCAAGAGTACTGGAGTGGGGTGCCATTGCCTTCTCCTACCTTCTGCTAGCCACAACTAAAGAATGCCTGCATGCAGCAACCAAGACCCAGCACAGCCAAAAATAAACAAATGAATAAATAAAATTTTTAAAATAAATAAATAAAGACAGTTGTTGGAGGATGGAGGGAATGAAAAGTGACCATTGAAATGAGAAGCCATCTTGAGACTGAAAAACAAGGCAAGCAGCTTCATATAGTCAATGGATCGATTTATTAGAGGGTAACTTGCTCATGGGTTTCCCAGGTGGTGCTAGCAGTAAAGAACCTGTCTGCTAGTGCAAGAGACATAAGAGATGCAGGTTCAATCCCTAGGTCGGGACGATCCCCTGGAAGAGGGCAGGGCAACCCACTCCAGTATTTATGCCTGGAAAAATCCCATGGACAGAGGAGCCTGGCAGGTTCTGGTTCATAGGGTCTCAAAGAGTCAGACACGACTGAAGCAACTTAACACACTCACAACATGCTCACAGGGTAGGATCAGGTGTATGACCACTGAGAAGAATTCATGGCCTCACTCCTCACCCCTGAGGGACCTTTGGACAATTTATAGTTAATCTAGGGTCTGGGGGAAGGTGCTGGGAAACAGAATGTACATTACTAAGTCAAGATTTATAAATGAGTAACTAGTCCCATGGGCACTGGGAATACATCAGCAGTGAAAGTTTTCATCACTGTTTGGGGACTATCAGAGCATAGAGGCCAACCAATCCTAATGACTGTTAAACAATATCTCTTAACTACAAAGCCCTTGATGACAGAGAGGTGGTTTACTGTACAGTACCTTTCTGCATGGGGTCAGCAGAAGGACAGGAGGAACTATAAGGGCCCAAGATGGCGTCAATTATGCTAACAGCCATACTACCAATGTCTCCACATCTGTCACCTTACTATACATGATTCAATAAGCTCCAGGTACATTTTGTTTTATTTTATTTGTATTTTTTAGTGGAGGTGTGAAGTAGAAAAGAGTAGCTTTATTGCTTTGCCAGGCAAAGGGGGCCACAGAGGGCTAATGCCCTTAAAACTGTGTGTCCCAATGTGGAAGGGGTAGTGAGGCTGAATGAGGCATTTTTATAGTAATGCTTCAAAGAGGAAGGCACGATCAGCTCATGGACATTCTTCTGATTGGTTGGTGGTGAGGTAACTGGGAGTCAACATCATCAACTTTCTGGTTCCAACCGTTCTGGGGTCTCTGTCCTTATGGAGAGCACACAGTTACTTTCTCCCACCTGGTGGGGGTTTCATTACAGTAAGTCCCCTACAGAGGAACCTTCAAGTTGAGAACTTTTGAAGATTCAAACATACATCTGGTTCTGGCCAAAAACCAGAACCTATGCCACCAATATCATGCGTTAATGAAACCGCAGCTTTTCCTCCATCTCCTATTGCTCACGATCCTTCAGCTCTAACCTTTTCCCACCTCCTCTCCCTCCTCAGTCAGTAACTCTCCTTGCCTGTTCACTTCTTGCCAGCCCCTGTTTGCCAGCCACTGTACTGTACTCCTGAATTTTCAATACATTTTCTTAAATTGAAGAGAGTAGGGAAAACCACTAGACCATTCAGGTATGATCTCAATCAAATCCCTTACGATTATATAGTGGAAGTGAGAAATAGATTCAAGGGAGTAGATCTGAGTGCCTGAAGAACTATGGATGGAGGTTTGTGACATTTTACAGGAGGCCATGATCAAGACCATCCCCAAGAAAAAGAAATGCAAAAAGGCAAAATGGTTGCCTGAGGAGGCCTTACAAATAGCTGAGGAAAGAAGAGAAGCAAAAGGCCAAGGAGAAAAGAAAAGACATACCCATTTGAATGGAGAGGTCCAAAGAATAGCAAGGAAAGCTAAGCCTTCCTCAGTGAACAATGCAAAGAAATAGAGGAAAACAATAGAATGGGAAAGACTAGAGGTCTCTTCAAGAAAATAAGAGATACAAAGGGAACATATCATGCAAAGATGGGCTCAATAAAGGACAGAAATGGTAGGGACCTAACAGAAGCAGAAGATATTAAGAAGAGGTGGCAAGAATACACAGAAGAACCGTGCAAAAAAGATCTTCATGACCCAGATAACCATGATGGTGTGACCACTCACCTAGAGCCAGGAATGCAAAGTCAAGTGAGCCTTAGGAAGCATCACTACAAACAAAGCTAGTGGAGGTGATGGAATTTCAGTTGAGCTATTTCAAATCCTAAAAGATGATGCTCTGAAAGTGCTGCACTCAATATGCCAAGAAATTTGGAAAACTCAGCAGTGACCACAGAACTGGAAAAGGTCAGTTTTCATTCCAATCCCAAAGAAGGGCAATGCCAAAGAATGTTCAAACTACAGCACAATTGCAGTCATCTCACATGCTAGCAAAGTAATGCTCAAAATTCTCCAAGTGAGGCTTAAATAGTACATGATCCGTGAACTTCCAGATGTTCAAGCTGGATTTAGAAAAGGCAGAGGAACCAGAGATCAAATTGTCAACATCTGTTGGATCATAGAAAAAGCAAAAGAATTCCAGAAAAACATCTACTTCTGCTTTATTGATTACACCAAAGCCTTTGACTGTGTAGATCACAGCAAACTGTGGAAAATTCTTCAAGACCACCTCACCTGCCTCCTGAGAAATCTGTACTCAGTTCAAGAGGCAACAGTTAGAACTGGACGTGAAACAACGGACTGGTTCCAAATTGGGAAAGGAGTACATTAAGGCTGTATATTGTCACCCTGCTTATTTAACTTATATGCAGAGTACATTATGCAAAATGCTGGGCTGGATGAAGCACAAGCTGGAATCAAGATTGCAGGGAGAAATATCAATAACCTCAGATATGCAGATGACACTACCCTCATGGCAGAAAGAGCCTCTATGAAGAGCCTTTTGATGAAAGTGAAAGAGGAGACTGAAAAAGCTCGCTTAAAACTCAACATTTGGAAAGCTAAGATCATGGCATCCAGTCCCATCACTTCATGGCAAATAGGTGGTGAAACAGTGGCTGACTTTATTTTCTTGGGCTCCAAAATCACTGCAGAAGGTGACTGCAGTCATGAAATTAAAAGACGCTTGTTCCTTGAAAGAAAAGCTATGACCAACCTAGACAGCATATAAATAGCAGAGACATTACTTTGCCAACAAAGGTCTGTCTACTCAAGCCTATGGTTTTTCCAGTCATAATGTATGGATGTGAGAGCTAAGAAAACTTAGCTCCAAAGAATTGATGCTTTTGAACTGTGGTGTTGAAGAAGACTCTTGAGAGTCCCTTGGACTGCAAGGAGATCCAACCAGTCTATCCTAAAGGAAATCAGTCCTGAATATGCATTGGAAGAACTGATGCTGCAGCTGCAGCTGAAGCTCTAATACTTTGGCCACCTGATATGAAGAACTGACTCATTGGAAAAGACCCTGAGGCTGGGAAAGATTGAAGGCAGAAGGAGAAGGGGACAACAGAGAATGAGATGGTTGGATGGCATCACCAACTCGAAGGACATGAGTTTGAGCAAGTTCCAGGAGATGGTGAAGGACAGTGAAGCCTGGTGTGCTGCAGTCCATGGGGTTGCAAAGAGTTGGACATGATTGAGTGACTGAACTGAACTGAACTGGACCTTCAAGGTACTGTACTATAAGATTTAAAACGTTTTCCATATTTCTGTGTTTGTTTTTATGCATTATTTGTGTGAAAATTATTATCAACCTGTTACAGTATAGTACTATACAGTGATTGTGTTACTTGAATACACAGGCTAACAAATTGGACTTATGAACATACTCTTAGAACAAAACTCATTCATATGTAGGGACTTGCAGTAACTAAAAAACAGCTCAAAGATAATGTTATTGCTTGAGGGGAGAACCAGGACTCCTGCCCCAAGGCTTCACCATGGTCCAGGTACATTTTATTTATATATTTTTGGTTGTGCTGGGTCTTTGTTGCTGCACTCGGACTTTCTCTAGCTGTGATGACTGGGGGCTACTCTGTTGCGGTTCATGGGCTTCTCATTGTCATGGCTTCTCTTGCTCTGGAGCACAGGATCGAGGCATGCAGGCCTCAGTAGTTGCAGGACGCAGGCTCAGTAGTGGTGGTGCACAGGTGTGGTTGCTCCATGGCAAGAGGAATCCTCCCGGACCAGGGATCAAACCTGTGTCCCCTGCATGGCAGGTGGATTCTTATCCACTGTGCCACCCAGGAAGTCCCAGATACATTTTAAAACAGAGGACAGCCTTAAGCCCCCAGCTCCTTATCTAGGAAAAGGCATTGGTTAAGGATGAGAAGATCCCAAGTGGGGAGGAGCTCTGTCTGATGTCCCACAACTCCACCAACCTTCAGAGCTAAACTCGAGGAAGGCACCGCTAAGATAGAATGAGTCCTCCACCAGGTGAGCCTGGGGAAAAAACACCTCTAACTAGCGGTGTGCTGCAGCCAGTTCATGCCAGTGTAGGGGAGCTGATTGCTAAATTGTCATGAATTTCTTGAGCCAAGTTGTTAAACTGTTGGTAGCTTGAAACCAGCCATGGTAGAGAGTTTTACACCACAAAAATCTGCACATGCTACAGGCATTACGAATGAGGACTCCCCCCACCACCACCTGCTAACACCAGCCATTAAACATTTCTGTGTACACCACTGCCTCTAACTCCATATTTGTTGCTCCATTCCCACTGGAAAGGCAGGAAAAGAGCTGTTCCAGGTTGAATATCAGTAGGAAACGGCAACACACTCCAGTATTCTTGCCTGGGAAATCTCTCGAACAGAGGAGCCTGGCAGGCTCCAGTTCATGTGGTTGCAGAGTCAGACACAACTTAGTGATTAAACAACAACACTCCATCTCCAGGGAGACCAGCAGAGGCCAGGACAGGGCTTCTGTCAATCTCTCCATCACACCCCCTCTCCCAACAGTATATACCAGATCTCCAAACACCCTCTACCAAGGTGACAGAGCCCTTGGTCATTTCCCTTCCTGAGATGTCCCCAGGGTCCATGCCCCAGCCTGGATCAACCTGGTCCCCTAGATGCCTCGGGCAGGAGCTGCTAGATTTGGTCCCAGTGTGGGACAAGTAGACCCCTAACTATGGCCACATCAGGGGAGCAGTCACACCCTGGTCTTCATGTGGTCAGATGGGAAGGAATTTCCATTGGCTGCCCCAGTGGGAAAAGAATGAAACATCTGGGTCCTCTCTGATAGGTGAACTTGGAAAAAAGAACCAAGGGTACCCAGCTCAGCCTCCTTTCCTCTCTCCTGGCTCTGCCCACCACAGAGCAGACACACTGAACTGGCAGGCAGGTGGTGAGCCTGCAAAGCCACACATACCCTCCTACCCAGCTCCGATCAGGAGTAACACTCATGGATAAACAACACAGTCCTAGGGACTTCACTTGGTCCAGTGGTTAGGACTCCATCCTTCCACTGCTGGGGACACAGGTTTGATCCCTGGTCAGAGAACTAAGATCTCACAAGCTGTGAGGTGTGGCCAGAAAAGACAAAACAAAAAACCCAACAAGGTCCTATTGGATAGCACAGGGAACTATATTCAGTGTGTACTAAGCCGCTTCAGTCATATTCGATTATGTGACCCTATGGACTGTAGCCCACCAGCCTCCTCTGTCCATGGGATTCTCCAGGCAAGAATACTGGAGTGAGTTGCCATGCCCTCCTCCACAGGATCTTCCCGACCCAGGGATCAAACCCATGTCTCTTATGTCTCCTGCATTGGCAGGTAGATTCTTTACCACTGAGCTGCCTGGGAAGTCCACTATATTCAATATTCTGGGATAAACCATCATGGAAAAACATATAAAAAAGAATACATAGGGATTCCCCTGGTGGTCCAGTGGTTAAGACACCCTGCTTCTGAGTTAAAGCTTAGGGCCCTTTAAAGAGGAGTCCAATATTCTTGCTCATGCTTTCCTTAAGCCTTGTGCAACAATGTATCTTGCCTGAGAACTGGCCTTTCTTTAGGTCTGGAACTAATGGCTGCTCAGTGTCTTACTCATGGAAATGCTTTTCTTAGACTCTATGAATAATTATAATTGTAACAAATCTTGCCTGGGAAACTGTTTCCCAAGACTTGTAGCCCTGATGACACAGCAACAGTATGTCTCCAGAGACATTGACCAGGATCATTCCCCCTGGCTTATCTTGTGCCAAAGTTATGACATGATGTATGCCTTGGGAAAGGGTATGGTGGAACTTTTACAAACCTTGAGGTATTATTTTTATTTAACTAGCTAGCAGAAGAGTATATAATGCCCTGCCGAAACTAGCAAGCCAGGTATTCTCCTGCCCCCTTCTGATGTCTATGTCAGAAGCTTTCTCTGTCACTTTCACTTCAAATAAAAATCTACACAAAGCTCTGAGTGACTGAAACTGTCTTTGGTCTGGAGTTAAATCTTCTCCTTTGGGGACCACAAACCCGGCAACACCATTCACTGTAGGCTTCCTTCACTGCCACTGCAGGGGGCACAGGTTTGATCCCTGGTTGGGAAACTAAGATCACACATGCTGTGTTGCAAAAAAAAAAATAGGATATGCATACATATATGTATAAGTGAGTCATGAGTCACTTTGCTGTATGGCAGAAATGAACACAGCATCGTAAATCAACACTACTTCAAAAAACACACACACACACACCTCATTTCAAGGGTAGGCACTTAGGATCGCTGTCTGCCACCTGCATCTTTGAAGTGGTTCAGACTCAAAAACAGGAAAACGAGTTGCTCCTTACGGAACCCCTGAAACCAAAGCCACCTGTGAGGCCCTTCCAACGTCTCCTCATCCTGTCTGATTTCACTAATGTTCACTTGGCCCCTGGGACCTTCTTCCCATCCTCAGAAAATGCCAAGTTCATTATTTCCATCTTAGGTCTTTGCTTTTTCTGTCTTTCCTAGTGCTCCCCAGGGCTGCTTCCTCATTGTCTCCCAGGCTTCCCCTCAGAGAAGCCCACCTGCCCACCCAACCAAACACACGTGTGTCCATCACATGGCCCTAGTTTATTGGCTCAGAGTCTCTAAAACTATTCCATGCGTATGTTAACCTGTTGATCACCCTGCCTTCTTCCTTGTGTGTGTTTCATTCATTGCTGTGGTCCCAGTGCCTAGAACAGTCCCTGTAAAATAGCTTGAGACACATTTGTTGAATAAATAAACCAAACACTTAAAAAAAAAAAAAAAAAGATTGTCTTTAATAGCAAAATTACACTATGGAAAATTGGGAAAATCCAGAATACAAAATACAGAAAGGACAGCTTCGGATCTTTAACATTTTGATCATCAAAGCATGAATTGTATCTGCCCTCCTTTCCATGTCTCCTGTGTGCATGTAGGCCTGTCAGTGTTATCAGTGGTGTGTCTGCGTGTCAATGACATGTTAGTGTGCAGTGTGCATGCATAGATAGGCTTCCTAAGCTTCCTAGGCTTTCTAGGCTTCCTAAGGGGTCTCGGCCCCTCAGGTCTCCCTAAGTCCTAATCTGCCCTTCTGCATCATCCTGTTCCTGAGAACAGCTCTTCATGGAGGGCCATTGGTGGGCCCTGGGGTGGTAAACATTAAGGCTCGGTAACGTAACCATGAGGTAGCTGAGGTCTTCTTCATCTCCAGATGTGAGGATAGGGCCTCCAAGGGGCTGGCTCATGTCACAGAGGCCATACAGCTGGTATACCATGATTCCAATGACCTGAAGACACCAAGGCCTGGGTTCTCTCTACCTGGCCTTCAGGCCTCTCCAACCTGATTACTTGCCTACTGGCAAGGTGCTGCTCAGAGGGTCCAGATCTCATTAATGAAAGCTAAGAGGGGGATCCCTGGGTCAGGGGAGGGGGGGTGCAGTCACATCCACCAGTCCATGGACTCTTTGGGCAAGGCCCTGACAATGACCATACAGTGCGGTAGCCCCTTAGACAGGATCCTCTCTGCCTCCTGACCCTCCCAGCCCAGCCCCTGCAGCTCAAGGACCCTGAGCTTGGGCATGGTGAGGCAGGAGGCGAGGATCTCCTGTGGGGAAGGCATTTCCGGGGTGACAAGTGGCCCCCAGCAGGCACAGACTCTCCAGGGCTGGCATGCCCTCCAGGACAGACAGGCCAGGGGCCGAGAGGCCCCGAACGGTCAGCCGGATCTTCCGCACATCTCGGAGGTGGCGGCTGATGGCCAGGAGGGTGCTGTCGGCCGAGAGGGTACAGCCCAGCACCTCCAGCCTCTGCAGGTAGTTCAGCTCCTGCAGGCCCATATCCAGCCCCGTCTCAGTCACTCGGTAGGTGCCACCCAGCACCAGCGAGCGCAGGGCGCGGAAACGTGTGAGGCCCTGCAGGTGCTCGTCGCGGAAGGCGGGGACGCGGTCCAGCACAATGCACTCGAGCAGGGGCAGCACCGTGGGGTCCTGCTCTTTATGGAGCCAGGCCATGGAGATCTCACAGCTGTGCAGCTCCAGGGTCCTCAGGGTGCAGGGCAGGCTGGTGATGGGCACCATGCTCAGGTTGGCCACATGCAGGCAGAGGCGCTTGAGGTTGGGGCACTTCTGACCCAGGGCCCTCATCAGGGCAGGGGACAGCTGGGGAGCCTGGGAGCCTGAGAACAGGTAGCCGCCCATCCGTAGGGAATGGAGCCTGGATGCCATGTACCGGCGGAGGAGGTGCCACATGACTTTGGGCCGCATCTGTAAGAGCCAGAGGTGGGAGGGTGTCTGGACCAGAGATACGGGGCATCTTCCAGGGACCCCACCCACCTGGAGACAGACAAGCCCCAGGTAGGGTTCTGAGGCTTCCTGGGAATTCTGTCCTTCCCTCACCAGCCTTACTCAACCAGACACCTTTCCAGAAGTAACAGGATGGTTTAACCCCATCATTTTGACCTCTAAGTTTGAACAAAAGCAATGGTGGATAAGAGACCATCATAACATATCTGTCTCTACCAGGACAGTGAGTCTCATTACCTTCTGGAATAAGTAAGAAAGTGAAACAACAACAACAAAAAGCCTGTTTCTAAACCTTTCAATTCCTTGCACAATGAAAATCACTGTGATCTGTATATATACCCTAGGAAAATTTTACTGCTAATTTATGAAATAATACTATTGATTCCAGGTTTAATAAAACTTTATACCTTTTAAGATTTTAAAAAAAGTGAATCCACCCAGCAATATTTTTATCTCTTTTTCTTTTTTTGGCCATCCCATGTGGTATGTGGGATATTAGTTCACCAACCAGGGATCAAACCCTCGCCTCCTGCAGTGGAAGCCTGGAGTCTTAACCACTGAACCACCAAGGAAGTGCCTATCCCATTCTTAATGACCACCTCTTCATAGAAATGAGCAACACAAAATAAAAACTGAAAAAGGTTAAAACTGCCCAGGGTAAATTAGATGTAAACAAACAAACAAACAAAAAATCATAGCTTAGTAATAGTGAAAGCTGCAAAATTTAACCCTGGGAAGTTAGACTTGTAAAAAACAAACTATAAATAACTAGTATTTCATGTATTTTATCATATGTACAGTTTACCTTTAAAAAAAAAAAAGCAGAAAAAAGAAACTGCATACCATAGAATTTGTTGACTTTTTTTTTTGGTAAATATGACTTTTTTATTAGCAAAATCCATGACCAGGCAAGACGATATTCTGCTGTCTCTCAGCTGTTCCTTTTCTGTTGGGTTCTTGGTATCCCTAATCCTTTTATTCCTAAATTCATGTTTTTCACACTTTCATTGAAATATAGTTGATTTACAGTGTGTTACAATGTATTAGTTTTGGTGCAGAGCGAAGTGATTCAGTGATTGCTATTTTGGTGTTCAGCTATATATATATGTAAAAGAGTTAATCACTCAGTCATGTCTGACTCTTTGTGACTCCATGGACTGTCACCCACCGGGCTCCTCTATCCATGGAGTTCTCTAGGCAAGAATACTAGAGCGGGTAGTCATTCCCTTCTCCAGGAGACCTTTCTGACCCAGGGATCAAACCCAGGTCTTCTGAATTTCAGGCAGCTTCTTTACCACCTGAGCCACCAGAGAAGCCCATATGTGTATATATATGGATGAATATATATATATATGGCTGGATCTATATATATATATTTTATATTCTATTCCATTTTAGGTTATTATAAGATATTGAGTATTGCTCCAACTGTGCTATACAGTAGGTCTTTGTTGGTTACCTATTTTATATATAGTAGTATGTATAGTTTAATCTCAAACTCCTAATTTATCCCTCCCCCCCTGTTAACTACTCTTGATAGAGAAATCAAATCTTCCTGATCAAATTCAGACCTGCAAATTTGGGCTGAGGAAAGGGATTCACTAGAAACACTGGCCACTAAAAGGTAACTCACAAGAGTGGAAGCCACTGTTGGCAAAATATCAAATGGCCACAAAGCCAGAAGTTGAAGCATTTTTACTTGTAAAAAGACAAATGAGAAAATCCTTTAAGTTTCATGATATCAAACACTAGCCAGGATGTGGAAAAGCAGTTCTTGGGTCCTGCTGGTGGGACTTGGTCTGGCTACTTTGAAATGCAATCTGATTTTTACTGAAATTTAAAATATGGACCCCCACTGGCACCTGTTTTGTTTTTTCAAATACAGGAACATCTACTGCCTTTCTGGGAAAGAACAAGGTGACCTGGGTGACAGAAGCAGGGAGAGACCTTACCTTCCAATGTTTATAATTTTGTATATTTTCAATCCTGTGCATTTATCTCTGAGCGCTCCCCCCCACACTTATGTTTTTTTAAACGAATTCTTTAGTTGGTTTAAATGAACACACTGCCTAACCTAGTAATACCTGTTTTGTGGAATTTACCTTACAGAAACGTTGGTTTCTGACATCATGGTTTTAACAGCAAAAATGTCCAGTGATAACAGCCATGTAGATAGCAACTAAGAACAAAGAGGATTCAGAGATTCAAACGTGGGTAACTCCTCAAGACATGCAGGAAGGAGTGGCAAAATGATACCTTCAGGGTTAAAGAAAAAAGAAACAATACTATGTACTTTTGTTGTTTAGCTGCTAAGTCATGTCTGACTCTTTTGTGACCCCATGGACTGTAGCCCAACAGGCTCCTCAGTCCAAGGGATTCTCCAGGCAAGAATGCTGGAGTGGGTTGCCATTTCCTTCTCCAGGGGATCTTCCTGACCCAGTGATTGAACTGGCGTCTCTTACGTGTCCTGCAACGGCAGGCAGATTCTTTACCACTAGCCCCACCTGGGAAGACTATTATATATATATTATAATTTATATGGGTACAATTCTTTCAACCATAATGGTTAACTTGTATTGAGTAACTACTGTTTGCCAGATGCAGTGCTGAGCATTGAACTAGAAGGCTCACACAGTACCTGGTTGCAAGGCAGGTCTCCGTCCCCACCCCACCCCGCTACTGGAAAAATGCATTGGCCGAATCTTGCTGCAAGAGTACAACTATGATTCAACACAGCCTGACCCCAAAGGCCAATCCTGCTCTTGTAACCACTGCCCTTTCCTTCCCTATAAAGCCCCAAGGCTCCAAAAGCATAGAAAATGCTACAGAAGGAAATTCCACACATAATAGTGGTTATTCTGGGGAAGGGTAGAGATACCAGGGGATGACTGTCAAAGGCTCTTGCTTCATTTGTGACAATATTTCAATTTTTTTTGGTTTTGTTTTAATTTAGATATAATTAACATATAACACTTATTAGTTTCAGGCATACAACATAATGATTCAATTTATATGTATTATGACATGATCATCACAATAAGTCTAGTTAATATCCATCACCATACATAGTTATACTACTTCCACATTTTTGTAAGAATTATTCATGATGTGTGATTTTAAAAAGTTAAACCTCAAAAAGAGAAATGTAAAACAAATGTCCTAGTTAATCTCTGTTATGGGTACTAAAGTGTTTTAGAAGTGGACTCATCTGCAACTGATTTTGAAGCATACTTAAAAAATCAAATGGGAAAACAAAATAAACAAACATTTGGAAAATAAAAGCTTGACGGAAAGAGGGATGGATGGATGAAGAGATGATAAAACAAATGTATTAAGTATTAGTGGTGGGCAACTCTGTGTTCTCTGTACTGTTCTTTTAACTATTATATACGTTTGAAAGTTTTCATAATAAAATAGTCTGGTGGCTTGGAGGTAAAGAATCCGCCTGTCAATGCAATGGGTCGGGAAGATCCCCCAGAGGAGGAAATGGCAACCCACTCCAGTATTCTCGCCTGGGAAATCCCATGGACAGAGGAGCCTGGTGGGCTATAGTCCATGGGGTTGCAAAAAGTTGGACACGACTGAGTGACCAACACCAACCTAACACTAACAGGTGATTCATATGCACAATAAAGTTTGAGACACGGTCTTATAAAGCTGTTTGTGATAGTAGAAAGTTGGAAATAATCTAATCATCTGTCAACAGGAAAATAGAGAAACAAACTGTGGTATATTCATTTAACAGCAATTAAAAGGAATGAATTAGATTTACAAGTACTAATTAGAGTAAATCTCAAAAGTGATGTGTGAATAAAGTTGCTAATGGGTGGATATATTAATATAAGTAAAATAGCATTTAATTATCTAAAGAGTAGTTTTATCTCCATTTTAGAAACACATTAACAATACTGTATATTGCTTATAAGCACATACATAGGCAGTAAATAAAAACATGAAGGGATACAAATCCACTTTATAGTCACGGTTATCTCTGAGGAGGGTTTCAAAAGTGCAAGAAACATATGTGCAAATGTTGTATGCATATGTTCGTATAGAAACATTTGTATGTGTATTTCACAAGATCTGCAGTGAATAAAGCCAAAGGTTTAAAAAGATTAAATCTAGGTGGTGAGTACATAGTTTCAGATATATATCCTCTATACATTTCTATATCTATTTGAAATAGTTCATAATAAAAAGAAAAATGCAAAGGGCCAACTCATTGGAAAAGACCCGATGCTGGGAAAGATTGAAGGCAAAAGGAGAAGGGGGCAGCAGAGGATGAGATGGTTAGAGAGGATCACTAAGTCAATGGACATAAATTTGAGCGACTCCGGGAAATCAGTGAAGGACAGGGGAGCCTGGTGTGCTGTAGTTCATAGGGTTGCAAAGAGTCGGGCAACTTAGCGACTGAACAACAACAAAGAAAAATAAATAAAGCACAAGTGGGAGAAAGTTGAAATGATTTGGTTGACTACTCAGGAGATTAATTCTAGAACTAAGTCGACTATAGAAAATTTCTCCATGAAAACTCATCAATAAGCTCTTTTCCTGCAAGACCTTGGTTACACCCATTCTGGAGATGGGGAAGCTGAGGCCTGGAGGTCACTGCAGAGCAAGTAAGGGACACGGGCGGGACGCACCCGGGAGAGCCTCGCTCGAAACACAGGGTTGGAGGCGTGGTCTTCGAAGTCTGACCAACCCGACCTCGGCCCAGGCCTGCCCGGCCAGACCCGCATACCGTGTAGAGCGTCAGGTCGACGTGTCGCCACAGCCACCGGTCGTCCACCAGCTTCTTCCAGTGGTGACAGACCCTGGGGGA
>NW_011495051.1:8562719-8581358 GCF_000754665.1 Bison bison bison | reverse complement strand
GGGGACCCGCCGTTAGAACGACCCCGGCCCCGCGAGGATCAGATGTGCATCTCCTGATACGCCCCCCGCCTGGCCCTTCCCTCCCGCAGGGAGCGGCCGCACCTGGAGATTCGGATCCGATCCCGGACCGGGAGATAAGAGAAGATCTCCAGCAGGACCGAGTCGGGCAAGTCGGCAAAAGTCGCCATGATCCCGTTGACACGCACTTCCGCTTCCGACTAAAGGAACCCGGGTACTCGCCCTGTGGGGGCCCTAAGAAGCGGGGGGAAAAGAGGGTGCGGACAGGGAGGTGGTCGCAGTTTCCGGTAGCTGACGGAGTTTCGGCTTCCCTCTTCAGGGGATGTGGCTGGATCTGGCAGCCAGTCCAGCACGGTATCAGAACTCCGCACAGAGGATAGGGCTAGGGACTGGGACCTAGCCCGGAAGGCGTGGCTAAGGCGATAACGAAGTCCAGGGCGGGGTTAAGGTGGGAACAAGACTCGGGGGCGGGGCCGGAGAGGCGGGCCAAACACAGAAGGCGTGGCTCGGGCGACATTGAGGCCTGAGGCGGGGTTAAGGGCGGGAACGAGACTGGGGGCGTGGCTGGAGATTAGGACCGAGCTCCTAATGCGTGACTGGGCGATTAAGTGAAGTGAAGCTGCTCAGTAGTGTCCGACTCCTTGCGACCCCATGGACTGTAGCCTACCAGGCTTCTCAGTCCATGGGATTTTCCAGGCAAGAGTACTGGAGTGGGCTGCTGATGCCGAGCCCTAAAGGGCGGGACCAAAAGCGGAGCTCTAGGCAGAGAGAGAAGTCCCTATTTTTTTACTTAATAATGCTTTTTTGTGCATGAGAATAAATTTGTAGAAGTGATATAGCTTGTTAAAAGACACTGAATTTTTTACTTTTACTGATGGCGCCAAATTGTTCTCCACAGAGCCTGAATTGACACTTCCTGCACATATATAACACTCATTTTTAAAGTTGCCAAGTCATAAGGGCAGTGAAATTTATTGAAACACTCCTGTATTGATGAGCATTCAGGTTGCTTCCAGGCAAGCTAAACAATACTGGAGCTAAACATTCTCTTATATACATATATTAGTTCAGTTCAGTTCAGTCACTCAGTCGTGTCTGATTCTTTGGGAACCCATGGACTGCAGCACACCAGGCTTTCCTGTTCATCACCAACTCCCGGAGTTCGCTCAAACTCATGTCCATCGAGTTGGTGATGCCATCAAACCATCTCATCCTCTGTCGTCCCCTTCTCCTCCTGCCTTCAATCTTTCCTAGCATCAGGGTCTTTTCCAATGAGTCAGATCTTTGCATCAGGTGGCCAAAGTATATATACATATATGTGTAACATATACTAGGATCCCACAAGCTGTACAGCATAGCAAGACAACAAAATCCCCAACAAACAAACAAAAAACCATGTATTGCCATTATAGGCTCTTGAAAGTGTGATTTGGCAAAAGCTATTCAAAATTACACTCTCATTGAATTTTGTCATACTATTTGAGGAAAGAACTACATAATTGGAGAATAAGGCCTGCACTGTAATAACTGTTTAGCTGATGACTTTCCTAAATTAATTCATTTAAAAAACACTCAGTTCAGTTCAGTCGCTCTTCAACCCCATGAATCACAGCATGCCAGGCCTCCCTGTCTATCACCAACTCCTGGAGTTCACCCAAACTCATGTGCATCGAGTCAGTGATGCCATCCAGCCATCTCATCCTCTGTCGTCCCCTTCTCCTCCTGCCCCCAATCCCTCCCAGCATCAGGGTCTTTTCCAGTGAGACAACTCTTCGCATGAGGCATGTCCTTTGACACATGAATCCAATTCCTGGTTTGATTTATCATATATAAATAGAGTGTATTTATAATAGAAACATAGAAAGTATATATTACATATATGTCTGTGTGTGTGTGTGTGTATATATATATATATATATATATATATATATATAAAATAGCTTTTACTAACTCACACTCTCGGGAGCCTATAATGGTAATACATGGTTTTGGTTTGTTTGTTGGGGGCTTTGTTGTTTTGCCATGCTGTGCAGCTTGTGGGGTCTTAAGCAGTTCCCTAAGCAGGGACTGAAGCCAGACCACTGCAGCAAAAGTGCTGAGTCCTAACCACTGGACCACCATGTAATCCCCTGGCAAAATATGTTTTTAATACATGCACACACAGAAGAAATTGTGTATGAAATGCCAAACTGGGACTTCCCTGGTCGTCCAATGGTTGACGTGGTGGTCCACTGGACTCTGGTAGTCCAGGGGTTTCTGGTTTCCTCATCTTAATAGGTGACTACCACAGTGTTTTACTTTTTATGTATTTATGGATAAGTGAAAGCAATATAGGTTTTTTAAGCTTTATTCAGATATAGTTGATAGATAGTTGCAGAAATTTAACACATACATCTAAAAGAGTTTGCTTTTTTAAATTTTCTTTTGGCCAGCTCTACAGTGCATGTGGGATCTTAATTCCCCCACCAGGGATCATGCAAACATCATGTTGCTTGCTAGGGCTTCAAGCCCAGATTTTTCTGATGCCAGAGTGTGGGCATCTCTCTGGCTGTGATTCTCTCTAGAAAGCCCATGGCATCATGAAGGGGCAATGCCTCTGTCAGTTACACAGGTTTCCTAGGAACCATCTCCTCCGCATCAAGCAAACAGGAGTGGAAGGATGGGCACCCCCACATAGAATTTCCTCCGGGTCAGAAATTTAGGTAATAAGGGGCAGAGGAGCCCTGCTCAGCTTGCGCCTTGAGTTGTGACTCAGAACTCTCCTGCCTAGGAAACACCTAGCTCCTCCCAGTAGCAGATGACAGCAGATCCTTTTGAGGCCCCGATGGGAGAGTGGGGCTGTCCTGGCCCCCAGTGGGCAGGTACTGAGTCTCTTCATGAGAAGTTCTGAATGACATTTATCAGGAAATAGAGAGAAGTCTCTAATGTGAGTCTGGAGACGGAAATGGCAACCCAATCCAGTACTCTTGCCTGGAAAATCCTATGGACGGAGGAGCCTGGTAGGCTGCAGTCCATGGGGTCACTAAGAGTCGGACACGACTGAGTGACTTCACTTTCACTTTTCACTTTCATGCATTGGAGAAGGAAATGGCAACCCACTCCAGTGTTCTTGCCTGGAGAATCCCAGGGACAGGGGATCCTGGTGGGCTGCCATCTATGGGGTCACACAGAGTTGGACACAACTGAAGTGACTTAGCAGCAACAGCAGCTCTAATGTGAATTGTCCAGTCTCCTGAGGCCTTTCCATATCCCACCCAGCTCTGGAGGAGGGAGTCCTTGCAGCAGTGGCAGCCTAGTCCTGGGACTTCCCATGGCCCATTCCCTCCACTTCCTCAGGATGCCTTAGCCCAGTTGGGACTGGCAGGCCCCCAGTAGATCCCCAAGCTCCCAACAATCCCAGGCTTTATTTCCCTCCCCTTTCAGCAGCACTCTTCACCCCTTTTCAATCTCCCCCAGCCCATAGGCTCAGCAACACAATCCTGTGTTTTAGCTATCTCTATTTTAATTAAAAAAAAATTTTTTTTAATTTGTGGGGTTTCTTTTGAGGAAAGGGTTTTTTGTTTTTTTCTTTCTGTGTTGCATGGCTTTCAGGATCTTAGTTCTGCAGCCAAGGACAGAACCCAGGCCCTAGGCAGTGAGAGAGTAGATTCCTAACCACTGGACCACCAGGGAACTGCCTAGCTACCTTTGAATGAAACATAAAAAATGAGTGAGAACTTTTTTTTTTTTTTAAATAACACTTACTTCCCTGGTGGTCCAATAGTTAAGACTTTGTTCTTCCACTGCATCGGGTATGGGTTTAGCCCCTGGTCAGGATGCTAAGATCGGATATGCTATTTGGTATGGCGAAAAAGCCCAAAATTTCTTCTGGGACTTCCCTGGAGGTCTAGTGGTTAAGAATCTGCCTTGCAATGCAGGGGATGGGGGTTCAATCCCTGGTCGGGGAACAAAGATCCCACATACCGCAACTAAGACCCAATGCAGCCAAATCAACTGATAAATTTTTTTAATTTACTTTGCCCCTCATTACAAGAGTAACATATGTCCATTGTAGATAACTGGGAAAACACCAAAAGCACCAAAAAGAGGAATATGCTCAGCAATTCTGCTGTCTAGTGGTCAACACCATCAACAGCGGGTGTGACCTAGTTTTTCTATGTGAATGCAAAGATGTGCTCTTTCTAAACTTCCCCAGGCACACCAGTCCCTTCAAGCTTACCCCTTACATTCCATCTCCCTTCTTGCCCCATCTATTCTTCTGGATGAGGAAAAGGAGAATCAGAGAGGGGAATGTTGGAATCATGTGTGAGCATGTGTGCCTGCTAAGTCGCTTCAATCGTGTCTGACTCTGCAACTCCATGGACTGTAACCCACCAGGCTCCTCTGTCCATGGGATTCTCCAAGCAAGAATACTGGAGTGGGTTGCTATTTCCTTCTCCAGGGGATCTTCCCGACCCAGGCAGGCGGGTTCTTTACCACTAGCGCCATCTGGGAAGCCCGTTGAGACCATGCAGCTTAATATTAAGGAATGAGACTGAGGTTTTGATTCATCATCTGGATCTGTGTCTCCAATCTGAATAAACTTTCCATTAAGATTCCCTGCCCTCTGAAGCCCACTCAGTGGGATTCTGCAGAGGTTGGAGAAACAACAGATTTCTGCCCTGAGGCAGAAAAAAGAAAAAATCCTGAGGCAGGAAGGCCCCTGAGTCTAGTGTATGAGGCGGCACTTCTTGAGCCAGTATCTTAACTCAGGGCAGCCCCGACAGGGTCGCAAAGCATCTATCCTTTCCCCAGGAAGGTATCTCACGTCTTCTGCCTAATCTTGCATCTTATTTTGAGAAGGTGGATTGGGTGAATCAGAGGTTGCCGCCCCCTTTTCAGAGTGAATCCTTTTAGGCTAGTCAAACTAGAATTCTGTCTGCTGAGAAGAAACAGTTCAATAGTGAGTTCTACAGGCAGGTTGGATTTAGGAAGGGGTGTTCCCTGTTCCACCAGCCCTGGGGAAACACATCAGTCCAGGGGCTGCTCTGGGGCTGAAAAGCAAGGTTGGGATCTGGTACACAGTGCCCTCTGTAGGGCAGGAGCGACCTTCCTTGAAGTCAAAGACCTGGGAGCTCTTGCACGCGTGCTGGTTTCCAGCTTCCTCATCAGTGCTGCATTCTGATAAGAGCTGAACTCCATTCTGGAGTGCTGGTAAGTGCTGGTACCCAGGCCAGAATCAGAAGAGTCCTTCACTTACTGATTGTAGTCAGCAACCCAGATGTCCCTGGGGACAGGCGAGATAGCCAGAGGGGAGGGAGGAGTAAAACGCTTCCGGGGTCCAGCCCTGAATGAAGGCAGGGGGGCGGAGAGTACAACTGCAGGACTTGATCCAGGCTCCTGTTAGAGGCTTCGTTGGGCTCAGGAACAGGAGGTCAACCCTGTTCCCTCGGGATGTGCCTGGGCGTCCCGACCAGATGCCACACTAGACGGTGTCTCGGCACAACGAAGTGCCTTCAACCAAGGGCCTCCAAAAGGCTGGGCGCCGGTCCAAGACCGCTGACACTCCACTCCTCTCTCCAGCCGGGACCCTCATTCGGCCCAACGCTCCGTCCACAGGTGTCCCCCTGCCCAGGCTTGGAAGCCCAAAACCGCTCCTGGGAACTGCAAGCCCACATCTTACCCTGGGATGAGCACTCCGTGGCGTGTTGACAGGCACGGGGGGGAGGGGTGGAGCTTCCGGTTGCGCACTTCCGCTTCCTGTTTTAGCGCAGGTTCTTAGTGTCTACTCTGGCCTGGGTTTAGCAGTCGTGCGAGGAGGTTGTGGCGTCTGCTGCTTCCAGGCGATTTGAGGTGAGGGAGCCAGGTGGAGGAATCCGGAGTCGGGGAAAGGTGAGGGGACCCGGCCTTCGAGGATCCGCTGGCCTGCGAGAGGCTCGGCTCGGTCTTCAGGCTACCTGGAGTGGGTCGGGGCCTGGGCGGGTTACTGGAGGGAAGGAGCGCGGCTGCCCGGCGTCCGCGGTAGCCCTGGGGTCCGAAGTCCTGGGACACGGAACTAGGGGCCTGGGGAGACTCCGATCTAAGGGAGTGATGGGGACGGGGAGTGATGGGGACGTGAACGTTAAGTCTCAATAACCGGGGGTCTTGGGACCTAGGGAACCCCTGAAGTCTCGATTCAGTTGCCTCCCAGTCCTCGCTTTGTGTTGCTCCAGCCAGGATGATCGAGGTTGTTTGCAACGACCGTCTGGGAAAGAAGGTGCGCGTTAAGTGCAAGTATCCACTGCCGACCAAGGTGCTGTAGCTTCTGGGGGATGCTTGGCATGAGGCAGGCAACTCAGTCTTTGTTTTAGGGTGATTGTAATTAAACCTGGGGGTTGGGGCGGGAATGGGGAGAGTCCCCTTTCCATTTTCCTTAACTCCTCTGCGTCCAGTACGGATGACACCATCGGGGACCTTAAGAAGCTGATCGCAGCCCAAACTGGCACCCGTTGGAACAAGATCGTATTGAAGAAGTGGTGAGTACAGGGGTAGAACTAGGGGCTGGACAGGAGCAGGCCAGAAGAGTTTGGTTGAGGGAGGGCTGCAGCCAGCCCTTTGTTTAGGCAGAACTTTTTCAGCTGGTCTCTGGGGTGAAGAGCCTCCTTAGATTTTTTTCTAAAAAGTTTTTATCCCACAGGTACACGATTTTTAAGGACCATGTGTCTCTGGGGGACTGTATCCTTTTTTGACTTTTTGAGGAAGGATCTACATACCCAGACTTGGTTCCCTATGTTCAATACTCAGGTCTGTATGAGGTTATGCCCATAAGCTATTTAACTTAGAATGTGACACATGGTAAGTATTTAGAGAGTGGGAGCCATCTAATTATTTTGTTGGGGGAGGAGGGTGGTTGGTTAAATATTTTGACTTGGCTTGTAAGACTTTGACACTTTCTGGTCAAAATATTTATTTACTAAGCTCCACCTGAGGGGGGACAGGAGATCAGGGTGGAGCGAGATTCCAGGATGTCTGTTGTGCAGAAGGAACATGAACTTTTTACAAAGTTTGGATTCTTTCCAAATCAAAATGATCCAGTCCCAAATGTTGCAGTTGTGAGAGATGGGGATGGGGATGGAGCCCACCTTAAGGATTCCTTAACACCTTCACTTCAGATGAAATCCACGATGGGATGAACCTGGAGCTTTATTACCAATAGAGCAGAATTCCTTCTTCCTGCCCTTCTCCCTCCTCCCACCCTCACTCCCCACACTAATATGGATGCTTGTTTTTGGAAACTCATGTTAATAAAAACTTAGAGGCTGCTTTGTTGTCATCTTTGAGTGAGAGTTATCTCTTGAGCGGAGGGTTGGTATCTGGTTGTCACTGTTCTAAGTACCCACCCAGCTGCTCAATAAGACTTCAAGATTGGATCAAGGAGGGAGTCAGTAGATTGGGAACCTGAGTGGAAGACCAGAGCTCTGGGGCTAGCCATCTGTCTCTGGGCCGCCCTGGTGGCTCAGACAGTAAAGAATCTGCCTGCAATGCGGGAGACCTGGGTTTGATCCCCTGGAGAAGAGAATGGCAATCCACTCCTGTATTCTTGCCTGGAGAATTCCATGAACAGAGGAGCCAGCCAGGCTACACAGTCCATGGGGTCACAAATAGTTGGACACAACTGAGTGACTAACACTTTTCTGAAGGTCAAAAGATCCTGGGATTATTGTCATCAATAGACCAAGGATCCTCTGGGCAAGGACCTTAGAATTAATAATAGTTAGGAATACAGGTTTAGATTCACACAGACTGGGTGTGGAACCCCAGCCCTACCACCAACTGTGACCCTGGGTAGTTACTTAATCTCCCTTAACCTTCATTTCCTTATCCAATCTGGAACTGATTGTGTTTACTTCATTGGTATGTTGTGAAGTAGAGATGAGATAAGCATGATTAAGCAGCCACAGTTCTTGGCACCTGTGAAATGCTAGTGGACAGAGTAAAACAGTGTGACCTAGGCTATTCAGCCCTTGCCGATCCTCTGTTTCTTCCTCTAAAAAGGGGCACCATGATGACACCCACATCTCCATGAAATAATGAGATAATGCAGTTAAAACAGCAGGATGTCTGGTGCTATATCCATCTCTGGCCTTCTTCCTTCAGGTATGAGTAGACAGGAGATCAAACACTCCATTTCTGTTCCCTTGGCCACAGCTCCTGAGGTCAGCCTTGACCTTGTCCTTACCCAGAGCCACATTCTGGAGCTGCTTTTGAAAGTTTCACCTAGAACCTTGCTCCAAGCCTTCTCCCCTCTCTGTGTATTGACCTGGTAGGTCCTTCCTCAGGACATAACCATGTTCAAGTCTAGTCCACTGCTCCCCCCGCACCCCCCCCCAGCCTTATGCTTTCTTTTTGCCATCAAGCTTCTTGGGATGCAGTCGTGCAGACTGCCTGGGATGCTGGTCTATAGTCCACTAAAGCTGGTCTCTCCTTGGTCTCCACTGGCCTCCTTTTTACCTGCCCCCTTGACTTCCCTACTGTCCGTAGGATTCCCCTTCCTCCTGACAAATCAGAAATATGTGTCTTCTGGTACCCCTGCTCTTTTAGCTCAGTCTCCTCCTTATCTGTCTGCTTAGAAAATAAACCCCCTCCCCCCAATTCTTTTTTAAATTTTATGACAGCCTTGACATGCTGGAGTCCTTGTTTTCAAATCAGCATAGAAAAGTACAAGCTAAAAGTAAGACCACCCTCCTGGCCTCATTCTCTCTCCTGAGGTGAAGCCTTTTTCAGTGTATTTTCTGTAAACTTCCATTAAAAAAATTGTTTTAATTAATATTAATTTTTAGTTATTTACTTGGCAGCACATGTCATGTAAATCCTTAGTTGTGGCATGTGGGATCTGGTTCCCTGACCAGGGGTTGAACCAGGTCCCCATCCATTGGGAGCATGGAGTCTTAGCCACTGGACCCCCAGGAAGTCCCCAATTTAATTTTTTTTTAATTACTATGCTAATATCTGCTTGTAAAAAAAATCCACACATTTGCAAAAAATTAAGTTTCTTACTTATATAACATCCCTAATGACAGTGGCAATAATTAACATTTGAGTGAATCCAGAAATTTTCTGAAATACAGTTGGAAAAATTATACATTCTATAATATTTGTTTTCCATTCAGTAGTTTTTTTAATGCTTTTTATTTTTCTATATTAATGATTTTTTTGTCTCATTCTTTTTAATTGGTATTTTTATTGAATTTTTTTTGGCCTTTTTTTACATAAAAGGGCAGTATGCAGGAGGGATTTTTGTGGTGATGGAATTGCCACATCTGGAATTATGGTGGTGAATGCAGGACTCCGCATTTGTCAACCAGGATATAGAAAGATCAAGTGCAGCCAGTCAAACAGATCCATATGTATAAGTGAATTACAAGACCCCACTGAAGGAGGTGGGGGAGAAAGGAGCTGATCTAAATAATTTTCTAAAATGTATTTTGATTTGATACTATAAGGCTAAAGACAAAAAGAATTACACACAAACATTGTACTATAGTTGGTAAATATGTTCCTCATAGCAGAATGATTTTGCAATTTCCAAACTAGTCTTACTAATATACATCTGTACACGCACAGAGTTGGATACATATATTGCAGATAATTATAACCAGGTGTCTTGCTGCTGGAGAAAGAAGTTACTGTGAAAGAGGGTGAATAGAACCCCATGGGACTGATTAGAGTTGGAAGCATCAGTATGAACTCATGATTTTCATTTAAAACATTACAGACATACATAGAAATACAGTTATGTGCGTATGTACATACATTTCCTTGTTTATCCATTTAGAGGGACCAGAAGCAGTGATACCCCAGTATCTACTTCCAGATCTTGGTTTCTTTATATATATAATTTTACGTTTCATTTATTTTTGGCTGTGCTGGGTCTTCATTGCTGCTCAGGCTTTTCTCTAGTTGTGGTGAGGGGGGCTACTTTTCATTGCAGTGCACGGGTTTCTCACTGCAGTGGTTTCTCTTGTTGCAGAGCACAGACTCCAGGACACAGGCTTCAGTAGTTGCAGCTCCTGGGCTCTAGACACAGGCTCAGTAGTTGAGGTGCACAGGCTTCGTTGCTCCACGGCATGTGGGATCTTACTGGGCCAGGGATCAAGCCCATGTCTTCTGCATTGGCAGGTGGATTCTTTACCACTGGACGTTCAAGGAACCCCCAGATCTTAGTTTCTAAACAATATTCTCCAATAAAGGGAACCAGGGTTTCTGGGAGAAGTGAATGATTCCTGAGCTAGAGCAGGGAAAATTCAAGCTCAGGGTGGAGCATCTTGAGATAAGAAGTACTCAAAAAAGGTAGAAGCATGTTGAAAGAGCACAGAGGCCAACCTGTGAAAAAGCTCTCAGTGGCCAAATGTAGAAAAACTTGAACAACAAAAGAATAATATTGGACTATGACCCAAAGAATGAAATAAATATCCTCAACCCCATGCTCATAGAAATAAATAGCTGAAAGTGTAAATGAGTGGGGAAGAAGGGACAACCCTTCATTACAAAAGGATTTCAATTAATTGTAGAAGGAAAGAGGAAAATAAGAACTCACCAATGCTTTAAAAAAAAATCACTAATCCTTATATCATCATAGTAATAATTGGTGTAGGCAAGATGTACTAATAGATGTTAAAATTTGGGGGTGAAGGATATTTGCACAGACTCAAAAGTATCTCTTCCAAAAGTATTTACTTATTACAAAAGGGAAAATAGTTCAGATACTATCTTAACCAAGTGATCAAAAATACCACAAGTGTGGGAGGTGACCTCTAAGATGGCCCCTAATGAGCTGGGACCACACTCATACTATTGTGTAATCCCTTCCTCTTAGGCCAGACCTAACTTCTAACAATATAGCAAAAATGATGGGATATTGTTTCTGAGATTAGGTTGTGGATTCCATCTTGCCCTCTTGCTCATTAATGAAAGCCAGCCAGATACCATGTTGTGAGCTGCCTTGTTGACCCCCAGCCAATAGCCAGTGAGGAACTGTGGTCCTAAATTCCATGTTCTGTTAGCAACTAAATCCTACCAGCAACCAAATGAGGGTGCTTGGAAGCAGATCCTGCCCAGTCAAGCTTTGGGATAAGACCATAGCCGCTCCTGCTGACACCAGCTAAACTGTACTGCATTCCTGACCCATAGAAACTGAGATGGTAAATGTTAATCCACTAGATTGTAGGCTAACATGACAGCAATAGAAACCCTAATACAACCAGTAATACATTGCAACGTCATTAACCGCCTGGTACAATGCACTGAGAAGGGCATATCATCTTTGTGGTGTCCTTTCCAATGATGTATGTGCTGGTGGTGCTTAGTTGCTCAGTCGTGTCCGACTCTTTGTGACCCCATGGACTGTAGCCAACCAAGCCCCTCTGTCCGTGGGGATTCTCCAGGCAAGAATACTAGAGTGGGTTGCCATGCCCTCCACCAGGGGATCTTCCCAACCCAGGGATCGCACCCAGGTCTCCCGCATTGCAGGTGGATTCTTTACCATTTCAGCTACCAGGGAAGTCCAAACCTCAATAAATCATGAGGAAATATTGGACAGACATCATCATGTCCAAACATCAGCATGAAAGCCATTGTAGTCTTCAAAAGTATCAAGATCATGAAAGACAAGGAAAGACCTAGAAATGGTCACATCCTGGAGGAGGATATTACTAGTGAAACAGGAAATTCTTTTATTTAAAATCTAGTTTACTTAATTGTATTGGACCAATATTTATTTCTTAGTTTTCATCATCATTCTGTGGCAGAATTTCTCAGTTTTGGCACTGTTAACATTTGGGGGGATAATTCTTTGTTGTGGAGGCTGTACATTGCAGGATGTTCAGTAACATCCTCAGCCTCCACCCACTAAATGCAAGTAGCATCTCTCTCTTTTTGTGACAACCAAAAATGTCTTAATCTTGCCATATGTCCCCTGGGGAACAATATCACCCCTGGTTGACAGCCTCTATTCTATTATGTAAGATGCTAATATAAGGGATGGTTGGGTAAAGGACTTTGAGAACTATACTACTTTTGCAGTCCAGCCTTAAATCTAAAATTATTTTTAAAAAAAGATTATTATTACTATGCTAATACATGCTTGTTTAAAAAGTCAGAATGTTATAACTTAAGTTCCTCATTTCTTCCTTCACCTGCATCACCAGTATTAGTCATTAACATCTTTGGATAAATCCAGAAATTCTCAGTGATACACAATTATTTTTATACAGTTTGAGTTAATTATAATACTCTAATAATCAGATCAGATCAGATCAGTCGCTCAGTCGTGTCTGACTCTTTGCGACCCCGTGAATCGCAGCACGCCAGGCTTCCCTGTCCATCACCAACTCCCGGAATTCACTCAGACTCACGTCCATCGAGTCAGTGATGCCATCCAGCCATCTCATCCTCTGGTGTCCCCTTCTTCTCCTGCCCCCAATCCCTCCCAGCATCAGAGTCTTTTCCAGTGAGTCAACTCTTCGCATGAGGTGGCCAAAGTACTGGAGTTTCAGCTTTAGCATTATTCCTTCCAAAGAAATCGCAGGGCTGATCTCCTTCAGAATGGACTGGTTGGATTTCCTTGCTCTAATAATATAAAAAGTTAATTTTTCTTGATCTTTTTGCTTTTATTATGCTTTCTTTTTTTTAATATATATTTATTTGGCTGCACTGGGTCTTTGTTGCGGTATGTAGGATCTAGTTCCCTGACCAGGGATTGAACCTAGGCCTCCTACTTAGGGAGTACAAAGTCTTAGCCACTGGACCACCAGAGAAGTCCCTTATTATGCTTTCATACATACTATAATTGCTATGCTGTACTATGTTTTGCTTTTTTTTTTTTTTTCACCCAGCAATACCTACCCTTGCTATGGACCAGACACTGTTTTTGAATGCTTTCTATAGATGAACTCATTTAATCTTTACTTCAAGGATATTCATGAGACATGTTTTTTTCTTACCCTCATTTTGCAGATGGAGAAGCTGAAGTACAGAGGTTAAGTAATTTGTTAAGGTCACAGCAAGTGGCAGAGCCAGACTTTGAACTCAAAGCAATCTGGTTCCTGGGTGCTTTTAACTTTCAGCTGCATCCTGCTTCTGTAATTTGTCCTAGACATGTTTCCCTGTATTTCATGTCACTGCGCCTCATTCTTTTTAACAGTTACATAAGGTTGTATGCTATGTTGTTCAGTTGTTAAGTCATGTCCGACTCTTTGCAATCCCATGGACTGCAGCACACCAGGCTTCCCTGTCCTTCACCATCTCCTGCAGTTTGCTCAAACTCATGTCCATGGAGTCGGTGATGCCATCCCACCATCTCATCCTCTGTCACCTTCTTCTTCTGCCCTCAATCTTTCCCACCATCAGGGTCTTTCCCAATGAGTTGGCTCTTCACATCAGGTGGTCAAAGTGATGGCATCAGGTGGAACTTCAGCTTCAGCATCCGTCCTTCCAATGAATATTCAGGACTGATTTCCTTTAGGATGGACTGGTTGGATCTCCTTGCAGTCCAAGGCACTCTCGAGTCTTCCCCAGAACCACAATTCAAAAGCATCAGTTCTTTGGCGCTCAGCCTTCCTTATTGTCCAACTTTCAACATCCATACATGACTACTGGAGAAACTGTAGCTTTGACTATACAGACCTTTGTCGGCTTAGTGATGTCTTTGCTTTTTAATACCCTGTCTAGGTTTGTCATAGCTTTCCTTTCAAGGAGCAAGTGTCTTTTAATTTCATCACTACAGTCACCATCCACAGTGATTTTGGAGCCCTAGAAAATAAAATCTGTCACTGTTTCCACTTTCCCCTTATCTATTTGCCATAAAGTGATGGGGCCAGATGCCATGATCCTAGTGTTTTTAATGTTGCATTTTAAACTAGCTTTTTCACTCTCCTCCTTCTATAGATGAACTTTAGTTGAACTCTTCCGTTTTGGTGTCCCGATCCCCACGTAAATCTACAGCCCTAGGTCTCCAACCACCTCTTCAATGTCCCTTTAGTGCCACAGCCTTCGTTTTAAATTGACTTATTCAACTGATATTTCAATAAAAAATAAATTTAAAAAGTAAGTTGATTCAAACTGAGCTCATTATCCTCCCACCCGCGCTTCCACCCACAAATTTCCACCCACAAAGCCACCGTGTCCTCATCTGAATGGCAATGCCAACACCCACGAGTCACCCAGGACAGAGGCAGAAGCCAAACTGGGAGGGAATTAGTGAAGTAAAGTAGATTTCAAAGGAAATGGAAGGTATTTGGGTCAGTAAAATAGGGAAAGAGTCTTGCACAAAAAATTAAAAGGAGGTGGGCTAGCTTTGGACATCTGGGGGAAACAGGTGTGACGAGGGAGAACGGAGGAGCCAAATATAGGCTTCTGGATTCTTAGCCGTTCATCACCAAGGTAACTGCGTTGCTATGGCAACAGCAAAGGCAGCACCGCCTTTTTCAAGAACTTCCTTCGCTGCGGTTACCTCCACACAAGCCAGACACTTCCGCATGGGAGGCTACAGCCCGCGGGCTATGGTTTAGGAAGGCGGGAATTGCTGCAGTAGTAGCCAATCGGATGGGCTCTGCGGCGTAGGACGCAAAGGAGGGGTCGGAACTTTTGGAAGCTCAGCAGAGGGCGTTGATAAGGCGTGTTCGCGTCCCTTTCCCACCAATTAGCGGCCGAGGAAAGGAAGGGGGCGGGACCTGGGTGAGGCCGACCAGGGGCGGGGCCCAGATTAAAAAATGGGAGGCTCCGCCCACCCCCGCTTCTGCTCAATAGGAAGCCAGAGAGTCAGTCCGGACAGTTAGGGTGCCCAATGAGTGCTGTCGCCAGGACCCCTTGCGGGGCGGGCTCAGCCAATCGGCAGCAGCGGTGGGCGGACGCGGGCGGCAGAGGCGGTGCGGCGGAGGCGGAGCGGCCTCTGCGGCAGGAGGGAAGATGGCGGACGAGGAGAAGCTGCCGCCCGGCTGGGAGAAGCGTATGAGCCGCAGCTCAGGTGCCGCGGGGGTCGGGGCTGGGACGGGGCCGCGAGGGCCCGCAGAAGCAGGGCTCGAGCTTGCCCCTCGAGCGCGGCATCGCCGCTCGGTTCCCAAGGGGTCCTGGCTCCTCCGCGTCGTCCCCGGGTAACGGCCCTGGCCCACCCTGTGAGGGCTGCGAGCCTGAGGAGAGGGGAATCCCGAGGAAACTGAGGCAAGGGGCGTGGCCGGGGAGTCCCAGGGTGCTCCCAGCGTGGCGGGGGGATGGTGATCCCGCGGCACTCCCTCAGGCGATGGCCCTGGCCCTGCCGATCTGATTGACACTTTCGTTCGGCCTAATGCACCAGAAGTCCTGAGGGAAGGTCTGTGCAACCCGCTGGTCCCAGGGGGGACCCCTTGGGGAGGACACCCCAACATCATGCTCAGGGCGGGGCCCTAGGGTGTTGTTCGGCCTCGGATCCACAACCTCCTGCTAATAACGCTCGCTGCCATCCACACCATATTCTTAGTTTGCGATATCCGGCCGGTGGTATTTGCCTGAGAACTGCCCTTGTGCTCCGGAACCCGACTTAAGGCTTTCCCCCAAAAATAATGTCAAGAATAGGGAACGTTTATCTCAGGACCAAGCATAGTTACAAGCATTTTGGGTGTGTGCTTTCTCTAAATGGCCATAATTTTGGGAGAGAGGTAATTGTTACCCCCGTTTTGCAGATCAAGAAACTCAAGGCCAGAAAACGCCAGGAACCCGCCCAAGGTCATTGATTTCAGGGGGTGGGGGCTGGGTTCGGACCCAGTCATTCTGACTCCAGAGCCCCCTACCCTTCTTGCTGCAGACTACTAAGATGCAGGTTCCAGTATTTCACACTTCTTTCTCCATAGAGCCTAGCAGTCATAGTCGCAGTAATAATTTGAGTTTTTGAACATCAGGAGCACTTTGCATACAGCACCATCCACTCTCCACATTAACCCCCTGGAGGTTTGATGTCCTTATTCTCTTACCCCCACTTTTCAGATGAGAAAACTGAGGTTCAGGGAGATGGAACCCATTGCCAAGGTTTTTGAGGCAGTCAGTGGCTCAGCTCTCACCAACCCCCACCCTACCCTGCAGCCTTGACCTGTGGATGCGACCTACAGTGTAAAGCCTATGCTCTGCCCGATTTGGGGCTCCCACTCCAACCATTTCTACCCAGTTCAGTCCTAACAGTGTTCCCTGAGGGTGCCATCCAGCCCTTCACGGTGTTCGGCACAAGTCCTCCGTGTAAGCCCAGCAGACTCTGCTCCAGGAATGACACCCTATCTCTGCTGGGTCCTACTTCAAGCTTCTTGTTGGCAGCCCTCACTCCATGCTCTTTAGTCTCTGGATAACATCTGACCCCAATAATGCTGGACCCCAGTTCTGTAACTGGGTAGGGGAAAAGGACAAAGCTTTTGTGTCTGACACACATGGGTACAGTTTATGCAGCAGAATAAACACCCGTTGCTTTGTTTTGGAGGTACTAGTAGCTGTTGCACTCTTATTGACCAGACGCCTCACAGTAACATGTGCATGCTCAAGTCGTGTCCTACTCTTTGTGACCCCATGGACTGTAGCTCACCAGGCTCCTCTGTCCATGGAATTTCCCAGGCAAGAATACTGGAGTGAGTTGCCATTTTCTCTTCCACAGTATCTTCCTACCCAGGGATCGAACCCAAGATTGTTTTGCTTCCTGCATTGGCAGGCAGATTCTTTACCTCTGCACCACCTGGGAAGCCCACGTTTTGACCAGAGATGCATTAGTATGTCTTTGGTTACCCAAATGTTACTCAACATTCACTTACATAACAAATCACCAGCCACAGGCGTTAGTTTCTGCAAAATTCCCCAATCGATAATGTGTTAATATATGTCAAGTGCTATCCTAAACTCGTTACAGATGTGAACCCATACAGTCCTTCCAAAAACCATTCAGGCAAGTACTGTTGTTATTTCCATTTTACAAGTGAGAAAACTGAGGCCCGGAGAAGAGATCATACAGGGAGTGAGTGGCAGATTTGAACAGGGAGTCTGGCTTCTGAGTGCATGCTTCCAACCTCTCTTCCTCACCTTGGGTTATTTCCCCCCTTGAAGTTATTATGACCAAAGTTGTTATATGGTCTTGCTTGCTTGTTTATTGCCTGTCTGCCCCCCCTAGAGGGTTAGCTCCCTAAGTCCCGATGACACTGGTGGACAGCAGTGGGCTGGCTGAGTGAAGGCGTCTTGTTGGCCAGTTCCGTATCATGGCTTGATGGTGGTATCCTCTGAGCAGGTCCCAGCTAAATTCTGTGCCCCCCGCCCTTCTAGGCCGGGTGTACTACTTCAATCACATCACCAATGCCAGCCAGTGGGAGCGGCCAAGTGGCAACAGCAGTGGCAGTGGCAAAAACGGACAGGGGGAGCCCACCAGGGTCCGCTGCTCACACCTGCTGGTCAAGCACAGCCAGTCACGGCGGCCCTCATCCTGGCGGCAGGAGAAGATCACCCGAACCAAGGAAGAGGCCCTGGAGCTGATCAATGGTGAGCAGGGGTTGGAGACCAGGCTTGGGGGAAGGGGGCAGTCCCTCTCCCCAAGGGCAGTGCAAGCTTTACAGAAATCACATGAGATCCTCCACCCCAGCCAGCTTAGCTGTCAGCTGTGGCCTTGGCCAACCTGTAAGTGCCTGTTGGTGGCGTGAGCCTGGCTTCCATGGCTGCCTTTCATTTTCCTCCCTAGCTCGTCTTTGAGAGTGGGCCAGGGTTGGTGGAGAGGACGCAGCCTTGGGGCTGGCAGACCTGGGTTCACATGGTCACTATGCCCCTAGGAGCTCCTTGACCTTGAGAGATTCATGTCACTTCCTTGAGACTCAGTTTTCACCTCTGTCAAATGGACATCGTCATCTCCTTGCCTTCGTGGGCCATTGTGAAAGCTCAGTGAGATGAAATGGTGTAATGGGTGGCACACAGTTGTCACTTTGTGGGTCGTCGTTCAGTGGGAGCTATCCTGGAGAGTAGTGTCATCAAGCAGGGTCCTGGGACACGTATTTGGATGGATCAAGAGGGAGGTTGGAAAGGCAGCAGTGTTAGAACTAGCCGACAGAGTCAGTGAATTAATTCGGCTCTGAGCAGGCTGTTTGTCGCTCAGTTCTGTGTTTCCTCCACAGTCTAGAGCAGCAGTTGGTAGGCAGACTTTTTCTTAAAAGGCCAGATGGTAAATAGTTTAGGTTGTGTGGGCCATACAGTCTCTGTCAGCTCTGCTTGGCAACTCCATAGCAGCCGCTGCTGCTGCTGCTAAGTCACTTCAGTCCTGTCCGACTCTGTGCAACCCCACAGACAGCAGCCCACCAGGCTTCCCCATCCCTGGGATTCTTCCGCAGGTGATGTGTAAACAAATAGGCGTGGCCATGTGTCAATAAAACTTTATTTACAGAAACAGCAGGATTTGACCCCAGGGCTGTAGTCCTCAGCATCCTGGTCTAGAGCTATCTAGTGTGGCCACTTCTATCTACATGTGGTTATTTTCATGTAAATTAGTTCCATTTAAGTCATATTAAAGATTGGTTCCTCAGTCACACCAGCTACACTGTTCAGTAGTCCCACTTGGTTATAGGCTGTGGACAGCACAACTGGAGAATATTTCCATCCTTGCAGGAAGTTCTGTCAGCCAGT
>NW_011495051.1:8553836-8562619 GCF_000754665.1 Bison bison bison | reverse complement strand
GGATCACAAGTGTGGTTTCATCATCCACTCAGCCTCTCTCACCAGAGATCCCAGACACCTCCCAGGCTTTCCAACCCCACAGAACCAGTGTCTCACCCCTGCCCAAACAGCCTGAGTGCCCATCCAGTTCTGCCAGGTCCTGGCTGTGTGACCTTGAGCAAGCTACTTAACATCTCAGCCTCAGTCTTTTAACTTACAAAGTTAATGTTAAGATAATAGGACCCACCACATAGGGTGAAGAAAAAAAATTGTTAGTCGCTCAGTCGTTTCCGACTCTTTGTGACCCCATGGTCTGTAGCCCACCAGGCTCTTCTGTCCATGGATTTCTCCAGGCAATAATACTGGAGTGGGTTGCCATTTCCTTCTCCAGGGGATCTTCCTGACCCAGGGATCGAACCTAGGTCTCGTGCACTGCAGGCAGATTCTTTATCTTCTAGCCACCAGGGAAGCTCTAGTGCAGTAAAGCACGAATAACAGCCCTTGTCATCTAGTAAATGTTGTGTAATTGCTCTTGGCCATTAAGATGGTGGTTATTAGCACAGGCCTGGCACGGTTAGTCCATATTGGCTGTTGTTTTGGGCCACATAACTGGCCTGTGGGATATTACTGACACACACCTACACCCACACCTGTTCACCCCATAAAGTTCCCAGCATGATAAGTGGCGCCTGTTAGCCACCTACCTCTCAGCCTTGTAGAGTGGAGCCAAGTTTTTGCACAGAATCTTGAAGGCAGATTTAAAGAGCTTACTTCCTTGAACTTACTTGATGGTCCGGTGGTTAAGAATTCGCCTTCTAGTGCAGGAGAGGCGGGTTCCAACCCTGGTCAGGCAACTTAGGTCCTGTATGCCTTGGGGCAACTTAATCTGTGTGCCACAACTAGAGAAGCCTGCATGCTTCAATCCAGCACAGCAGAAAAAAAAAACTCGCCTCCCGAGCTCCCTAGGGCAGGGGCTGGGTCTGTCTCTTTGCCCACTGCACACCGGACACAAAGCCTGGCCCACAGTAGCGCCCACATCCGGGTCTCCTGAACCCAGAGGAAGCAAGAAGGGATCCTGGCAGAGGAAGCAGCAGAAATGAAGGCCTGAGGCTGGGCTCTGGGCAGGACTCAGGGGAAGACTGCAGGGGACTGAAGAGAAATGAAACCCATCAGGGCAGGTCCCAGCCAGGTGGAGGAGGGCCCAGGCTGAGGCCAAAAGTTTGGGTCCTTTTCCAGAGGCTGCAGGAAACACGTGGCCACGTGACGCTGGGAGAAGGGCCCTAAAGTCATGGCTTTTCAGAAAGAGCTGTGTGGCTGGAGGGTGACGGGCCAGGAAAGCCGGAAGGCCCAGGCCCAGGCTGGATGGGCCAGCAGTGAGCAGTAAGTGATGAGTGGGGTCGGGCTGCCACTCGGGAAGAGGACGTGGTGGGATGTGCAGAAGAAACCAAGAGGTGACCTCTTGGATGCTTTTAGCTCAAATGGTCCTAGTTCTGAGGCTTCTGGACCACGTGAGAGTGCACAGAAGGTGATGGGCACTTGGAGAGTGAGTGGCAGGAGATGTCGTCACTGGCTGAGGGGACTCGGGAAGAGGCACAATCTGGGGAGAGTCTCACCAAGTCTGAGGGCTGGGGGAAGAAACCTTGGCAAGGCAACCATGAGAGGATCTGGGTTGAGCAGAGGAGCAGGTCAGAGACAGAAGCCTGGGGGACAGTCCCAGCCAGAGAGGGCAGGTAGACATGGGGACATCTGAGCATTGCTTGGAAGAAAAGCTGTTGGGCTCTAGGGCCTGCCTGGGAGTGGTGCCGCCTGTCCCATCTCTGAGGGACAAGGATGTGTCTAGTGGGGCTGACAACTGCAGTGGGAGCCTGGGGTCCTGAGGTCAGCTTGGGTCTGGGGAAGGGGTATCTGTGGGTGCGCCCAGTAAGCAGCTGGGCCCTGGGGCCTCACCTTAAATCAGTGTACACTCGGACTCGGAAGTGTTAGCAGGGGTCGAACATGCCTCCCTGTGCCAGGGGGCCTGGTGGAGGCCGTGGGAGGAACTGCAGCTAGAAACAGTGTGACTTGAACTTGGAGTGGGTGGGAGGCAGGGGGAGTAGATTCTAGAGCGCTTGAGTGGGCAGAATCAGGAGGACTGGGTGATAGATTAGAGGGGCAGGGAGCGGGTAAGGTCAGAGGTAATGTGACCCACCCTGGACTGGCCCGTAGGTGGATCTCGGTGCCAGCTGTGTGAAAGTTGCTCAGTTGTGCCCAACTCTTTGACCCCATGGACTGCAGTCCATGGAATTCTCCAGGCCAGAATACTGGAGTGGGTAGCCATTCCATTCTCCAGGGGATCTTCCCAACCCAGGGATTAAACCCAGGTTTCCCACATTGCAGGCAGATTCTTTACCAGCTGAGCAATCAGTGAAACCCAAGAATACTGAAATGGGCAGCCTATCCTTTCTCCAGCAGATCTTCCCGACCCAGGAATCGAACCAGGGTCTCCTGCATTGCAGGCAGATTCTTTACCAACTGAGCCACCAGGGAAGCCAGCTGTGTAGCTTCAAGCAAGTATCTTCATTCTCGGAGCTTCAGTTGGCCTCATCTGTAGAATGGACACAGGGTGGCCTGAAGATCCAGGGGCCAGCCAACCACTGAACGCTTAGCAGAGCAGTGGGCTCAGTGTCATGTTGTCTGCATGGTAGAGCCTTAACCCCAGTCGTGTAGGTGTGTGTGGTGGGGACCAGGGTCAGGACAAGGCCTTTGCCTACTGCAGCCTCTCCTGCTTGCTAATGGTCCATGGGTGGAGCGCTGGGCCAGGGCATGGGAGGCCTGGTGGGCTCCGCATGCAGACCCTCCACTGACATTGGCATATGGTCTTAGTGTCCTGAGATGGGCCCCCTCAGGGGTCATTATGAGGGTGCAGTAAGATGGCGCAGACTTCGGTACACTTGGTCACCAGACACCCATGTGCCAGATCAGCAAGCTTTGGGCATCGGGGCCTGGTTGCCTCTTTCATGAAGAAGGATGTTTTCTGCCCCGTCGCCTCTTCTCATCATGGGCTTGTTCCAGGTGATGACGAGATCAGCCTTTCAGTGGCACAGTCTGCCGCTGGTAGCCTGGGTCCCTCTGTACCCATTTAGAACCTGTGCTCCCCAGTTTCCTTGAAAAGCAGTGTGTCCACATTTTCTGCTGAGGCTTCTTTCTCAGGGCCCGCTCCTCTGCAGCTCTTGGGCTGCAGCCAAAGGCTTGTCAGGGATCTGGGGACTGGCTGCCTGTCATTGCCTGTGTCCTTGTGTAAGGAAGCCAGGCCACAGAGAAGCCCTCCCTGCCTACTGCCCATTCCTCCATCCCTACGTGCCCAAGGTCGCAGAGAGGCCTCAGTGTGAGTCCCATCCCGGTACCCCGTGCCCAGGGTCTGGAGGGTTAGTGAGCGCCTTCCACCCAGTGTCCCCACTCACGGTGGGTGGCTCCCTTCCAGGTTCCTGGCTTCAGGCTGGGGTCTCTGGTCTCTAGACATCCCCTCCTGGAATTGGGATTTTTTTTTTAATATTTACTTGGCTGTTCCTGGTCTTAGTTGCAGCATGCGGGATCCTTAGTTACAGCATGCATACTCTTAGTTGCAGAATGTGGGATCTGCTTCTGCAACCAGGGATCGAATCTGGCTCCCTGCATTGGTAGCACAGAATCCTAGTCACTGGACCACCAGGGTAATCCCTGACATTTGGGTCTTGAGGAAGGCAGACTTAATTCCATCACCTTTTTCCCTGTCCAGACCCTTTCCCTAGTTTGTCTCTAAACCTCATTAGAGTCAGAGACCACTCCACTTGTTCACTCACTGTCGCTGGAATCATTATGGTGTGACTGGCTGCTACAACAGAATACCACAGGCTGGGTGGCTTAGCCACAGACATTTATTTTTCACAGTTCTAGAGGCTGGAAGTCTAAGATCAGAGTGTTGATTGGTTTGGTTTCTTCTGAGGCTTCTCTCCTTGGCTTGCAGATTTCCACCTTCTATGTGCTCACCCGGCCTTACCTCAGTGCATGTGATGGAGAAAGAGCTTTTGGGGGGCCTGTTTTTTTAATATGTATTTTTATTTATTCAGTCACACTGGGTCTCAGTAGTTACAGCAGGCAGGCATGTGGGATCTTTAGCAGGAGCATGTGGGATCTAGTTCCCTGACCAGGGTTTGAACCCAGGCCCCCTGCACTGGGAGCGTGGAATCTTAGCCACTGGACCACCAGGGAAGTCCCTAGCTTTTCACCTTGACTTGTGGCCAGACTCCCAAAGGTCAGCTTTAGAAAGGAGAGCTCAGAAAGGAAGTCTTGTTTCTTTTTAAAAAATCATTTCAGGGACTTCCCCTGTGGTTCAGTGGTTAAGACCCCATGCTTCCAATGCAGGGGACACAGGTTTGATCCCTGGTCATGGAACTAAGATCCCACACGCCGTGGGGCGTGGCCAAAACGTAAGAAAAAAATCCGTCCCATCCAAGCAGAATATTTTCTTTTTTTTTTTTTAAACAAAAATGTATTTATGTATTTGGCTGCATCAGGTCATAGTTAAGGCACGTGGACTCTTCGTTGGGTCATACGGGATCTGTCACTGCGGCATGAAGACTCTCTTAATTGCAGCTTGTGGGCTTAGTTGCTCGGAGGCATGTGGGATCTTCATTCCCAACTAAGGATTGAACATATGTCCCCCTGCTTTGCAAGGCAGGTTCTTAACCACTGCACCACCAGGGAAGTCCTGTAGCAGAATATATTCTGAGAGCTGCTGATCACAGGAAGATGTGAGTGCTACGAATGATGGGGAGAAAAGCTTGGCTTTTATTCAGTTCTTAGGCTGCTGTTGCTTGCGTCACACACACCGTGTGTCCTTGCCAGGCTGCCTAGTTTCAGGGATCCCTGCAGCTGTGCCCCCAGCCCCAGTGGCTGGAGGATGCTGCAAGGGGTGCTTGAACAAGGCTCAGGACTGGGGCCGACTCCCCAACTGCTGGGCCCATGCAGCAGTGCTGCCACAAAGTACTTGGAGGCGGGCAGGTACACTGGGGGGTGCTGCGCTCAGGATTCCCTGGCTGGGTTTACTGGAGTCCAGACAGGAGAGGTGGGGGGGAGCGTATCTCAGTGTTGCTCAGGTGAGACTGAGGACATAACCAGAATCCAGGGAGAGGAAGAGATGGAGGAGGGGAATCCTTGTGCCATCCAGTTCAGATCGGAGTCAGCTGTCGATGTGTCAGGCACAGGGGGTCCACCTGGCAGCCACGGCGGGGATTGGGAGCCCACCCGGGTTTTCACGGCAAGAGGCACTGCAGGAACTTCCCTGGCGGTTCAGTGCATAGGATTCTGGGCTTTCACTGCTGAGGGCCTGGCTTTGATCCCTAGTCAAGGAACTAAGATCCCACAAGCTGCAGGGTGCAGCCTCCCCCCCCCCACTCCTCCCCAAAAAAAGCCACTGCAGCATGCAGGCCACAGGGGGCTGGGCCGTGTCCCATCAGAGAGCCTGTCTGACCAGGCAGCACAGCGCGGTGACAGCCAGTGCAGACCACACGGTGCAGACAGGTACGCAGGTCAGAAAGAAGCAGGGCAGTCCGAGTGGCCGGGCCCCACAGAAGGGAGGACAGAATGCTGACAGCGGCTGCCATTTGTCAAGGTGTCTCTCAGTGCCTGGCACTGTGTCTCATGTCCCTGTGACCGGCTGGCAAATGACCGATGGTCGAGGCTCAGAGGCACAGGGACACAGGCCAGGCAGGGGTCACGGGAACAGCTGTGGAAGCAGCCAAGCAGATCAGATGCCAGGACACGAGTTACTGCCGTGACCTGTAGTGAGATGGAGGAGTGGGGTGACAGGTGTGCTGTCATAGCGTCCTGGACGGACGGACGGATGACAGTGACAGGTTAGACCGGAGCTGGAGATCCGTGGGCCAAGGTGAAGTTCCCACCAGCTCAGCGACAGGCAGATGGTCTGGCTGGGTATGTGGGTCTCTGAGCACCAAGTGGATTAATCAGCAGTGTCCATGTGGCCCTCAGAAAGGTGCCAGGTGTGTCACAGCCTCGTTTAGGTCAGACGGGAGCCATGGATGGAAGTGTCACCGTGGTGTTGCCCTCTGCTGGGAGCCCTTTCCCTCAGTCCTCTTCCTTCCCTCCCATCAGCCCGGTCTCCCTGTCCCCCCAGGGAGAATCGGTATCTAGTTTGGGCTGCACAGAGGGTGAATCTGGCGTGCTGCCAGCTCACCCCGTCAGGGCAGCTGGGAGAAGAGCTGTGTCAGCTGCCCCCGGGGTGCAGTCTGCCACCTGTCCCTTGCTGAGTCCCAGCCAGGCCGCCTCCAGGGTTCTTCATGACACCCCAGGAAGTGGCCCTGGCCTTCCTCACACTTTGGTCAGACGGGACAGCCGAGCCCTTGCTCTGAGGGCTCAGCCGTCCCCTGTAGCAGAGCTGGGCTAGTGCTGTGGCCTCCTGCCTTTGTCCTAGAAGCCTCTAGAAAATTTTCCTACCACTGCCCTGGGGCGTCCCAGTGTCCCTTTTGATTTTTATTTTCTTGGCTGCATTGCTGTGGGATCTTAATTCCCAACCAGGGGTCAAACCTGTACCCCTTCTGTTGGAAGCCCTGAGCCTTAACCACGGGACCACAGTGAAGTCCCCCAGTCTCCTTTGTAACGTCTGTCCTGTCTTCTGCTGCCCTCCCCAGCAGAACCTGGAGGTAGACTTTCTCTCAGTGTGTGGGGGTAGGAAGAGGCCATGCCTTGTTCGTTATGTGTTCCTGTGTGTGTGGGGGGAGGGGGCAGTTACAGAGAAAGCAGTATAGGACTGGGGTAGGAGACCAGCTGCTCTTGAGGTGACCACAGGGTCATGGGGTGCGTGCCTGTCATGGGTGTGTATGGCTCCGGCTGTGGTTGTGCATGCATGCTCATGCACACTCAATTGGCAGGGGTTGCAGGCTCCTTTCTGAGTGAAGTGCTGCCCTGCCCGGAACCCTCCGCCCGCCCTGCCCTGACTGGGAGGCCTCCCTGTGTCCCTCTTGCAGGCTACATCCAGAAGATTAAGTCTGGAGAGGAGGACTTTGAATCTCTGGCCTCACAGTTCAGCGACTGCAGCTCCGCCAAGGCCAGGGGAGACCTGGGTGCCTTCAGCAGAGGTGCGCAAAGAATGGGCACCCCTGAACCCCAGCAAGACCCTCTGACCCACTGGTGCCTGCACCCCACCTAGAGGGATGGCCCGTGTCGCACTGTCCTCTAGGGTCCACCAGGTGGCAGCAGAGTCCCTTCCTCAGGCTGCAGAGTCTTCTCCCCAGTGGTGGCATCTCTCTTGGGGTGGGGCGTCCATCTGTGTGTCTCTCTGCTCAGTTGTCCCCATCACAGGCCCACAAAGGTGGGTGCTTGCTGCCATTTCCCTCTCCTTCTGTTGAGGTGCAAAGCTGGGGCCCCTAAGAATCCCAGAGCACGTCCCCCAGAATCCTCTGCCCACCCTCCTGGGTGGAGAAACCAAGAGTGAGGGGAGGAGGGGGTCAAGATCAGCAACCCCGCCAAGTTCAGGCCTCTCAACCTGGGGCTGTGGGAAGGGAGGAGCAGAGGGAACCAGGCTGCCGCCTCCTCCCCCCTCCATCCTGGGGTCTCTAGAGCATCAAGGAAGGGCCCAGAATAGGCTGAGGGGTGTTGGGGAGCCAGCAAGGGGCTGTGGGCAACCCAAGGAGGCAGGCGAGACAGTGTGGCAGGGCCCAGGAACTGGGCCCAGGGAGACCAGTTCATCATTAAAACTCCTCTCTCGGTGCACAGTGGAGACAGCCACTCTGCCCTCATTCGTCATGCTGTCCTCAGGCTTCCTGGGGCCTCCCTAATAGCCTTGCTACCCCCAGCTGCGCCCAGCTCAGGCACCATGACAGGGCCGTAAAGTGCATGACGGATGAGTCCGAATGAGGGCCCTGGGGGCGCAGTGGGAGCCCCGTCTGCCCAGGACTGCCTGCAAGTCTGGACCCCACCCACCATCTCTCCTGCTTCCTCCCCCAGGTCAGATGCAGAAGCCATTTGAAGACGCCTCCTTCGCTCTGCGGACAGGGGAGATGAGCGGGCCCGTGTTCACGGATTCGGGCATCCACATCATCCTTCGCACGGAGTGAGGGGTGTGGATGGCCCAGGCCTGGCCCCCCGGGGGCAGACGGGTGGGACGGGGTGGCTGGGCCCGCAGACTCCGCTCCCTGCTGCCGGCCAACCAGTGGGGACCCCTCCCTTCTCCTGTCACACAGTATTTATTGATCCCAGAATGGCTGGGAGGGGGCCCTTCACCACCGGGTGCTCCCTGTCCGCTCCCATTGGGGCTATCCCTGCTAGACCCCCCTCCCCTTTAGGAATCGACTTCAGAAGGGCACAGGGTGGAGAGGCTCCCTGGGCTCCCAGGGCCAGGGTTGGGAGTGACCTGTCCCAAAGAAAAGGCCTAGTTAGCTGAGCTGCCCCTGTGCCGCCCCAGGTCCAGGATGGGGGCAGGTGGGCCTTGAGTTGTTGCTGGTTAGGCCGTGTTCTTCTGTTCAGTTGTAAAAAGCAGACGCTCCGTGTGGGGCCCAGGCTGCTGGCTGCTATGGGGCCTCTCTAAGCAGCCATGCAGCGCCTTCCCCACCCTTGATTAAACCTGGAACCACTGCTCTGCTGTCTGGCATTTCATTTCCCATCCCCGGGGCAGCGATCATCTCCCGCCACCTCTGGCGTCAGGTGTCCAGGCCATGTTCCCTCCCTGGGAAGCCACTCCTTTCCCTCAGGGGTGCTTCATAGCAGCAGCAGACTCTCAGGGAAGTGGAACAACAAGGTCCTCAAACTTGGGTGTTCAGGAATGTTCCAGA
>NW_011495051.1:8548529-8553703 GCF_000754665.1 Bison bison bison | reverse complement strand
CAGGACCCAGGCACCTCTGCAGATGCTAATACCATGGCAACAGGGAGCAGGGGCACTGCCAGATGTCTCTGAGAGCAGGGGTCCTGCCCAGCCTTCTGGTGGCAGGTGGGGGGAGTTCTGTGCTGGAACATGGTAAGGGGAGGGTCATTGAGCAGAAGGAATCCCTGCAGCAGATGTGGGAGGGGGCAGGACTCTTCAGGTGGAGGCCAGGGGCGTGGCCCACCTGTTCTGAATGACTCCTCACAGATGCCCCTGGATCCAGGCCAGGCAGGAGGCTCAGAGGTCAGTCAGGGGGTTCATGGGTGTGTTGGAAAAGGGGTTATGTCTATTCTGCACCCCACACACACCCTTAATGGGGACCAGCCTGGATCTTGGGAGTGATGGGCTAGCAGGGATTGGGAATCCAATAAAATAAGCCCTGCCTGGCCTGACGCCGAGGAAGAGCACCCCCTACCCCCAGGGCTGAGTCTCTTACCACAGGCCTGAGTTGCTCATAAATAGTCACCTGGGCCGACTCCCATCTGGCCAGTTTCTGGAGCAATTGCTTTCTGCCTGCTAGCACACTTGTCATTAGGAAGGTTTAATGAGCCTCCTCTCAGCTCTGGCTGCTTGGCTGCCCCTCCAGACAGACCCTTCTACCACCGTCTGTGGGGGCCACGAAGCAGGCAGAGGCCCCACTGTCGTTCTCTGGGGCTGGGGGAGACATCGCCCCCCGCTCCTGGTCCAGTGGAGCCTCTGGGAAGGATTGGAAATGAGTACTTGGGGGCAGAAAGGTTTGCAGGGTCCTCCTCCAAAGTACCACCTGAGAAGGCCTGTGCCCCTTTCTTAACACCAAACGCCCAAGGAAAGTCTCCCTGAGCTCCCAGGCATCTAAGATACTGTTGGGGAAGGGAGAGGGTAGGGGTGCATTTTCCTGGGTAGGGGCTGGTAGGGAATTTTTTTTTTTTTTTGCCTTGCCACCTGGCTCATGGGGTCTTAGTTTCCTGACCAGGGATGGAACATGTGCCCCCTGTTGTCCTTATGTGTGTGTGTCCTGGCGGTCCCCACCTGCCTCCATGGACCTCCCTCTTCCTTTGTCTAGCAGCAGCCAAATCCCAAACACATAAAGTTGCTCTTAGATAAACATGCCCTGGAGCCCTCTCAGCATCCATAATTCAAAAGCTGTGGCTTCTGTCACCTGCTCCACACTCCCACCCACCCGCTCCTGCCCAGAATCCAGGCCCTGGATCCCAAGCCCTCAGGATGATGAGAATATAGTCTACGCCACTGGTCTGGCACCTCCCTGCTCAAACTACCTTAGGGGCAGTGTGGTCACTTCAGTTCATGGTGACGTGGGTACTGCCACTGGCTGGTCTGCAGAGCTTCCCCCGTGAAGCCAGTCACGTCCATCATAGGGGAAGTTGGGATCAGCAGGCAACCTTGGACACAGGCGGATGACATGTGACCCAGGCCAGGGTCAAGGGATGGGGGGTTATTTCTCCTGCCCATATTTTGTTGTTCAGTCGCTCAGTTGTGTCCAACTCTTGGTGACCCCATGGACCACAGCACGCCAGGCTTCTCTGTCCTCCACTGTCTCCTGGAGTTTGCTCAAACTCATGTCCACCCATCTCATCCTCTGTTGCCCCCTTTTCCTCTTGCTCTCCATCTTTCCCAGCATCAAGGTCTTTTCCAGTGAGCTGGCTCTTCACATCAGATGGCCAAAGTACTGGAGCTTCAGCTTCAGCATCAGTCCCTCCAATGAATATTCAGGGTTGTTGGAACAAAAGCCACCAATGCAAAAGTATTGGAAGGCGGGGCCTGCCCCTGTGTTGTGTGTATGAGAGAAGGCACCATTCTAATGCCAGGGACCTGTGGGCATCGATGCCCAATATGATGGGAGGGATGGGGTACAGATGTTCTAAGGTGAGTGTTTTTGGTGTGTGTGTGTGTATGTGTGTGTGTGTGTTTTAAGCAGGTACAGAGCAAAGTGCTTATCCAGGAATTGATTCTTTTCATGTCAAACTTGCTAATTTAAATGGAAATTAATTGCTTTTCTTGACGATTTCTTTAAAAATTGGTTTTAAATGCATGCATCAGGCAGTCACATTTATTATTCATTGGTTTCACTGGCAATACAGCCCCAGTGTCCGCGTTCCGGGAGATGCCAGCACAGAGCAGAGATGATTTAATCAAGAGGCCATTAATTAGAGATGGGGAGACAGGGAGGGAGGGTTCCTCCCACAGGAGCAGGTTTGGCCACCTCTGTGGCCTCAGCAGGGGGTGGTGGGGTTGGAGGGAAGGGGAGCCTGGGTGGGTGGGGCTGTTTGCATGATGTTTCTGCTAGAGATTTCAGTGGGGTGGGGGCCGTGCGTTGGGGCAAAGGTGGGAGTACGGGGTGCACAATCTTTGTTCCTGGCCACAGCTCCAGAGGTGACTGTCCTTCCCCCTCACCTTGCTGTCTGTCGCCCAGGCCACCAAGGATCTGGCTAAAATAAAGCCTTCATTGTGTCCTTCCCATTCTGTGACCCCCTTCCACCCCACCTCAGTCACATTAACAAGGCTTCTGAGGACCTCGACTCTGCTGACTTCTTCAATTTCTTCCCGACTTGTTCAACACACCCTTCCTGTCTCTGAGACTTGCTCGCTTTGCCCATTTCTTTCCCTCCAGGAGCCCCGATCTCCACGTCAGTCCCCGTTGAGGACTATCCCTGCCCAAGCCAGGGCATCAGGTGTGGGTGTGTCCAGTGGAAGACCCCCCCCCACCCCCGCACTTTCAGACTGTTGCTACCTTTTTGTTACTAGCGCACTCAAAACTGGTGCAAGTTACACAAAATGGCTTTGAAATTACAAAGCCAAAACAAGAAAAAGGGAAAATTCTGCTGTGTCCCACTGTCTCTCGGTGGTGTTGGTGTTCAGTCACTCAGTCATGTCTGACTCTGCAGCCCCGTGGACTGCAGCATGCCAGGCTTCCCTGTCCTCCACTATCTCCTGGAGTTTGCTCAAACTCATGTCCATCGAGTCGGTGATGCCACCTAACCATCTCATCCCCTGCTCCGCCCCTTTCTCCTTTTGCCTTCAATCCTTCCCAGCACCAGGTTCTTTTCCAATGAGTCGGTCTTCGGAGCTTCTGCTTCAGCAACAGTCCTTCCAATGAATATTCAGGGTTGATTTCCTTTAGGATTATCTGGTTTGATATTCTCTTTTGGCCACACCACGAGGCATGAGAGATCCTAGTTCCCCGACCAGATGACCAGGGATCGAACCCACAGCCCCTGCAGTGGAAAGAGTGGAGTTTTAACCACTGGACCACCAGGGAAGTCCCATCATACCTATATTCTTAAAAGCAGCCAAACTGTTAAAAAAAAAAATGTTAAAAGTTGCCAGATGGTCACCAGTGATGCACCAGTGTGATCAGTGAGTGAAAGAAAAAAAAAAAAAACTGGCAATGGGGTTTCCCTGGCAATCCAGTGATTAAGACTTTACCTTCCAGTTCAGGAGGGCAGGTTTGATCCCTGGTCGGGTCGGGCAGCTAAGATCTCACATACCTCCTGGCCAAAACCCAAAAACAGAGAAGCAACACTTGTAACAAAATCAGTAAAGACTTTAAAAATGGTCCACATCAAAAAATGTCTTAAAAAAACACTGACAATATTCACTTGAGGCCAGTCTTCAGTGTCATGATAGAATTTGCGGTTGTTTGGATCCTGGTGTTTGGATCAACTGAAACAGCTTTGGATTGGGTCTCCTCGCCTGGCTTCCCAAAGGGCTCACCCTACCATGATCCCTGCCCTCATCCCTCCCACCGCACCCTCTACCCCCAACCCCCCTTCACCCCCACCCTCAGGCTGGGCTTGTGCGTGCACGCATGCCAAGTCCCTTCAGTCATGTCCAACTCTTTGCGACTCTGTGCACTGTAGCACCCGCCAGGCTCCTCTGTCCATGGGATTCTCTAGGCAAGACTATTGGAGTGAGTTGCCATGCCCTCCTCCAGGGGATCTTCCAGACCCAGGGATCAAACTTGCCATCTCTTAAGTCCCCTGCCTTGGCAGGCAGGTTCTTTACCACTAGCATCACCTAGGAAGCCCCGGACTTGTGCTTACCTGCCCCTATTCACAAAGCTCGTGTCCTCAGACAAGGGAACCCAGCTGGGATGGGCCTCCAGGCTCACCCTCCACCTCGCCTCCTCTGCCTCTTCTAGACACACAGAGCAATTAAAGCATCAAATGTCAAAGATCCCGTTTATTCCGGCAACCCGGAAAGAAAAAGTGTAAATTAAAAAAAGAAAAAAAGAAACAGATCCATGCACTCAACTCCTTGGGTTGGGAGGAAGGGATGTGGGGAGAGGAGAAGAGGGTCTGGGTGGGATGCAAAAAGGGAAGGGAAGGAGGGAAGAGAGAGAGAGACAGATAAGCAGAGAGAGAGAAAGAGACCTGGAGAGTCAGATCAAATGAAAGAGAGGCATCAGGAAAAAAAAAGATGTATCAAAATCAGATCATAAAGAAGAGACAATACAGAGAAAACGCACCAATAGAAATACAGAGGCACAGAATGAAAGCTGGGCGCAAAGGTGGAGAGAGAAAAAACAGTACTGGGAGGAAGAGAGGGAGGGAAAGAGAGGGCAGGACAGAGACATAAACTTGGAGGGACACAGCGGAGTGGAAAGGGCCCCCGTGGCCCTCATGTGGCAGCGCAGGCGACGGCAGCCCCTAGGGGTCCCCGGCGGTGCTGATGACATGGAAGAGGGTGACGTTGTAGAGCACCTGGTGGCCGTTGTTCCAGGTGTAGAGGGCCCGCTCCCGGGGGTTGTAATCCAGCATGGAGATGTGGGAATACTGGTTGTGGAAGGGCACGTCCGTGTACTCATAGCTGGACGTGTTGGTGAAGTAGGCGAAGTAGACCTTGGCCCCGGCCAGGTGGGAGTTGGTCACATAGAGCACGCCGCAGATCATGAAGGCCTCGCCGGCACTGCGCTTGGGGTAGCCGGTGTCCCACGAGCGCACGACCTCCAGGGTGTGCGGGTCCAGCCGGCTGACCACGATATTGCCCGCATTCTGGTTGGTGGTGTACACGGCCCAGAGCCCGCTCTCGTCCACCATGAAGTCCATGTCCGAGAAGCCACCCCAGGAGTAGGGGAAGGTGTTGTTGTAGCCGGCCCCGGGGAGGCTCCGCTGCACCAGCACGGAGCGAGAGCGGAA
>NW_011495051.1:8546582-8548416 GCF_000754665.1 Bison bison bison | reverse complement strand
CTGTTGGTCACTGCTGGGCCACTGCTGACCAGGGGTCCCAACAGTCACACATCAATCACATAGTCATTAGGGGTCAACAGTCACTTAGTGGTCATTACTCAATCACAGGACGTCTGGTGACCCTTCGTGACCAGGCAACATCCCAGTGACTGGGGTCACTGGGCCAGTGCCATTGGTCTTAGACACTCGGAGAACAGGGCTTGATCCCCAAGAATCAGGGGAAACTGCAGTCCCTGGAGACTCGCCGGGCCTAGGAATTGACTGGTCACTGGATATGGGACAGTTAGCAGTCATGAGACTGTCTTGGGGTGGCAAGAGGTCACCTGAACCCACTGCTTTGGGTAATCCCAGTAACGATAGGTGACTGCCATGTCACCATCATCCTCTCCGTCAACATCACTCACTGTCCCATGGTAATTAGCAATTACGAGTGCTCTTACTAGTGCTGGTTATTGGGTTAAATATCTTAAAAACTGTAAGGCTGACATTATTATAACCATTTTGAAGATAAGGGAACTCAGGCTCAGCGACATTAAGGAACCTGCCCGAGATTCCCTAGCTAAGAACTGGTGGAAGTGCGATACAAATCCAAGTCTGATTCCCAAACCTAAGCTCTTTTTGTTCGTTTTGCTGGTGGTGGTGGTGGTTGTTTTTTGGTTTCAGCCACGCTGTGTGGCTTGCTGGATCTTAGTTCCCTGACCAGGGGTCAAAATTGGGCCCCGGCAGTGAAATCACCAAGTCCTAACCACTGGGCAGCCAGGGAATTCCCCTCAAACCCAGGCTCTTAACCCCTTGGTTAAATCACCATGATGCCTCAGGAGGTCAATGATCACAGTGGAGAAGTGGCTATTATGGACTTCCCAGATGGCTTAGTGGTAAAGAATGCCAATGCAGGAAACACGGATTCGATCCTTGGGTGGGGAAGATCCCCTGGAGAACAAAATGACAACCTACTCCAGTATTCTTGCCTGGAAAATCTCATGGAAAGAGAAGGCTGGTGGGCCACAGTCCATGGGACTGCAAAAGAATCAGACATAACTAATTGAACGATCTATGATGGTGGCTGCCCAGTGACCAATATCTGTCACTAGGATAGTCACTGAGCAGTTAATGGATGGTTCCTGTGGGCCAGAGGTGACAGGCAATTGTGACCATGGGGGTCACTGGAAGTTCAAAGGTCATCAAGTGGTGCTCATAGATCCTAGTCCTTGGGAAGGCACTGGTCACTGGTGGTTATTCTGAGATCAGTGCTCACTGGGAGCTGGTCAGTGGTACTAGAAACCATTAGTCTCTATACAGTCACTGGACGTCAGCTGACTTGCAGATTCACAGAGTTGGAAAGTTCTTGGTCACTTGGTGGTCACTAGACAGACAGTCAGGGGCAGGTCAAGGGCCCTGGAGACCCTAGGACAAGATAATCATTGATGTGGAGTCACTGGGCACCTATGGAGCACCACGGGCTATGTCTCCCTGCCCCCGAGTTCTGACCCCCGGCGTGAGCACACTCACCCGGCTGTCCGCGCTGGGGGCCATCGTGTCCGTCATCCAGGAGCCAAAGCGGGACCCCATGGCCCGAATGGTGATGGGGTTACTGACCCCCGTCAGCTTCCCACAGCCTGGGAGGCAGCAACAGGGGGAATGAGGGTGGAGGATGGGAAGAGTCCGAGGGACACAGGGCAAGGCTGAGGGGGTGTGATCAAACTGAAGCGCTGGGACCAGGGGTGAGGGAAGATCCAGAGATCTGGTCCCAAGGTGGAGTTAGCTTGGGGGTGAGGAGGGGTAGGGTCAGGGCCATTTCCCGTTTTGGGGGTCTATTTTTGGCCTTGGGTAGGAA
>NW_011495051.1:8545925-8546482 GCF_000754665.1 Bison bison bison | reverse complement strand
TAGGAAAGTCAAGGATCAACGTTTGGAAGTTAGAGGTCAAAACCGTGCTCTGAACACGCAGAGGGTATTGGGGTTGGAGGTGGAGGTCAGGGGTCAAGGTCAAACATCAAGGCATACCCAGCTTTTGGGCGCAGGCATGGAGCCGGGCCTCCAGGGCCATCACCCGCTGCTGCAGGTCCTCGTAGCCGTAGGCGCCCATCTCTTCCTGGATGGTGGCAAGGCTGCCGGACAGATTCCTCACCTCCTCTCGCAGGCGCACGATGGTCCGTGTGTCCGCCTTGTACTGCTCCAGGACCGAGCTCAGCGGCAACAGCTCTGTCATCCTGTCCTTCAGCTCCTGCCCCCAAGAGGGAACCTGTGCTGATCCCGACCCCTAACCAGTGACCCAGACCTGGCTCCAACCTTCAACCCACAACTTCACTCATTTGGGGGGGGTATTATTTTTATGGGAGTATAATCACTTTACCATGTAGTGTTGGTGTCTGCTGTACAACAAAGTGAATCAGTCAAATGTATACACATATCCCCTCCCTCTTGAGCCTCCCTCCCACCCAACC
>NW_011495051.1:8526768-8545801 GCF_000754665.1 Bison bison bison | reverse complement strand
CTTCAATTGCTGTTGTTCAGTTGCTCAGTCATGTCCTACTCTCTGCAACCCCATGGACTGCAGCATGCCAGGCTTCCCTGTCCTTCACTATCTCCTGGAGTTTGCTCATGTCCACATAGTTGGTGCCAGCAATCCCACCCCTTATCTTTGATGCACACCTGACTCTTGACATTCAGCCCAATTAGGACCGCAGATCCCAGTCAACCCTCTGTCCTTCCGGGAAGTAATGGGCACCAATCCCAGTTCTTCCTTTGACCTCTGACCTGAGCCCTGAAGGACACACCTGGAAGCTCTTGGCTGAGAGGGACCCGTCGGCTGCCCGGAGCCGCGCATCCAGGCTCCGCATGAGGGTCTCCATGCTGCGCACATACTGGAGGTCCCGGTACGTCCGCAACTCAAGAACCTCCATGGACTGGGAGACGTTCTGAACCTAGGAAGCGGGAGGGTTAGGGCGAGCCCAACTCCTGTCCCCATCCCCGGGGATGCTGCAGACAAGACCTGGTGGGGCCAGAGGCTAAACACCCAACCAACCTTCTCCTCCCGACCTTACCAGCAACCTCCCAAAGCACGCCCAATCTATCCATCTGGTCTGGCCACCACCACCTCCCACCTCTCCCTGCCTCCCTGCTCTCCTCGCCTCCACCCTCATTCACAGCAGTCAAGTTTCCACACAGCAGCCAGAGGGAATTTTTCTTTTTTCTTTTCTTTTGTCCATTCTGAGAAGCATGTGGGATCTTAGTTCCCCAGCCAGGGGGCAAATGCATGCCCCCTACAGTGGGAGCGCAGAGTCTTAAACTCTGGACCCTTGGGAAAGTCTGGAGAGGGAGTTTTTCAAAAGGAAGATTGAGTCACCTTCTCCTGCAGACCCTGCGAGCTGTTTCTGCCCCTTGGCCTGCCTCCTCTCCATGTTCATCTACTCCAACGACCAGCCCAACTTCACTCTCATAGGCTCAAAGCTCCTTCCCTTCTCAGGGCCTTTGCTGTTGTTCAGTTGCTAAGTCGTGTCTGAATCTTTGCGACCCCACGAACTGTAGCACCCCAGGCTCCTCTATCCTCCGACATCTCCCAGAGTTTGCTCAAACTCATGTCCATTGAGTCGGTCATGCCATCCAATCATCTCATCCTCTGTCACCCCCTTCTCCTCCTGCCTTCAATCTTTTCCAGCATCTAGGTCTTTTCCTGTGAGTTGGCTCTTTGCATCAGGTGGCCAAAGTATTAGAGCTTCAGCTTCAGCATCATTTCTTCCAATGAATATTCAGGACTGATTTCCTTTACGATTGACTGTTTTGATCTCCTTGCAGTCCAAGAGACTCTCAAGAGTCTTCTCCAACACCACAGTTCAAAAGCATCAATTCTTCGGCATTCAGCTTTCTTTATAGTCCAACTCTTACATCTGTCCACGACTGCTGGGCCTTTGCACTTGCTGATCCCTCTATCTGGAGCGCTGTTCCTCTCGTCTTCCCACAGCTGGCTCCTCTTCACCCTTCATGTCTTAGCTCCAGCATCACCTCCTCAGAGTGGCCTTCCCCAATCACCCTCCCTCAAGGGGCCACTCACCCTCTCTCCCTTATGTGGTTATTTTTTTCCAGTTGTGAATACTACCTGGAACATTCTTATTCATCTGCCTCCTTCAGGTGGGGTCCTCAGAGGCAGACTCGGTGTTTGGTTTGTCCACAGCTGAATTCTCAATAAATACTAGATGCTCAGTAAATACGAGTAAATGATGGAATGAAACCTCCCTTGCCCTGACCTCTCTGAATCAGCCCGAGGGCTCCCTAGGTCCCACTTCCACCTGGCTAAGGTGAGCTCCTCCCAGTCAAGGTGAACTCAGAGACAATGCTGGATGCTTGTTGAAATACGCAGACATTCCTGAACCATTGTCCATGTAACACTTGGAAGTTCTGAGAAAGCCAACAAACAGCCTGATAGCCATCCTGGACGTCACAAAACATTTTAAGAGTCATTGTCAACAATCAGGGGACACCCCCTGGATGTGTTTAGTGTCTCCTGGTTTACAGTCTACAGGAACTTGAATACAATTTGTATTTTGCTGTTGTGTGAAAATTGTATGAATCTTGCGTGTGTCTGTGTGTGAAAATCATTCAGTCGTGTCTGACTCTTCTGTGACCCCATAGCCAGTAGCTCACCAGGCTCCTAAGTGTATGGGATTCTCCAGGCAAGAATACTGGATATTGCCTTCTTCAGGGGATCTTCCCGATCCAAGGATCAAACCTGGGTCTCCTGCATTGCAGGAGATTCTTTACCATCTGAGCCACCAGGGAATCCCTGTATAAATCTTAATTATGCTAAATTGATTCACAGTGCTTTTCAGGTCTACTATATCCTTCTACTTTTTGTCTATGCATTCTATTTATTTTTGAGACTTTGATATTAAAACTCCAACTAAAAAATTTATCTGCTTAAAAAAATTGTAATATATAGTAGAACTATATGTAACTTCTGTATTTTCCAAGTCTCCTGTAAATGCTTTATCATACTTTCATAACTTTAAAAATAAAAAAGAAAGGAAAAAAAAAACAATCAGGGGACACCACATGGTCATCTTGGACTGTTCTGGTGTCGCAGGCAGACAAGACTTTGGTGCCAACAAGGGTCTCTGTCCTCAGCTTCCTCCTCTACAGGAGGATGGTGGGAGGTAGCTAGTCCCTTTCAACACTGACTTCAGAACTGACTCATAAGCAGTTCATCTGGGTAGTGGCAAAGAACAGCAATCAGCCTGTAAAGGGCACCCAAATATCCTTGGATTGAATTGCTGTTGTTTAATTACTAAGTCGTGTCTGACTCTTTCTGACCCCATGGACTGTAGCCTGACAGGCTCCTCTGTCCCTGGCATTCTCCAGGCAAGCACACTAGAGTGGGTTGCCATTCCCTTCTCCAGGGAATCTCCCCAAACCAAAGATCGAACTTGCATCTCCTACATTGGCAAGTGGATTCTTTACCACTGAGCCACCTGGGAAGTGCTTGGATTGAATGGGGACCAGTTTCTATCAGTCACAATCAGAAGGGGAAGGAATCTTCACGTGTCTTGGGATGGAGGGCGAGACCCTTCTTAGCAGCTGAGTCCTGAGGCTGAATACACAGTGTGGTTGGAGCTCACACACCAGAGATGCAGATGCTGCCATTGGAGTTCACCTTCCCTGTGCCCACACAGTGCTCAGCTTCTTCTCCAAAGAAGCAGCAGAGAGATTTTGACTAAAACACCCGCCCGGAGGGCAGCCAGGTTATCCACCAGCTTTGCATAATCATGGCTTAGATCCAGTCCCAGCTGACCTGGTGGGAAGCAGAGGAGAGGGTGGGGAAGTGAGAGATTTTCACAGGGGAACCTGGACGGTGCTTACCTTCTCCATCAGCTGCCGCAGCTCCCGGCTCCGGCCGTCTCGGGAGCAGGTGCTTTGCGCAGGGATCACAGCCGTGCAGATGCATTTTCCGTCGGGGGCCTGGGCTGAGGTGTACAGCTGCCAGCCTTCCTCTGGGCTTTGGAAGAGGGTCTGCGGGGAAGTCAGGGTCAGAGAGCGGGAACCCCAAGAGGGATTCACCCCCTCACCCCCTGGGAGAAAAAGGGGATCCCAGGGAGATGACAGATGCCCTTCCCTGGATGCTTGGGATGTCCCAGACCATGTGCTCTGCGTGCCAGGGGTGTGTGATCTAAATCCTTCCTCAGGGAAAGCCCCATTTTACAGGTGACAAGATTGAGGTACAAGGGGTGAAGGAACACAGCAAGGAACTGTGGGATACAAGCCCTTCCACAAAATGAGAGTTCATTCTTTCACACGTATTTGCACACATACACACCACTGCCTCCATAACCACCATTAGAGCATAGACCAGGGGACTTCCCTGATGGTCCCATGGTTAAGAATCCACCTTTGCAATGCAGGGACTTCAGGTTCAATCCCTGGTTGGGGAACTAAGATCCCACATGCTGCAGAGCAACTAAGCCTATGTGCCACGACTACAGTCTGTATATCAAAATGGAAAGCAACCAAGACCCGATGCAGCCAAATAAATACAAAAAAAAAAAAAACCCTCCACCTATGCCATTCCGGCTTCCGCAACTCCTGCTCCCTAAAAGCCCGAGCAAGGTAATGGCCAAAGGGTGATACAGTCCTCACCAAGACCTTCAAGTCTTTGCCTGGAAGGCATCATTTTCAGACTCCTACACTAAGTTTCAAGTTAGATGATGCCACTTAGATAATTCAATTATCAATTATGGCTGTTTCCCAAACCTGGCTTCTTGGAACCCTGGCAATCTTATCAGGCATGTGAGGAAAAGGGGTGCTCTGTGGTCAAATATGTTTGTGTAATGCTGAGTGAAATGAGTTTTGTTTTTTTTTTTAATGCAGGACTTATCAGAGCCTTTGAAATGCTCATGTGCATCCGGGAACTCAGCCATAATTTCCCAAACTTACTAGAAAATATCTAGTGAGTGCCTACTGTATGCCAGGCATGGGTCTGTGAGAGGGACTAGGAAGAGAGGAGAAATGAAGAAAGTGTATCTATTGCTCCCCACGGATGTGGAGGAGGCAGACTTCAAGTATGGAATCCCACTGATGCTTCCAGAACTATGTGCATGCATGCTAAATGGCTTCAGTCGTATTTGCTCTTTGTCACCCCATGGATTATAGCCTGCCAGGCTCTTTTGTCCATGGGATTTCCCAGTCAAGAAAACAGCAGTGGGTTGCCACACCCTCCTCCAGGGGATCTTCCCAACCCAGGGATCAAACCTTGGACTCCTGAATAGCGGGTGAATTCTGTACCGTCTGAGCCACCCCAGAAGCCCTCTAGAACGATATGCTGCAGTGGATGCTACAAATAAAGTGCAGAGCATAACAAGGGGTGTCCCTAGGCTGAGAGTCTCAGAGGAGGTATACCAGGGACGGGCATTTAAGCTGAACTGGAGGAATGAAAGAGCCAGTAGAAGGGGAGAGAGGAAGGGACATTGGGCACACAAATTCTGACCAATGGGACATCCCTGGTGGTCTAGTGGTTAAGATTTTGTGCTTCCACTGCAAGGGCCTCAGGTTCAAACTCTGGTTGGGAACTAAGATGCCACATGCTGCACCACACAGCACAGCCCACCCTCCAATTCTGATCAATATATGGAGGAACTGGAGAAACACTGCTCAAAAAGCATCAAATCCTCACTGGATGGAGCATACATCATGCCGCCTTGAGCTTCCCCAGAACATACTTCCAGCCAGTCACAAGTCCCAATCTTTTTTATTTTAATGACAATGTTCTTGTTGCTTAGTTGCTAAGTCATGTGTGACTCTTGCAATGCCATGGACTGTAGCCCACCAGGCTCCTCTGTCCATGGAATTTTCCAGGCAAGAATACTGGATAGAGTGGCTTGCCATTTCCTTCTCCAGGGGGTCTTCCCTATCCAGGGATTGAACCCCCTGTCTCCCACTTTGGCAGGAGGATTCTTTACCACTGAGTCACCTAGGAAGCTTGCAATTTTAGGGGCCCTAAGAAGGTCTTCATGAGAAGGTGTCATTTGAATAAAGACATGAAGGAAGTGAGGGAGAAGCCTTGGTGATATCAAGGGAAAGATGGTCCAAGCCAAGAGAACAGCAAGTGCAAAGGTTCTGAGGCAGGAACATGCCTGGTGTGTTTGGGAAACGTGGAGAAGGCTATAGCTAAAACAGAGGGAACAAGGAGAAAAGTGGGAAGGGGACAGATGAGGACAGGGATGGAACAGGACAGCCTGTGCAGTGCTTATGTGCCATGGGGAGGACACTGATTTTTGGTCTGAGGGAAGTGGGAGCCATGGTGGGTTCTGATCACAGGATAGACAGGACCAGACTCAGGTGTTCACAGGCGCCCCCTGGCTGCTGGGGCGTGGAACAGACTGGGAGTGTCGATGGTGGGAGACCAGGGCAGATGGGTGGAAACTGAAGAGATGGGAAGAAACTAGAAGATTCCAATCCTATTCATAATGCATCCCTACAGACAGGAAGGAAAGTCTAATAAAACCCCAAGTGTTTTACAGACAAACAAAGCCCCACTACCATGGACTATTTGCACAGCGGCTGCTTATCACACAGCAGAGGCTGTTTCCATGAGCTGTAGCAGAGATAAAAGCCAGACTATGAATTATGAGCAATCCTAGAGATTCCAGCTATTAGCCCACCTATTTTCTCTCCCACTCAATAAAGTCTTTTTTTTTTTAAGCTAATTGGAATGTGAGCAAGTGGTATCATTGTACAGATGAGCTTGACTCCTCCACTAATTTTTAAGAAAAACAAACCATTCATAAAATGCCAACTGAAACTATTGTAATTAGTCATTCCTTGCACCTTAAAATACGCATTTTGGAGATTGAGGGAACCCCCACTGTACAAGGTGCTGTGAGAAGAATCTTGAAGGGTCCATTGGACAGTCAATCCTAAAGGAAATCAACCCTGAATATTCACTGGAAGGACTGATGCTGAAGCTGAAGCTCCAATACTTTGGCCACCTGATGTGAAGAGCCGGCTCATTGGAAAAGACACTGATGAAAGACTGAGGGCAGGAGGAGAAGGGGGTGACAGAGGATGAGATGGTTGGATGGCATCACTGACTCAACGGACATGTGTTTGAGCAAACTCTGGGAGATGGTGAAGGACAGGGAAGCCAGGCATGCTGCAGTCCATGGGGTCGCAAAGAGTTGGACGTGAGTGAGCAACTGAACAACAACAACCACCTCTGTGAGAGTCCATGTCTCCCCCATGAAGGAATGAAGTCACTTACCTTCCCAGCCTCCCTTTCAAGCAGAAAGGGTCCAGGTGGTTTGCAGTCAATTAAGCCGACTGCGCTCTTTTCCCCATGGGGGCCCAGCATGCAATGGCTGCAAACAGCAGCCCCCTCAGTCGTGTAGATGGCCTGTTGTCTGTACAGGTTGCCCTAAGGGATCTTGGAGACAGTCCTTTCCAGTGTACATTCACGACCGGCATGCTGTCTGCAATCTAGGCTCCAGACAGGTGTGCACAGTGCCTTTGGAAAGCCCCAGGGCACAGTAGCCAGGGTCCACACTGGCCACGTCATAATGTCCACCCGCACCGAGCTGCAGAACAAGGTGTGACTGAAGCCCTCTGCAGGGCCAAGTTCAAGTTCCCTGGCCGCCAGAAGATCCACATCTCCAAGAAGTAAGGATTTACTAAGTTTAATGTGGATAAATTTGAAATCATGGTGACAAAAAGGGGCTCATCCCGGATGGCTGTGGGGCCAAAGACATCCCTAATTGTGGCCCCCTGGACAAACGCTGGGCTCTGCACTCGAGAGCCTGGGCACTGTCCCCTCCTTACTCATGTGTGCATGCTAATTTGCTTCAGTCATGTCCAACTCTTTGCAACCCCACGGACTGTAGCCCGCCATGGGATTCTCCAAGCAAGAATACTGAGTGGGTTGCCATGCCCTCCTCCAGGGGATCTTCCCAGTCCAGGGACTGGACCCAGTACTCCTGCATTGCAGGCAGATTCTTTACCATCTGAGCCACCAGGGAAGCCCACCTGGTCTAAAACAAGAAGGATGCCCCATGGGACTTCCCTGGTGGTCCAGAGGGGTTAAGACTCTGGGCTTCCTGTGCAGGGTGTGTGGGTTCAATCCCTGGTTGGGGTACTAGGATCCCACATGCTGCATGGGCAGTAAGTAAATAAATAAAACAACAACCAAAAACAAAAAAACAAAAAAATTTTTTTTTAAAAAGGAGGATGGCTCAAGGTTAGAAGAGTAACCCCAGGGCAGAGATAAATTAGGAGGCTGGGATTAACACACACACACTACTATACACACTGCTGCTGCTGCTGCTAAGTTGCTTCAGTCATGTCGGACTCGGTGCGACCCCATAGACAGCAGCCCACCAGGCTCCCCCGTTCCTGGGATTCTCCAGGCAAGAACACTGGAGTGGGTTGCCATTTCCTTCTCCAATGCATGAAAGTGAAAAGTCAAAGTGAAGTCGCTCAGTCGTGTCCAACTCTTAGCAACCTCATGGACTGCAGCCTACCAGGCTCCTCCGTCCACGGGATTTTCCAGGCAAGAGTACTGGAGTGGGGACTATACACACTACCATATACAAAATAGATAATCAACAAGGACCTACTATATAGCACAGGGAACTCTACTCAGTATTCCGCAATAACCTACATCGGAGAAGAATCTGAAAAAGAATAGATTATATGTATACGTGGGGCTTCCCAGGTGGCGCTAATGGTAAAGAATCTGCCTGCCAATGCAGGAGACACAAGAGACAGGGATTTGATCCCTGGATTGGGAAGACCCCCTGGAGTAGGATATGGCACCCCACTCCAGTATTCTTGCCTGGGAAATTCGATGGACAGAGGAGCCTGGCGAGCTACAGTCCATGGAGTCCCAAGGAGTTGGACACGACTGAGTGACTAAGCACGCAGCACACATATGAATCTGTATAAGTGAATCACTTTGCTGTACACCTGAAAGTTACACAACATTGTAAATCAACTATACTCCAATATAAAATAAAAATTTTTTAAAGAAAAGAGTGACCCAGGAATGCCTTCCCCCTTGGATCTGAGAACACAGAACTAGTTTCACCTTTTTTCATGGCAAATATAGTTCTTAACAAACAAAAACAGAATCATGAATGTGAGTTCAAACACCTCCATCTGTGCTCCCCTGGCCCTGGTTCCCAAGCAATTTGGACGGAATCCCCTGAAGATTTTCGTTTATGCAGAGACAAAACAGCCTGGTTCAACATAATTAACATCCCTTTCTTACATTCTGTAGCGTGTCCTTTGAAGCAAACAAGCCGTCTTCTCTCAGCATATGAAATATTGAATTGTAAAAGAGAAGCAAGATTTAAGTGGCACGGAGAGAAGGCTTTCATGGCTTGCCTAAAGTAATTGTCTGCGTTGGACGTACCTTGCCGGGGTATTCTCTGCAGCAGCTCAATTAAATGCCTGGGGTTTGGCTGCCAAATCTCTGCATGGCAGAGATTCTGAGTTTCACCCGTGGGGTTCCAGTTCAAAAACACAGTCAAGTCCAGGTCCCGGGAAATTGCTAAAACATCCTGGAAGGCTCAGCGTCTGAGTGTCTAAATACCAGTTCCCCAGACTGGGTTGGGGTTGGAACCAAAGCTACAAATTCTTGGAGGTCATAGTCCTAGGAATAGAGAACACCTATAACTAACAGAAGGGGCTTCCCAGGAGGCACTAGTGATAAAGAACCCGCCTACCAGTGCAGGAGACTTAAGAGACGAGGGTTCAATCCCTGGGTCAGGAAGATCCTCTGGAGTAGGTAGTGGCAACCCACTCCAGTATTCTTGCCTGCAAAATTCCATGGACAGGGGCGCCTGGCAGGCTACAGTCCATGGGGCTGCAGAGTCAGACACGACTGAGCACATCACTAACAGAAATGTTTGTATCAGCAGGTGTGAGAGCCCTCCTGGTACAGACACTTCTGGTCTGGTAGCCCATCTCACCTCTAACGTAGCAAACGTACTGGAGGAAGTCAGCCACTCTGTCGGTTGAGCGATTGGTTCCAAGCTTAATATTCTTGCTAATGGGCTCTAAGAGCATAAGCCAGGCATTCAACTAGCTCTTCCTCAAATTGTCTTTTCTGCCCAGAATTTTTCAAATGCTTTCACCCAAGCTACTACCCCAATTAAACAGCAGTCTTGGTAACCAGTCCAGGACTGAGTAAGGACGAGACACGCAGGGAAAGTTTTTCTAGCTGTCGGGTCCAGGATCATCAGCTCAGCCTACAGCTCCATCACCTACGTCTTGGTTCAGAAAACAATTCCTGGTTCTTTTGGGAGCAGAGAGATTGCCACAGAACCCTGGGGGGAGGGGCCGCCAACCATTAAGTGCTGGCTATCAGGGGTTCAGCCAACAGGAACAGAGCAAGCGGCTGCCTCTTAATGAGTCAAAGATATTATTGCGTGGAGGCTGTATAATTTAATCAGGAAGCAGAAGTGTCTTGGGGCTCATATATTTATTTGTTCCCCGCCTTGTTCCGGAGAGGACCGCAAGTGGTTTACAAGGATATGTAAAATAATGCACGAGAGCTCCAATTAAAGAGGAGAGCAGGAATTAGATATTTCTGGAGGGCAGGCTGTCAATCCAGAGCCAAAGCCTTCAGGCTTCTGCATTTTGTATTTAACCCAGTCAATCCCACTCTAAGAATGTAGCCCAGGGAAATGGTGTGGATGAGCACTCACTCGATGGCTATAAGAATGCTCATTAAAATGCTGTCTAAAATTGGACAAGTGGAATTTTTTCCCCTCTCTGGCCTTTTGCCAATAGGGAGGCTGATTTAAAAACTCTACAGCGGAACTTCCCTGGTGATCCAGTGGTTAAGAATCCCACTGCCAATGCAGGGGACACTGGCTCGATCCCTGGTCTGGGAAGATTCCACATGCTGTGGGGCAACTAAGTCCATGTGCTGCAGTTACCGAAGCCCTCATGCCTAGAGCCTGTGTTCTGCAACGAGAGATGCCACCATAATGAGAAGCCCGAGCGCTGCAGCTAGAGGGTAGCCCCCACTCGCCACAGCTAGAGGAGGCCCATATGCAGCAACGAAGACCCAGTGCACCAAAAGTAAATGAAATAAACTAAAAACTCTACAGGGAGGAATACTGTGTGTGTGTGTGTTAGTTGCTCAGTTGTGTCCGACTCTTTGCGACCCCATGAACTATAGCCCACCAGGCTCCTCTGTCTATGAAATTTTTCAGGCAAGAATGCTAGAGTGGGTAGCCATTGCCTTCTCCAGGGATCTTTCCAACCCAGGGATGAAACCTGGGTCTCCTGCATTGCAGGAAGATTCTTTTACCTTGAGCCACCAGGGAAGCCCAGGGGAAACACTATGCACCCATTAAAATTGAGAACAAGCAGGGATTTTTATTGCCATCTTTAAACGTATCTTGAAGCAAAAGTTCTCTACAATAAACACGGACTGTTCTCGTGAAGATTTTTTTTTCAGTCCCTTAAAGTTTTGTCTTTGCAAGGGAGAAAGGGAAGAAAGAGAAAAAGTAGAGACGCTAGAGCTCAAAGGAAAGCTAAGAAAAACCCAGCCCTTAAAAACCTGAACAACCAGCATATGGTCGGGCCATAAATTTGGCTCCCAGCTCCTTAGCAGCCAACTCAAAAAAGGGAAAGCTGGTCATTTATGCGGCTCCCAATGTCCTGAAACAAAAGCATGCCAGATGCTCAGGAGAAAACTTAACTATTTTTAGTACCAAGAACAGGCAAGGCTCTCTCCCACGGTCCTCCCCAAAAAAGGAGCCCATGTGATGTCACCAGGATCTTTCCAGACAACATCCTTAAGGTAGAAATGAGTCGTTTTCTCTGGACGTTCCTTCTCCCTACTCAGATGTTGGAAAGGTCAGAGGGTCCGAGAGTCAGACTGCCGGGTTTATGTACTGGCTTGGCCCCTCCCCTGTGGTGTGAGTAGGATCACCTCTATAAGTCTCCATATTCTCATCTGTAAAATGGACATGATACCTGTACCTACCTCACAGAGTTGCCAGGAAGCTTGAATGAGTAAGACTACATGTGTGAGCAAGGAGAAGAGTCATCAGCATGTATTGACAGTAATGCTACAGAAGGGTTTGCTTTTGCTATTATTATAATCCTTGTGACACTCTAATGCCAATTTGGTGACTTCCTAAAGTCAAAATCGTTTGAGTTTGATGCAGGTATGAAGCTGAGATGATTGGGAAGAATTGGTGCTGGGACTTCCATGGTGGTCCAGTGATTAAGATTTTGCCTTCCAAAGCAGGGGGTGCAGGTTCTATTCCTGGTCGTTGAGCTAAGATCCTACATGTCACTCGGCCCAAACAACAAACAAACAAACATAAAACAGAAGCAATATTGTAACAAATTCAATAAAGACTTTTTCAAAATGGCCCACTTTTTAAAAATCTAAAAAAAAAGCAGGGGGACTTCTCTGGTGGTACAGTGGATAGGAATCTACCTGCCGATGCAGGGGACAAAGGTTCAATCCCTGGTGCAGGAAGATCCCACGTGACTAGGAGCAACTAAGCCCGTGCACCACAACTACTGAGCCTGAATGCTGCCACTACTGAAGCTGGAGCGCCTAGAGCCCGTGTGCCACAGTAAGAGAAGCTACCACAATGGAAGCCTGAGCATCTCAACTAGAGAGTAGCCCCTGCTCACCGCAACTAGAGGAAGCCCTCTTACAGCAACAAAGACCCAGTGCAGCCAAAAAAAAAAAGAGTCACTGAAAGTCCATTTGATTTGGGACTGAGAATGCAAGATGAGGAAGACTCACAGACAGCCGGATGGCAGAGAGATAAAGAAAGAGAGCATCAAGTCCTGCCAAAGAGGGACAGAGATGCTGCTCCATCTTACTTGCCATGTGACTTGGCTGGCTTCTGGTTCCAGACCATCTCCTTGACATAATTTGGTGCAAAGGAGTCCTGCTTCAGAGTAACAGGCAATCAACAAGGCTCACACGACCCTGTTCTCTGTGGCCCATCTTCTGGCCAGTGGTCCCCAACCTTTTTGGTTTCGTGGAAGACAGTTTTTCCATGGACCAGGCAGGGTGGGAAGGATGGTTTCAGGATGATTCAAATGCACTTCACTTACTATGCACTTTATTTCTATCATTACATCAGCTCCATCTCAGATCATCAGGCATTAGATCTCCGAGGTTGGGGACCCTTGCCAGTCATCTTACTCTTCCTGGAACACATCACACTTTTTCCCCACAACCCGTCCACTGGCTGGACCCTCTGTATGCCTTGCCCGAGTCATACAGCAAATTCCTACTGGCTATCATGTTATATATGGTAATGTAAGTTTCCATGTTACTCTTTCCATACAATCTGCTTCAAACCGGAGGTCTGTAACAACCTAGAGGGGTGGGATGGGGAGGGAGGTGGGAGGGAGTTTCAAGAGGGAGGGAATCATACCCTATGGCTGATTCATGTTGATATTTGGCAGAAACCAACACAATTCTGCAAGGCAATTACCCTTCAATTAAAAAATAAATTTAATTTTTTTTTAAAAAAGAACTCTTGCCGGGGAGATCCCTGGCACTCCAGTGGTTAGGACTCTGAGCTTTCACTGCAGGAGGTATGGGTTGGACCACTGGTCAGGGAACTTAGAACCCACATGACATGCAGCATGGCCAAGAAATTGAAAAAGAAAAAAACGATTTTTAACCTTGCCCTATCTCATGGCTAGGCTAACCCTTCCCCATTAGGGCTCAGGCATAAATGTCTCTTCCAAAAGCAGCCTCCACTGTCCCTTCCCCATCCTAGCCAACTCTCAGGCATCCTGTGCCTTTTTTTCCCCTAATACTTCTATTTCTTCTTAGTGTATGTCAAGCACTGTTCTATGGAGTTCTCACCACGGCACTTAGACAGGACTGTCATTATTCGCCTTTGATGAGTTGAGATTCTAACATGACCATTTGTCTCCACGGTCCTCATCACCACACTGCAGCTCCCCTGTCCTCCTTCAAGCCCTGATCACAATGGCCACTGGGGGGACTTCCCTCATGGTCCAGAGGTTAAGAATCCATCTTGCAATGCGGGGAACTTGGTTTTGATCCCTGGTTAGGGAACTAAGATCCCACATACCACAGGGCAACTAAGACTCAATGAGGCCAAACAAATAAATATGGGGGCGGGGGAAGAAAAACAAAGGAATTAAGGGCTTCCCTGGTGGCTCAGTGGCAAAGAATCCACCTGCTAATGCGGGAAACAGATTCCATCCCTGATTAGGGATCTTATCCCACATGCCACGGAGCAACTAAACTCCTGCACCACAACTACTGAGCCTGTGCTCTAGAGTCAAGGAGCTGCTACTACTGAAGCCTTCGAGCCCTTATGCTCCGCAACAAGAGAAGTCACTGCAGTGAGAAGCTGCAACTAGAGCTTACCCAAGCAGCAATGAAGACCCAGCACAGCAAAAAAATAAATAAATAAAATCATATCCTTTCAAAATAAAATAATAATAACAATTTTAAAAAATGGCCATTGGGACCTCTTGGGTGTGACCACTGGCTCAAAGCCTACCTCTGTTCTCAGACAGAAAATATCATGGAGATAGGGAGCTCTGTCTGCTTTGGTCACTGCTGAATCCCCCGGCCCTGCCATGATCAATACTGAGTAACTAGACGCTGATGGGCTGGTGAGTCAGAGAGCAAACGTCCTCACAGACCCACCATGCATTTCCCCTCCGCCACCAAATGGGTTTCCATCTCTTCCAGGGAGGGACTGGCTGAGATCAAACGGTAGATCGGCTGAGGCAGTCACGGAGGCGGCCGCGGCTCCCCTCTGACTCTGGGGATGGCGCAGGGCCATGATGAATGATCAGGGACATGCTTGTCTGCCTCGTCTCAGCCGTGACGGGTCCTGAGTCCCTCTGGAGGGCTTGAGATAATAGCAGGCTGCCCCTGTCAAACCTAGCGGTATTGGGCAAATCCCCCCTGAGTGATAAGCTTGACAGGCTTTAAAGAAGACATCAGCTCACCCGTGCTGAGATGGAGAACCAGGATCTCCCTCAGTCTGAGCAGCTGGGGCCTGGCTGGTGAGAGCCTGCAGCCAAGGGAAGGGCTGGGATGGCATGTGGGGAGGGGGGCGGCTATAAATCCATTCATTCATTCACTTTTTTTTTTTTTGCCGTACCACTTAGCTTTCAGGATCTTAGTTCCCCCACCAGGGATGGAATCCTGGCCCTCAACAGTGAAAGTGCCAAGTTTCAACCACTGGACCAGCAGGAATTCCCAATTCATTTATTCTTTTTTGTAAATATAATCTTATTTATTTATTTTTGGCTGTGCTGGGTCTTCATTGCTGTGTGGGCTTTCCTATAGTTGCAGCAAGCAGGGGCTACTCTCTATCTGAGGTGTGCAGGCTGCTCTCTATCTGAGGTGTGCAGGCTGCTCTCTGTCTGAGGTGTGCAGGCTGCTCTCTATCTGAGGTGTGCGGGCTGCTCTCTGTCTGAGGTGTGCAGGCTCCTCATGGTGGCGGCTCCTCTTCTTGCAGAGCACGGGCTCTAGGGCATGCAGGCTTCAGTGGTTGTGGCTCCTAGGATCTAGAGCACAGGCTCAGTCGTGGCACACAGAACTTACTTGCTCTGAGGCATGTAGGATCTTCCCAGATCAGGGATCGAACTTGCATCTCCCATACTGGCAGGTGGATTCTTTACCACTGAGCCACCAGGGAAGCCCCTGATTCATTTATTCTTTCATATCCTTCCAATGCAGATTACCCATCTCACCCTGAGAGGCTACTCAGGCTGGCACACACAACCTCTCCCCCTCTTGAAGCCACCCAAGCCATGGCAGAAGACCCCCCAGTGCCCCTTGGGCCCCAGTCCACACACATATTCCTGGATCCTAGGCTCTGCCATTACAGTGCCAATGGGGGCCAAAAATGAATGGAACAGACTTTCTTGGGATGAGAAGAGACACAGGTCTCTGAGTTTGACTGACTGCCCTCCTTGGGGTCCAGGGAAGGTGTGGAGAGGGCTTGCCTTGTGCAAAAATTTACAAACACAGTCCATTCCCTTGGAGTGTGGCCCAGACTGTTGGAATCACCTCGAATCCCCATGGATAGCCCCACGAGTAGGGTTTATGGGCAGAGCTCTGCATCCAGGCTACCATACAAGGGCCACTCCAGTCCTCATACCAGCTTGCATCGATAGAGGACAAGTTCTTCTCTGTCTCCAACCCTTAAGAACACCCCATTTGAGAAGACCCCTCTGGAAGGAAACAGACTTTCACTTGAGTCTCCTGAGCCTTACCATCTTTCTTTCAGATCCCCAAGCGCCTCCTGAGCTCTTTATCATCCCAGGCCTTTGAACATGCTGCTTACTCCAAAGTCATTCTGGTGTGAGGGCTTGCCCCAGGGCATGTGGAATGGAGACAGAAAATGGGCAGATCCTTGTGTTTTACACAAGTCACAGCCTGTGACTTCCCTGGTGGCCCAGTGGTTGAGATTCTGAGCTTCCACTAGAGGGGGCACAGGTTTGATCCCTGGTCTGGGAACCAAGATCCTGCATGCTGCTCGGCAAAGCCAAAAAATAAAAATAAAAAATAAAGACAGAGTCCACAGGACTCTGACCACCTCCACGTGGAAATGCCAAGTTAGGTAGTTGGGGTGAGGAAGAGAGAGGGTTTGGCTGGAGATACATATTTGCATCCTCTCAGCAGAGATGGGATGGAAAGAGACATCCCTGGTGGGCTAGCGGTTAAGACTCCAAGCTTTCAATGCAGGGGACACAGGTTCAATCCCTAGTCACGGAACTAAGATCCTGCATGCCAAGCAGCCAAAAAGTAAACAAATAAAACTAAACCAATTGCTTGAATTAAGATCCCTGAAAGCCCTAAAAGAGTTCTGTTTCTCTTACCAGCCTCTAAGATACCTTAGCTGCTCACTAAATACCTGTGCATGAACAGGCGGCTATAGAGTTCATCAGTACAGGCTGCTTCAGCCCCAATTCTGATCCACTCCTTCCTGTGTGACCTTGGGCAAGTAGCTTAACCCCTCTGTGCCTTTCTTCGCCCCTCTGCTTCCTCATCTAAAAGTTGGGATCATAATGGCCAGGCTTCTCAAAATTCTTGTCAAAATGATGAATTAGTACATGTCAAGAGTTAGTCACAGTGTGTGGTACATTGTGAATGTCCAGTCAGTGGGAGTTTTTATATCAATTCATGGAAAAGACCCTGATGCTGGGCAAGACTGAGGGCAGGAAGAGAAGGGGGCGACAGAGGATGAGATGGTTGGATGGCATCATTGACCTAATGGACCTGAGTTTGAGCAAGCTCCGGGAGTTGGTGATCGACAGGGAAGCCTGGCGTGCTGCAGTCCATGGGGTCACAAAGAGTCGGACCTGCCCGAGTGAGCGATTGAAAAACAACAAATTGAAACAGCACTGTTCTAGAACTGTCTTAGGTCCCCTGCTGACTGTTTAACTTTTTATATATTATTTTATTTTATTCAGGCTTCTCAGGTGGCACAAGTGGTAAAGAACCCACCTGCCAGTGCAGGAGATGTAAGAGATATGGGTTCGAACCCTGGGTTGGGAAGATCCCCTGGAGGAGGGAATGGCCACCCACTCCAGTGTTCTTGCCTGGAGAATTCCTTGGACAGAGGAGCCTGGCAGGCTACAGTTCATGGGGTCGCAGAATCGGACACAACTGAAGCGATTTAGCACGCACTCATGCTGTGAGGCATGTGGGCTCTTAGTTCCCCGACCAGAGATCAAACCCTTGCCCTCTGCATTGGAAGAGTGGAGTCTTAACCACTGGATCACCAGGGAAGTCCTTCCTGCTGACTTTTTAAAAATAAACTTTTTATATTGGAAGGATTTTAGATTTACAAAAAAGTTGTAAAGAGAGGGCTTACATACACCCCTCACCCAATTTCCCTTGTTGCTAACCTATTACATATTCATGGACATTTGTCACAACTAAGAAACCAGTTCAGGTGCATCACTCATTAAACTCCAGACTTTACTCAGATGCCTCCAGTTTTTCCAGGGGTACCCTGGTGGCTCAGACAACAAAGAATCTGCCTATGATGCAGGAAACCCAGGTTTGATCCCTGGGTCAGGAAGATCCCCTGGAGAAGGAAGTGGCAACCCACTCCAATATTCTTGCCTGGAGAATCCCATGGACAGAGGAGCCTGGCGAGCTACAGTCCATGGGGTCACAAAGAGTCGGACACGACTGAGCACACACACACCAGTTTTTCCACTCATGTCCATTTTCTGGTCCAGACTCCCGTCCAGGATCCCACACTGCATTTAGTTGTAGCACCCCCTTAATCTCTGGTCTGTCATAGTTTCTCCATCTTTCCTCGATTTTCACGACCTTGGCAGTTTTGACGACTACTGATCAGAGATTCTGTAGCAGATCCCACTGGCTTTGAAGGGGCAGGAACCAGGTTCTAATTTCTCCCTGAGGTTTCCCTGGCTCCCAGCCTGATGCCTAGCACGCAGTAGCTGCTGCACAGACACTTCCTGAATGAATGAACACGTGAATGACAGTCATTTATTTCTTTATCTTCCGCACTCCATGTTCCACAGGCATTCCTGCCAGAGGCTAGATCTAGAAAAGTTCACAGAGAAATAAAAGCTCTTCTCCTTTCAGAAAGGTTCGTTTTTGATCCTTTCTTTGTAGACATCAAGGATTTATTTCTTTAATATTTAGGGGCTTTTGTACCAAAGGGAAGTGACTACGTCTGCATCAGATGTCTCATTTTTAAAGGCATGTGAGAGAGATCTTTCTAGCAAGACGGAGGTTTCTTCCTTGCCAGTGCCATCATTTGATTTCTCTGTTTCTCCCTCCCCAGCTTTCAGGCAGGGGCAGAGTGGAGGGGTGAGGGAACTATGGAATTATCCACATTTTGATGTCCTCTCTGTCACCCGAGGAAGCTTAATTAGAAGAACCTTGCAAAGTTTACCGAGGCTGAAGCAGCCTCAGGACCCGGTGTAAACAGCGGCATGGCTGGTGATGGAGATAAATTGTTATTGTTGTTGTTTAGTCGCTAAATTGTGTCTAACTCTTTTTTGACCCCATGGACTGCAGCCCACCAGCCTCCTCTGTCCATGGATTTCCCAGGCAAGAATTCTGGACTGAGTTGCCATTTCCTTCTCCAGGGGATCTTCCTAACCCAAGGATCGAACCTGTGTCTCCTGCGTTGGCAGGTAGATTCGTTACCACTAAGCCACCTGGGAAACCCAGAAATGAATTAGAAGTTTTATTTCCCATCCCTCTGAATGGCTCAATATTTGCCACAGGGACCAAGAGACCAGCCTTTGGGTATACACAGCGTGCACATTTTTAACATTAGTTAGTCAGAAATGGGAATGCCCTTAAGCCAAGCAGTTGGGAGTCTGGCTGTTTTTTTATTTCTCAGCTCTGGGAGGCCAAGGTGAAGCCAGGGAATGGAAGAAAAATGTACACGTCGAGGTCATCTTGCTCCCCCCAACCAACCCCGCAACCATGGTCCCTGCAGCTGAAAGACACCGAGCCAGGTTTAATCTCTCACCCGAAGTTTGTCAGAAGTAAAAATGAGCCT
>NW_011495051.1:8493626-8526668 GCF_000754665.1 Bison bison bison | reverse complement strand
ACAGGAATTCAATTTCTGGCCTGGGCATAAATTTGCCGCCAACAGTCCCCGCTGTGGGGGATGGGCCCATTGGCTGAGGTTGGATTCCTGAAATCAATGCGGCGGTGCGTGGAAAAGGTCGTCATGGGGGAAATTGATCTTCCGTGGCTGGCTCAGGAATTTCATGCTAGGAGCCAGGGACGCCCTGGCACAAAATGGAGGCATTCGCTATGAGGCTCCTGGGCGAGGGATGAAGGGAGGGAGGCCTTGAAGGCTGGACAGTGCAGTCAGGAGGTGACGATCTGCTGGCTAATAACTCACAGAGACAGCCAAGCATCAGCACTGTCTGAAACTGACTTCTGGAGGCTCCGTGGGCGCCTCTGGGGGTGGCAAGTTAATTTGGGGTCCAAAGCTTTGATCATTTGGTTACACCTTGGATACATATTCCAGGGTTTCAAAGATGGGCATTCAATTCCCCCAGCCAAGGTGAGGCAACAGAGCATGGTCATTTAGGGTGCCAACTCTGCAGCCGGGTTGCCTGAGTTCCACTCAGCTCTGCTGTGTGACCTTGGGCAAATGACTTAACCACTCTGGGCCTCCATTTCCCCACTTGTACTACAGCACTAAGCATAGTACTGATGCAGGACTTCCTTGGTGGTCCAGGGATTAAAAATCTACCTGCCAATGCAGGGGACACAGGTTCAATCCCGGGTCCAGGAAGGTTTCACATGCCAAGGGGCAATTACTGAGCCCGCGCTCCGCAACAAGAGAAGTCACCACAACGAGAATCCTGAGCACCGCAACTAGAGAAAGCCGTCAGGCACGAAGATCCAGCACAGCCACAAACAAAACAAATATATGAATCTGTTTGCAGTGAGGGAGGAGGGGGAGAACTGTTCAACCCATGACCATGTGTGAGCAGGGAAAAGGTCTGGTCAGGAAGATGGTTGAGGGTGGATCAGCCAGAGTGAGACAGAAAGGCAGAAAAAATCCACCAGCAAGATTCAACTGAGCACATCAGGGGGCTGACTCAGCCCCTGCTTTGGAGTTTTCCAGAGCTTTCAAAGAAATAGATCTCAGAAAAAGCAGCCCCAGCCACGAGGCACATCCTCCGCTCAGAAAGGGGAGGAGGCAGTGCTGGCCACCAGGGTCACTGGAGCCCTTTGTTAGCGAGAACGGGCCACTTGAAGGGAAATCGATCCTGGCTAAGCACGAAGCAGCTGCTCCCAGCCAAAGCTGCTACAGAGAGGCCCTTTGCACCCTCTCCTCCGGGGCTGGGACAGGAGCCAGCAGGAGCCCGGGGATTGTTCTGCCAGGTGGCGGGTCTCGGAAGGGCCTTCAATCAGCATGCATTGTGGCCGCTGGCTCCTACGTCCGTCCAAAGTGAAGTTTCAGCATAACCTGCACTCACCAGAGATCCGGCCTCATATGGAATGGTTAACATTATCATCAGCCTTGCCAAGTGCCATCCATGTGAGTGCGTGCATGCTAAGTCGCTTCAGTTGTGTCCACCTCTTTTTTACCCTATGGACTGTAGCCTGCCAGGCTCCTCTGTCCATGGGATTCTCCAGGCAAGAATACTGGAATGGGTGGCCATTTCCTTCCCGATAGCATCTTCCCAACCCAGAGTTGAACCCGAGTCTCTTGCATCTCTTCCATTGGCAGGCAGATTCTTTACCACTAGAGCCACCTGGGAGGCATTATGCATGCACATCTATGCCTGAGGAAATTCCCAGAGTCACCTCTTAGCCACATGACCTTCAGCAAGCAACTTGAACCTCACTGTGCCTCAGTTTCCCATCTTTAAAACAGGGCCAACAGCAGCACCCACCTCTTAGGATTGTAGTGGAGGTGAGTGGCACACACAGCTTCAAACCATGAGTGATAAGAACTGTGGAAGGAGACTTCCCTGGTGGTCCAGTGGTTAAGAATCCGCATTGCAATGCAGGGAACATGGGTTTGATCCCGGATCTCAGAACTAAGAGCAATTGAGCCCATGCAATTACTGAGCACACGCATCACAACTAGAGAGTCCGTGTGCTACAATGAAAGATCCTGCAACCCAGTGCAGCCAAATTACTTAATTTTAAAAAGGCGGGGGCCTTCCCAGGTGGTGAAGTGGTAAAGAATCCGCCTGTCAATGTAGGAGACACAAGAGACTTGGGTTCAATCCCTTGGTGGGGAAGATCCCCTGAAGTAGGAAATAGCAACCCACTCCAGTATTCTTGCCTGGAAAATTCCCTGGATAGAGGAGCCTGGGGGGCTACAGTCCTTGGGGTTGCAAAGAGTCGGACACAACTAAGCATACACACACAAATCCCTTGCTATAAATTAAAGATAATCCTAAAAGTAATCACAGCAAAAACAAAACAATATTAAAAGAAAAAACAGAACTATGGAAGGTCACCCCCTGATAGGGTTGTCTCCTTTCATCTCACAACAGTTGTGGGATGCAGGGGGTGTCCTAAGTCAAAGGTCAGGGAGGAAAGTAGCAGAACCTGACATGCCATCAGTCTGTTGGGAGACAGTAGCCACACTAGATGGTTCCATGGAGAAAATTTAATATGGGGAGTGTGGTGCCAAGGACCCAGAAGGGCTGGATGAGGGAGGTGGGGAAGGGAAAGTGATCAGAAGAATAGCAATTGTAATAAGCTGCAAGGTTTGCAGGGCAAAGGGGGTTACTAGAGCTAGACCCAAGGAAGGGACACAAGATCACTACTGCAGCTAAGTAACAGGGACAGAAATCCCCTGACTTCTGTTTTCCTCCCACTTACAACTCCTACCACTGCTTCCCATTGGCCAAACCTAACAGGAAGCCAGTGAGCAAGGGAACCTGGGAAATGTAGTTTTCAGGGGTCAATTTCCCTCAGATACCAAGAGCAAGGTAAGGGTACCTAACTCAGAGCCCAGGCTGCCTCTTTCTAAATTCTGCTCCAGTCAAATGTCCCATTTTATGCCTCACAATAATAAGTCTTTGAAGGAACAGTGATTGTTCTTTAAGGGAGGTAATCAGGGAAGGCTTCCTTGAGGAGGTGATTTAAAAAAAATTTTTTTTTTAATTTTTCTTGTTGAATTTTCCTTTTATTTTATTGGCCACACCATGCAGCATGCGAGCTCTTAATTTCCCAATCAGGGATCAAATCCACGCCCTTGGCAATGAAAGCATGGAGTCTTAAGCACTGGGCCACTGGGAAATTCCCCAAGGAGGTGACTTTTTTCCTTCAAACTTTAAATTTTTTATTTTGTATTGGGGTATAACTGATTAACAATGTTGTGGTAGTTTCAGGTGAACAGTGAAGGGACTCAGCATATATATACATGTGTCCACTCTCCCCTAAACCTCCCATCCAGACTGGCACGTAACACTGAGCAGAGTTCCATGTACTAATACAATAAGTCCTTGTTGGTTATCCATTATGAATGTAGCAGTGGTACATAACCTTCCCAAACTCCCTGACTATCCATTCCCCCCAGCAACCGTACGTTCATTTTTTAAGTCTGTGAGTCTCTTTCTGTTTTGTAAGTAAGTTCATTTGTACTATTTCTTTTTAGATTCCACATATAAGAGATGTCATGATATTTCTCCTTTGTCTGAGTTACTTCATTTAGTATGACACTCTCTAGATCCATCCGTGTTGCTGCAAATGGCATTATTTTATTTTTTTAATGGCTGAGTAATATTCCATTATATATATACATACATACATATATATATATACATACACACACACACACACACCCCACACCTTCTTTATCCATTCCTCTGTCCATGGACATTTAGGTTGTTTCTACGTCTTGACTATTGTAAACAGCCAATGCAGTGGACACTGGGATGCATGTATCCTTTCAGATCATGTTTTTCTCTGGAATATGTGCAGGATGGGATTGCAGGGTCATTGGCAGCTCTATTTTCAGTTTTATAAGGAACCTCCATACTGTTCTCCATAGTGGCTGTACCAATTTACATTCCCACCAACAGGGAAGGAGGGCTCCCCTCTCTTCACACCCTCTCCAGCATTTGTTCTTTATGGATTTTTTTTGATGACAGCCATTCTGGCTGGTGTGAGATGATGTCTCATTGAAGTTTTGATTTGCATTTCTCGAATAACCAGCGATGTTGAACATATTGTCATGTGCCTGTTGGCCATCTGCATGTTCTCTTTGGAGAAATGTCTATTCAGATCTTCTGCCCATTTTTTGAGTGGGCTCTTTGTTTTGATGCTGTTAAGCATCATAAGCTGTTTGTAAATTTTGGAGACTAGTCCCTTATCGGCCACATTAAACTTAGGTGACTCTTAACTATGAAGGAGACTTTCTCAATCCCCAACTCTCTGCCTGGCATTTGTGACAGCGGATATCAAACTATATTTGTTGGCTGGTGTAGTGTATGACGCACTAGGGAAGAAGTGTACAAATACAAGGACCTTATGTCTTGGTCACGACCATGTTCCCAGTGCCTAGAATAGCACTTGGCACATAGTAGGTGCTCAATAACCCTCATAGCTCAGTTAGTAAAGAATCTGCCTGCAATGCAGGAGACCCTGGTTTGATTCCTGGGTTGGGAAGATCCCCTAGAGAAGGGATAGGCTACCCACTCCAGTATTCTTGGGCTTCCCTGGTGGCAATCAGCTGGTAAAGAACCCACCTGCAATGTGGGAGACCTGGGTTTGGTCCCTGGATTGGGAAGATCCCCTGGAGAAAGGAATGGGCTACCCACTCCAGTATTCTGGCCTGGAGAATTCCTTTTTTTTTTTTCATTTCATTATTTTTTATTGAAATATATATACTTACAATATTACACTCATTTCAAATATACAACATAATGATTAGATGTTTTTATATGTTGTGAAATGACCACCATGTGAAACCTGGTTACCATCTGTGCCCATGCAAAGTTATTATAATATTATTGACTATAATGTATTTTACATTCCCGTGAAGGAGAATTCCATTGACTGTATAGTCTATGGGGTCGCAAAGAGTCAGACATGACTGAGCAACTTTCACTTCACAGGTGCTCAATAAACGTTTGTACAATAATTTTTAAGACCTTGAAGTGGTGCTGCTTGCTCTGTAAATTAAGCAGTAGAGCTGGAATTACGAACCAAATTCTGTGGCATTGTAGAGAGGCTGGTGTTTCTACTCTGCCATCTACCAGCTACCCCAGGACTGTCCAAAATCTCTGCATCCTTCAGGGTTCAGAGTAAACATGGTTGGTGTATAGTCTCTAAGTCATGTCTGACTGTTTCAGCCCCGTGGACTGTAGCCTGCCAGGCTCCTCTGTCCATGGGATTTCCCAGGCAAGAATACTGGAGTGGTTGCTGTTTCCTTCTCCAGGGGATCTTCCTGACTCAGGGGTCGACCTGAATCCCCTGCATTGGCAGGCAGATTCTTTACCACCTGGGAAGGCCACCTCTGAAACATTACCACCCCCGAAAAGCCTCCCCATCTCTGCAGATGGGTCAAGGTCCCCTCTGTGTGTGTCTCCAAAGTCCCCACCCCTCCCTTCTTACAAGGTTCTTATATCTCATAGTTTTTCTTGCCCGGGTGAGTGTCTGCGTGCTCTTTCAGGCTGTGAGCTCTAAAAGAGCAGAACTAGGTGCTCCTTCCCGCTGTGGCCCCAGGACCAGCACATGCTGGACAGATAGGCAGGCATCATCAGGACATGAATGAACAAATGAATGGACAAATGAATGCCTCCTACGTACTCTGAGTCCTCCAGATGACCTCCTTCTCTCCTACCCTCCATACACTGTCTGTTCTATTCTCTCAGGGATTTCCTCCCTTCTTCCCATCCCTTCTCAGGTGAAGGCAGGGGTTTCAGGTTTCGAAGGGATCAAGGGGTCCAAGGGCTTCCCAGGTGGTGCTAGTGGTAAAGAACCCATTGCCAATGCAGGAGATGCCAAAGACATGAGTTCTATCCCTGGGTCAGGAAGATCCCCTGGAGAAGGAAATGGCAACCCACTCCAGTATTCTTGTCTGGCTAATCCTATGGACAGAGGAGTCTGTCGGGCTACAGTCCTTGGGATTGCAAAGAGTCAGACACCACTGAAGCAACTTAGCACACAGCACACACACATGGGCTCTAAGGTGGGCTTCCTGGTGGCTCAGATAGTAAAGAATCTGCCTGCAGTGCAAGAGACCTGGGTTCGATCCCATGGTCAGGAAGATCCTCTGGAGAAGGGGATGGCAATCCACTCCAGTATTCCTGCCTGGAGACTGAGTGACTAACACACATGGGGTCTAAGGCAGTTGAATGTGTCTCAGAAGCACAAAGATCCCAGACCATGAAGACCTGAGTTCAGATCCTGGCTCCTCCAGTTTCTAGCTATGTGACCTTGGCAAGTGATTCAACTACTCTGTGCCACCGTTTCTGCATCTGCCAAATGGGTGTGATGGCAGTGCCTTCCTCTAGGACCATGGGAGAATGAGGTGAGCTATTCAGAACTGCTTCTGGGCTGTATCTCTTCCTCACAGCTCCCTTCTGCAATGTCTAGGCAAGTCTGGGAAGCGGAGGGCTGAGCCTCCGGCAGTTAATGAATCCAGAAAGGATCTCAGCTGTGTCAGGGGAGCCCCAGTGCCAAGTTGGCCTGATTTTTATCCCAAGAAAGCTGAGAACGGGTTCTGGTGTCAGACATCTGCAGTGTGATTGGCATAAATGCCTGGTGTTCCCGTGACCCTCTTTGTTAGAGCCTGGGGGTGTAGATGTTCTTGGGGCTCTGCCCAGATCTCCTTATAATGGGGCACACCCGCCCCACAGATGCTGAGAGTGGAAGCTCAGAGCTAGCACTGCTGACCTTCTCTGGAGACCTGCCCTTGGCTTTCGGGAGCTACCACAAGCCTGAGATGCCTCAGAGGCTTCCTCCACCCCTAGGAGCAGCCAATGGTTAATTGATGCCAAAGCCTACCCCTAGGCAATGCAATTTACATTCGAGAGCTTCCTCCATCCTTGTGGATCACGCCACTGTACCTGAGTCCCCTTCCTAGTCCCACTTCTCTTTACCCCTCCCCCTACTCACAATTAGTCATGTGCTCCAAATCCCCGTCTTGGGTTCTGCTTCTCACAAACCCAACCTAAGATGAGGAGAAACAATGAGCATTCAACAGGAGAGGGCATTTATGTGAGTGTCCCTTCAAAGCTCATCTTCACACCCAGGCACCAGGGTCTGTCATTTCCACCTACACAGGCCATCCATCAGCTAATCCTGAGAACAGCTCTTGCTTCAAAATGTATCCCCAATTCTGCCCGGTCCACCCAGCCCACAATGTGCAGTCCTTATCACTTTCCAAGGCTTGCTGTGCTGCATTTTATTGCATAAGATGTACTGCCCCTTGACCCTACATTAAAATTTATCTTGTTTCTTGTCTGTCTCCCGTGATGCTGTCAGCGTTCCAAGGGCAGCATCCAAAGGATGCTTATTGCTTTCTGTGTTGCTGTATCTGCAAGCCAGAATGGGGCCTGGCACCCAGTAGGTGCTCAATAAACATTTCTGGAATTAAAGAATGAATCCCTTAAATGCATTCATTTAGAAACAACTTTAAATGTCTCTTTCTCTTACCTGTGTGTGTTGTCTGACTCTGTGCAACCTTATGGACTGTAGCCATCCATGCTCCTCTGTCCATGGGATTCTCCAGGCAAGAATACTGCAGTGGGTTGTCATGCCCTCCTCCAGGGGATCTTCCCAACCCAAGGATCGAACCCACATCTCTTGCATCTCCTGGATTGGCAGGCAGGTTCTTTATCACTGGCGCCACCTGGAAAACCCATCTTTTTCTTTTACCTCTCTACACTCAGAATCTATGCACTTTTTGCTCTCTGGATGGACATCTTAGTGCAGTCACCTCTGCCCTGGTCCCCTCGATCCCACTCTCGCCACCCACAGAGCATTCCCCCCTGCAGCAAATAGAGGCCACCTACAAGCGTAAGTCAGATCCTATTCTCCCCCTGACCAGAAGCCTCTATGACTCCCACCGTCACTTGTAAATTGCAAAGTTCTCCCACAGCCCACAAGGCCTTGCATAATCTGCCCCTGTCACCCCTCTGCCCTCACCTCCTCTACGCTCCCCCTCACTCACTGGTTCAGCCTCACAGGCCTCCTCACTGTTCCTACGACACCCCAGGCACGCTTCTTCTACATCAAGTTTTGCACCCACTATTCCCCCTGCCTGGAAAATGTCCTTCCATTTCCTTTATTTAACATCATTTTTTCAAGAGGCCTCCTTGACAGCACCCCCCACCTCGCCCCTGTCAAAACAACGAATGTTTCAGCACCACCCATTTCCTTCTTTGCTTTATCAGCTTCCAACACACTACATCATTTATGCATTAATTTTGTGTGTTATCTCTCTTCTTTTCTGGAATGTCAGGCAGGGGTCTTAACCTGTTTTTGTTCACTGCTGTATCACCAGTGCCTAGAATATTACCTTGCATACCACAGGTATTCATTGGTTACTTTAAAAAATGTGCATATTTGCAGCCAATTAATCCAACTGTTCTCTTTTCCCCATGGGGGCCTAGTGTTCAATGGCTGCAAACAGCAGCCCCCTTGGTAGTGTAGGCAGCCTGTTGTCTATACAGGTTGCCCTAAGGGACCTTGGAGACAGTCCTTTCCAGTGGACATTCATGAATGGCATGCTAGTCCCAGTCTAGCCTCCAGACAGGTGTGCGAAGAGCCTGTGAAAGCCCCAGGGCACAGTGGGCAGGTCAAAATGTCCATCTGCACCGAGCTGCAGAACAGGAAGTGTTTGATTGAGGACCTCCGCAGGGCCAAGTTCAAGTTCCCTGGCCGCCAGAAGATCTACATCTCCAAGAAGTGAGGATTTACTAAGTTTAACGTGGATGAACTTGGAAACATGGTGGCAGAAAAGCAGCTCATTCCAGGTGGCTACGGGGTCAAATCCAATCTTAATCACTGCCCTCTGGACAAATGGTGGGCCCTGTGTTCACGAGAGCCTGGGTGCTGTCCCCACCTTACTTACGCGTGTGTGCTAAGTCGCTTCAGTCACGTCCAACTCTTTGCGACCCTATGCCTGTCAGGTTCCTCTGTCCATGGCATTCTCCAGGCAAGAATACTGGAGCGGGTTGCCATGCCCTCCTCCAGGGGATCTTCCTAGCCCAGGGATTGAACCCTCATCTCTTGCGTCTCCGACACTGTAGGCAGGTTCTTTACCACTGAGCCATTGGGGGAACCCCACTGGTAGCATTAATACCTTCTTTTTCCACCCACTGCAGGTGGCAGGTCAGGGAGAGGAGACTAAGCAGGGTCAGCCTCATCTGAGGCTGGAACCCAGGTCTCCTGCACTGCAGGTGGATTCTTTACCACTGAGCCACCTACTAATGCCCACCAATAAATCCTACTTTCCTATCCAAAAAAAAAAAAAATTTTTTTTTTGCATAGCAGGACTTCTCTGGAGGTCCAGTGGTTAAGACTCTATGATTCCAATGGAGGGAGCACGGGTTTGATCCCTGCTCAGGGAACTAAGATCCCACATGCCACATGGGATGGCCAAAAAACAATTTGCCCAACACCCTATGAGGCAGGGACTCTCAGCACCAACCCCACAGAGATGAGGACACTGAGACCCGCCAAGGGACGTGCCATGCTTGGTGGGTCCAAGAGTGGTCCAGAGGCATCTCTTTGGGTGTGTGTGTGACTGCATGGGATTCTGAGTTGTGTGTGCTGGTCTGAGCCCGAATGCCTGGATCTGTCTGGACGCCAACACCAGAGGAGGCTGCCTGGACATGTTCAGGCAAATTTTGCCTGTGAGTGTCTGTGTGTGGAAGGGAGGCAGCGGACCAGCTCCCAGACAGGTGGGAATGTGTGTGTGCTCAGCTGTGTGGGAAAGTGTGTGTGTGTGACAGCGCACAGGACGAAGAGGATTCATGCATCCACAGCCAAGCTCTGTGTGTGCATGTGTGTGTGAAGAGGGGAGGGACAGCTCTGGGAGGCTTGGATGGGGCTGGAGCTGAAGTCAAAGGAATGTGGTGGGTGAGGGAAGAGCCCCGCCAGTCACAGGCCTGTTATTTATAAACGGATCCTGGTTCATAAATTCCAAATGTTTTTTTTTTATCTCCCTCACTGCCAGGCCCTTATAAATATTCATGAGTCTCCTGCCTCAGAATATTCAAGTAGTCAGAGGAGGAGTGGGGTGGGCCATGAGAGGGGAAAGAGAGGGTCCTGGTGGCAACGAGAGGATGCACGGGTGGAGAGGACTGGGCTCTCTCTGGAATTGCCTTCTCCCCTCGGGGCTCCTCTTCCAATGCAGCTGCTGAGATGAGGAAGGTTCTCGGCCAATACGGAGATCTCTCAATGCCTATTACTATTCTTTCCCAGCGTCTGTGGAAAAATACCGCCCACTCTGGGGGCAGAGAAGGCGTGTGTGCTGTTTTCTCAGCTCTGACGATAGCTCCGGCTTGGAAACTTCTTACTCTGGGACCCCCTGGCTCTGAAGTGGGTGGGAGACCCCTCAGACATACGATGAGACAAAGGAGCTCTGGAGGCAAACCCTCCTGTCCCATCCCATGGAGGGGATTAGGTCCCAAAGACTAGTCCGTAAGGGAAGAAATAAAGTGTGTGTGTGTGTGTGTGTGTGTGTGTGTGTGTGTGTACCTGCATCTGTGAGTATCTCTTCAAATGTGAAACAGATTTGGCAGCTGGTAGAAGTGTTCAAAAATTTTCCAGTTCTCTCTTGGGCTCAGGATAAGACTCTACTTCCCCAGTGTGGCCCTGGGACTTCCTTTAGCCAATGCCGTGTGGGTGGAAGTGATCTCCAGGGAAGAGCTCTAACAGCCAGTGCGTGATTTGCCACATTCTTGCCTCAGTAACTGTGGAAGTGCATGTGGATGAGAAACCTCCAGCAGTTGGCCACATGAAGCAGAGACCCCTGCCAACCGGCATGTAGCATGAGCAGCTGCTCATTTGGTTGTGCTAAACCACTGAGATTTGGGGACTGTGTGTTAGGCAGTACAGCCTTGCTTGCTCTGACTGGCACACAGCCTGAGTGTGTGAGATGGATGAGTGGCACATCTGTGTCCATGTGGCCAAGAACACACGTGAGTGTGTAGCCAAGTACAGGCCTAAGTGTGCAAGCATCAGCAAGTGTATGGAACTGTACACATGAGTGTATAAAACAGGGACTGAGTAAGAGTGTGCAAGGCTCTGTAGGTGGGTAAAAAAAACATGAATGTGAATGTCCAGGCACTGCACTGCACTGCACAACTCCAGGGGGCACTGTTCTCTGAGAACATATCCCCTAGAGCCGGGGCATTGCTGTAAACATGAAAGTATCATAGGGTGGGAGGCTGCGTCTGAATGCGCTGCCTTGGCTGGCTGGCAGTGTATTTGTGATTCGTTCTGTGCCCATGTGTGTGTGTGCAAGGATTTATACACGGCTACTGTATCAATGTGCATATATGTGCAAAGCGTGTTGCTGTGGGTTGAGGAACATGTATGGGCTTGGATGCTACGTGTGTGTGTGCTGCAGTGTGAATTGACCCCCTGTGTGTGATGAGTCTGTGTGACGTGAAAGCACTGCTCTAGTCTCCATCAGAGTGGTCGCAGTCAACACGGAGGCGGGCATGGCCACCTTGGGTATTCCCAAGCTGTCAGCTCTGCTGAACATGTTTCTGGGCTCAAGGGCCTGAGCTGGCTTCAACTTACATCCTAGGATGACCTGGCATTGGAAAATAAAATACACTTCCCCTCATCAGTCCTGGAACATGCTATGTCATTTACAATGGACATTAATCAGCAGTACTCCACGGTTTGAGCAAAGTGGCTCAACAGGTAGGGAGATCCCTGCTCTCCTCAACTTCCCCAAGAGAAGCACATTTTCTTTTTCTATCCTCATAACCTCTTCTCTGGTCTCAGGATATGGGGTCAGCACTGGTCCATCTCAGGGAAGTGAAAGAAAGTGAAAGTGTTAAGTTGCTCAGTCGTGTCTGACTCTTTACAACCCCATGGACTGTACCCTGCTAGGCTCCGCTGTCCATGGAATTCTCCAGGCAAGAATAGTGGAATGGGTTGCCATTTCCTTCTCCAGGGGATCTTCCTGACCCAAGGATCAAACACGAGTCTCCTACATTTCAGGAAGATTCTTTACCATCTGAGCCACCAGGGAAGCCCTTAGTTCATCTCAAAACTTAGGTTCAACTCTGGCCCATCTGAGGACCTGGATTTGACCTTACCTATCTCAAGCTTGAACTGTAGCCTCGATTCATCCAGGACTTGGGTTCATTCCTGGGCTCCTAGGTCTCCTAGGACCACGTTTATCTTTGGTCTATCCCTAGACTGAAGTTCAGTCTTTGCTGATCCAGGGTTTGGACTTGATCCTGGATTGTCTCAGAGTCAACTGTGGGGTATCTTAAGACCTCATGGGTAAACCTTTGCTCTGCAGGGCTTGAATTAATCTCCAGTCTCAGAACCTGAGTTAAGCCTGTTCTGACTCAGAACCCAGCTTCCCCCAGGTCTATCTCAGGATCTGAGCCCCTCTTACCCAAGCTCAACTTTCAACAATCAGTGGTAAACCCACAGCTGACATTCCCTCTTTCTGAGCATCTCCTTATTCATGGATCACTTCCCCCAACAAGTGCTTAGGCCTCTTGAATGAATGTCCACTTCAAATGATTGGTGTGTCCCATGATTAATGAGGGTAGGGGGATTTTATCTCTCCAATGCCATTATCTAAAATTCACCAGCGTGGATTTTATGGGTCTTTCAAGGATTGTTGCAAGGCTTTCTTGATAAGCTATTACAAGCAGCATTAATCTTCAAGAGTTGGGGAGTTTACAAGAATCCATCATGAGTCTTAACTCATAAACACTGGAGTTGGACACCCCCTCCCCATCTGATCTGTCTCTAGGCTCAGAGGACCAGTCTGAGGCCAGGAGCTCAGTAGCAGACTTTGAAGAGGGCCTTCTTCATGGGTGTGTACGATGGGAACGAACCCCTGTACACTGTCATGGGGCAACTTGAGCTAAACTGGGAGACTCAAACTATTCTCCATTTTCCTCCAGTGTTCCCTGATCTTCCAGGGAGAATAACAGCCATAAAGTGGAACCTTTCTTCTCCCCTGACATATTTTACAATCATTTGCTCCATTCTGGGCCCCCGCTCCTGTCACAATAGAGGAGTTGCCCTTTATCTCAAAGATCATGCAGCTCTTCTTGCTTTGGTCCTCCTCTGCCTTCTTATGTTGTTGTTGTTCAGTCGCTAAGTTGTGTCTGACTCTTTGTAACCCCATGGCTTGCAAAGGCTTCCCTGTCCTCCCCTATCTCCCAGAGTTTGCTCAAACTCATGTCCATTGAATCGGTGAACCATCTCATCCTCTGTCGTCCCCTTCTTCTCCTGCCCTCAGTCTTTCCCAGCAGCAGGGTCTCTTCCAATGAGTCAGCTTTTTGCATCAGATGGCCAAAGTATTGGAGCTTCAGCTTTAGCATCAGTCCTTCCAATGAATATTCAGGGTTGATTTCCCTTAGGATTGACTAGTTTGATCTCTTTGCTGTCCAAGGGACTCTCCAGAGTCTTCTGCCTTCTTATACGATCTCTTTTATCTATATTTATCTATTTATCTCATTCATTTTAAACTTTTTATTTTTATTGGAGTATAGCTGATTAACAATATTGTGATGGTTTCAGGTGAACAGCGAAGGGACGCAGCCATACATACACGTGCATCCATTCTCCCCAAGCCCCCCTCCCATCCAGGCTGCCACATAACACTGAGCAGAATTCCCTGTGCTGTACAGTAGGCCCCTGTTGGTTATCCATTTTAAATATAGCAGTGTGTGTATGTCGATCCCTAACTCCCTAACTATCTCTTCCTCCCATTCTTCCCCCCGGCAACCATAAGTTCATTCTCTAAGTCTGTGGATCCGTTTCTGTTTTGTAAGAAAAGAACTTTCTCATTGGTTTTTAAATAAACGCAAGTCTCTCCTATGAAAAAACAAAACGCCTTACTTGTCTCCTCCTTCCATCTGTCTTCAGCTCCTCTCCTCCTCTTCTCAGTTGCCTACACTAACTGCCTCCGTTTCCTCACTTCCTGAACTAGCACTTCCACTGCTCCTGTCTAGTTTCTGACCCCATCATACCACCGACACAGATTTTGCCAAGTCCACCCACGGCTTCCATGTTTCTAAACACAATGGCCATTTTTCAGCCTGCCATCTCTCTTGACCTCTCATCAGGGTTCAACTCTGTTGACTTTTCTCTCTTTCTTGATATATTTCCTTCCCTGGCTGCCATCACACATGTTTGCATGGTTCCTTCCCACCCTAGTCTCCTTTGCAGACTCATCTTCCTCCACCTGGTCATTAAATGTTACTCAAGATCAGGATAAGTCAACCTGAGCATGACAGATACTGTGGCCAGATAACAATTCTGTGCATTGTAGGATATTCAGCAGTATGTCTGGCTTCTACCCGCTAGACACCAGTCATATCCCCTTTCAGCTGTGACAACAAAATGTCCCCAGACAATGCCAAATATCTCCCTGGGTGCAGAATCACCTCCAAGTTGAGAACTAGTGCTCCAGACTCAGTCTTAGGCTCTCTCGTTCCCTCGATCTTTCTCTGAGGGTATTTACTCTTACCAAATCTCCTATCACTTGCATGTGTGTACAACCTCAGACCTCCAAATATATCTGACTCCTTGATCCCCTCCCCCTCACCAAGACCCTTGGCTCTCAAAAGCATCTCAGTCCCAAAAATGCGCAAAATGAAAAGAAATCTTCTCTCCTGAACCTAGTTCAGATCCAGATTCCTGTGTTAACTTCTCCATCCCCTTCCCTACCCCCGGCCAGTGGTTCAGATGCCCAGGCATTATCCCCACCCACATTTCTACTCTCTCACTTGGTCTGCTGCTGCTGCTAAGTCGCTTCAGTCATGTCTGATTCTGTGCGACCCCACAGACGGCAGCCCACCAGGCTCCCCTGTCCCTGGGATTCTCAAGGCAAGAACACTGGAGTGGGTTGCCATTTCCTTCTCCAATGCATAAAAGTGAAAAGTGAAAGTGAAGTCGCTCAGTCGTGTCCAACTCTCAGCGACCCCATGGACTGTAGCCCACCAGGCTCCTCCATGCATGGGATTTTCCAGGCAAGAGTACTGGAGTGGGGTGCCATTGCCTTCTCCGCTCACTTGGTCTAGTTGACCTTAACTCCTAGATACTTTACAACTCATGCAGCGTTCTCTGCGCTGTATCATCACTCAATGGTCCAAGCCACCCTCACAATTCAGAAAGTCCATCTGATCTGTCTTGATCTACGCTTTCTCTTGCCAGTTCACTCCACACATGGGAGCCTCAGGAACCTTTTTTTTTTTTTTAATATATTCCTTACTGCATTATGGTTTATTAGAGGATGCTGAATACAGTTTTCCTGCACTATACAGTGGGACCTTGTTGTTTATCCCTTCTGTAGAAAATAGCTTGTATCTGCTAATCCCAAACTCCCAGTCCATCCTTCCCCATGCCCCTCCCCTTTGGCAACCAGAAGTCTGTTCTCTTTATCTGCGAGTCTGTTTTTATTTTGAAGATAAATTCATTTGTGTCATATTTTTAGATTCCACATATAAGTGATATCATATGGTATTTGGCTTTCTCTTTATGACTGACTTCACTTACTATGATAATCTCTAGGTCCATCCACATGGCTGCAAATGGCATTATTTCATTCCTTTTTATGGCTGAATAATATTCCCTTGTGTATATGGACCACATCTTCTTTATGCATTCATCTGTCAATGAATATTGAGGTTGTTTCCATGTCTTGGCTACTGTATATAGTACTGCTATGAACACAGAGGTGCATGTATCTTTTTGAATTATAGTTTTGTCTGTTTATATGCCCAGGAGTGAAGGTGCTGGATCATATGGTAACTCTATTTTTAGTTTTTTGAGGAACCTCCATACTGTTTTCCACAGTGGCTGTACCAACTTACATTCTCACCAACAGTGTAGGAGGGTAGGGAACTTTTATAATGCTTACTGATGATATCATTCTCCCGACCAAAACCTCACTGGCAGATTTCTTTTATTCTTAGCACACAGATAAAACCCCTTAACACAGCCACGAGGCCCTGCAGGCCTGCCCTGTATTTACTTCTCTGCTTTCATGCTACATTGTCTCTCCCTTCCAGGGCCGTCTTTGGTCTGCCGTATAGTTTGCCTCATCCCAGAGTCTTTGCATAAGCAATTCTCTCTGCCTAGAATACCCTTTGCTCTCTGCTTCAGATCTTACCTCTTACTTCCTCTGACTTTCCAAATTAGATCAAATCCCCTTATTAGACGCTCTTTTGACACCAAGAATCTTTCTTCAAGCTGTTATCACAGCTGCCATTTATATTTATTTATGAAATTTGGTCATCACCTGTCTTTCTGTTTTGAAGGAGGCTCCATGCACTGCTTGGCTCACCATCTTATCCCCCAAGAAGGGCACATAGTAGGTCCTCAATGGTTATTTGTTGAATAGTAATTGGATAAACGGCCACACTGCTTTCAGGATCAAGTTAGAGTGATGTGCTCTGGCATTTGAGAATCTCCATGACCTCGAGGACTGAGCTCTCAGTCCAGGTAAAGGTCAGAACAGAGACCAAAAGGCACAAGACGCAAAGTGGAGAATAATAATTCTGTAGAAGTGGGAAGTCAGAGGCAGGGATGACCAAGAGAAAACAGGCCCTCCAAGGAGCGTGGCAGGTAAATCTTGGGGAATGAAATGCCCTTCACAGAACTTAGAAGGGAAATCCAGGCCATTATATCTACCTGATTATTAATGGGCAGGGTGAATGGCACCCCACTCCAGTACTCTTGCCTGGAAAATCCCATGGACGGAGGAGCCTAGTGGGCTGCAGTCCATGGGGTCGCTAAGAGTTGGATACGACTGAGCGACTTCACTTTCACTTTTCACTTTCCTGCATTGGAGAAGGAAATGGCAACCCACTTCAGTGTTCTTGCCTGGAGAATCCCAGGGACGGGGGAGCCTGGTGGGCTGCCGTCTATGGGGTCGCACAGAGTCGGACACGACTGAAGCGACTTAGCAGCAGCAGCAGACCCAGCTGGTATTTGGTCTGCTCTATTCACCACCCCCCACACCCCAACCTTTAGAAATGGTTCCCAGGTCTCTGGTCCTCTCCAAACATCACCCCATTTCTCTGTTCCTCACCTTCTCCTCCCCGACGTCAGTCGGATCCATCAGCAAGTCCTGATGGCTCTCCCCTAAGAACCGTGCCAATTTGCACACTGTTCACTTTTCCAGATGCTTCTTTCCCAGCCCAGCCACCTCTGGCTTTTGCTTGGACTATTGCAGTCACCTCCTCCCTGATCTCCCTGCTTCCACGCTCACTCACTGGTATCCTTTCCCCATCACAGAAGTTAGAGGGATCTTTAAACAATGTGAATCAGATCATGGCTCCCCTCTCCACTGCAACTTATCCAGCAGTTTCTCATTGTATTTAGAATGGAATAAAACCCAACAACTCACTTTGGCTCGTGAGGCCCTGCATTAAGTGTCCCCTACCAACCTGTAAGACCTTAGTCCTCTCCTCCTCTTGAGTCACACAGCCCTCTTTCCAGAAGGCATGAAACTCATTCCCATGTCAGAACATTTGCACTGTGGTTCCCTCTCCTAGAATGCTCTTCTCCCAGAATGCTCTTCCCTCTCCCAGAATGCTCCTCTCCCAGTTTTTTCCCTCTCCCAGTATGTTCCTCTCCCAGTTCTTTCCCTCTCCCAGAATGCTCCTCTCCCAGTTCTCTCCTTCTCTCAGAATGCTCTTCTCCCAGTTCTTTCCCTTTCTCAGAACACTCTTTTGCCAGAATGCTCTTCCTTTTCCAAGAATGGTATTCCCTTTCTCAGTTCTTTCCATGGCTGGCTCCTTCTCATCTGTCAGGTCTCTGTTGACATGTCACCTCTTCAAACTTCTAAGATGAGTGAATTCTGGGGATCTGATGTACAGCATGGTGACAATAATTACCAACACTGTATTATATACTTGAAAGTCACTAAGAGAGAAATCTTAAATGTTCTCACCTCACACACACAAAAATGGTAATGATGTGAGGCGATGGAAGTGTTAACTAATCTGGTGAAAATCATTTTGTAATACACGTGTGTATCAAATCATCTTCTTGTACACCTTAAAGTTACACAATGTTATATGTCCACTATATCTCAATAAAGCTGGCAAAGAGTCACTTCCCCAGAGAGCCCTATCCTGGTGTCTTGACAAAATGAAGTTCTCTGGTCACTTTCTTTTACTTGTTAGTTTCATTACAGCATGTATCTCTCCAAAACGAACTTGTTTATATATCTGCTTAGATGTTTGTTGCGTCTCCATGTAATATACATATCACAAAACTGAGGTAGACCCATCATATTCACAGCTGCATCTCAGCCCCTACAACAGTGCCTGAGACACTAGGCATTCAGTCAGAGTTTGTGGAGTGAATGCATTCATGAGTGAATGAGTGATGATGTCTAGCACTGCCTCCCTTCCCAGTGACCCTTCCAAGAGAAAACTTCTACTTGTAAATCCCAACTGAGTGGAAGACCTCCAAACCACATGTCCCCAGGCACCCAGGGTGTCTGACAAACTGGACGGTAAGTGGATTCCTGATACAAGTTGAAAGAGATAAATTCTCTAGTCCAGGGAGATGGAATTGGAACATGGAGGTCAAGGCAATTAAAAGGTATGGGGGCCAGTGGGGCCCTGGAGCTGGAGACGCATGGCGGATCAGGGGCTGCAGAAACCAGAGCCATGACAGGCTGGAGTGAGGAGTGCAGAAATGAAGACGCCTCAGAGTAGGGGGGTGGACAGAAAAGAGGGTTTCCTCCTGAATCCATAGGAGCCCCACCTCCACCACATCCCTCACCCTAGTTTACATCTGCACAGTGCTGTTACCGGCTGATAATCTCTCACTTATTACCAGTCTCTTTTCTTATGTATAATTTTATTTATTTACTTATTTTTATTTTTGGTTGTGCTGGGTCTTTGCTGCTGCGCAAGCCTTTCTCTAATTACAGCAAGTGGGGGCCTACTCTCTAATTGTGGTGCTCAGGCTTCTCATTGTGGTGGTTTCTCCTGTTGCCAAGCACAGACTCTAGGGCACGCAGGCTTCCTTAGTTGTGGCTCCCGGGCTCTAGAGCACAGCTCAACAGTTGTGATGCATGGACTTAGTTGCTAAATGGCATGTGGGATCTTCCCGGACTAGGAATCAAACCCATGTCTCCTACATTGGCAGGCAGATTCTTTACCACTGAGTCACCATGGAAGCCCTGTTACTGGTCTCTTTCCACTAAAATATCAGCTCCATGAGAGCAAACACCCTGTTTTTCTTGTCTACCTGGCGCCTAGTAGGTAGAGAATAAATATTTGCCAACTGAATTGCTAAAAAAGTGAGTGAATGACAGCTTCCCAAGTCCCTGAAGCCCCTGTTATTGGGTTTTCTGAGACTCCCTGTATTCTTTATCTAAAACTCTTACTTCACTGGGCCATATTAGGTTTTTTTTTTTTTTTTTATTCCAAATAGATGCTCCAACATCCACCCATCCCCAGGCAGACAGACAGGAACTGTGATGTTTGGAGGCAAATGAGAATGAAGAGAGATGTCAGGGAAGAGTGCACAGTGGGAGAGGAAACCATGGCTTTAAAGGACTGACTCTCAGAACAGGAGAGAAACAGATGAAGCTGGAAGGCTACTGGGACACTATGATGATAATGCCAGGACTGAAATGCAGAGGATAAAGAATCTCTTTGCATTTCAAAAATATTCATAATAGGGGACTTCCCTGGTGGTCCAGTGGCTAAGACTCTGTGCTCCCAATGCAGGGGGCCTGGGTTCCATTCCTGGTCAGGGAACTAGACCCCACATGCCACAACTAAGAGTTGGCATGCTTCAGCTAAAGACCCCTTGTGCTGCCACTAAGACCTGGTACAGCTAAATAAATAAATAATATTTTTTAAAAAAGAATATTCATAATGATGGTTCTATTCAGTGTTAGAGATAGTCCCTAAAACACACGGAGCTCCACCTGTGCTGGGTGCCACTTTAAGCCATACCTGAGCATTGGCGGCCATAACTGGCCCTGATGGGAGCAGGGTGTCAAACAGGGGAGAATCTCAGCTAAGACAGCCTGAGTGAGGCTGGCTCGGGGCTCTGTATTTGCACTCGTGTAACTCGGGTCTCCTTCCCCATGGTTCTCCAAAAAGGGTCTGAAAAAGTCACTCATGCTGGCTTTGAGATCTCATTTTGCCAGGAACCCTGGGGAATTTGGTCGGGGGGTGGTCATTTGCATCCCAAATAGTGACATGTGGGTACTGGGGTCCACAGGGGGCTCTGTGACTGTGGACATCAGCGTTCATCCACAGGCACCTGTGAGCATCTGCATTCTGGACACGCATGGAACATCTGGACACATCTGTGACGAGTCATGTGCATGGGTGCATACGAGCATAAACTGAGGGGAATGCTGGTGTGCATCACTGCGCGAGTGCAAATATGCATGCCTCTTGCACTGTTGTCCATAGGTGTGAACATTCCCTTCATTTAGACGTGTTCACAAGCATCTATTCCCATATGCAATTTGTGAGCCCACAAGTCAGTCTGCATAAGGACTCTTAAATATATACATATACATATTATACATACATATGTGTGTGTGTGTGTGTGTGTGTGTGTGTATAGGCTTTCCAGGTAGCTAAGTGCTAAAGAACCCACCTGCTAATGCAGGAAGACTCGAGTTCAATCCTTGGGTCCGGAAGATTCCCTGGAGAAGGAAATGGTAACCCACTCTAATATTCTTGCCTGGAGAATCCCATGGACAGAGGAGCCTAGCAGGCTCACAAAAGAGTTGCCATGACTTAGCAACTAAACAACACAACATATCTTTATATAGATCAGGTGTACAATGCATACATATTTATCTGTATGCCTCTCTCCTTGAGTCCTCAAGTCCATATGCTACTGTGTAGCCACGTACATAAACGAACACTGCTTAATCCAGAAACTGTGCTGCCACAGTTTCTGTGCCCATCACAGAAGGGAATGCCCCCTTATAAACGCCCATGACCCTGTGTGTGCTAATCTGCACAGCCCTGTACGTATCTGTATGTCTAATCGGGAGCCACAAACATGTTACACATTTGTGTCCATTCAAGAAGATCCCTGCCCTTCCATGTATTAATACAACTCTCCATGTGCATTTGTGTCCAGCTGCCTGTAACAGCGAATATTTCCACGCTCCTCTCAGCAGGAACTGACATCTGTATATGTTCTGTCGGTTGCACTCTTAGGTGTCCTCAACCAATTCATTAGCATGGCAGTCAGTCCTGAAATATTCCTGCAGAATTTATGCTTTACTAATAAGCCTGGTGTCCTGCTGAGGTCACATGGCACTTTACAAGGGCTAATGGAGCCAGCTTCGGCCAGCAGGGCTGGGGATTCCTGGTCTCCTAGAATAGCCAGAGAATGCGTTCACTGGAATGAGCAAATTTCTCTTCCTTCTCACTGCACCAAATGCCCCAGCCAATGCCTGTCTGCAGAACTGAAGTCACATTTCAAGGTATGTTTATCACTCCAATGCTACCCTGGCATCACATTAAGGGGGGCATCATCGTCTTTGTCATTATACTGAAGGCTGCATCGCTGGTGGATGCTATGCTGAGGGCTGCCTCAACAGACTGTGTGCAGTGGGAAGGGACAGGCAGAGGTAAGAAGTAATCCCAAGGGACCTGGTGGGACTAGAGCAATGGAAGAAATGGGGACCCTGGCGCTATGCCCTGGGGGAGGGAAGCTACAGAGGAGCAAATAGGGCATCAAGACTTGGCACTCAGGGACTGCCCTGGTGGTCCAGTGGCTAAGACTCCAAGCTCCCAATGCAGGGGCCTTGGGTTTGATCCCTGGCCAGGGTACTAGATCTCACATGCTGCAACTAAGACCCAGTGCAGCTCTGGGGGGACCAGCAGGTCTCCAGCCTCTGCCTGAGTCTATGCACCCGAAGCCACCTTGCTCTTCTGGATGGATGGATAGGGCAGCGGGGAGAAGGCTGTTATAAATTAAACATTGAGACGCCATCTGAGCACCAGACTACCGTCGCCTCATTGGCTGGTTCTCTCCCAGGAGGCTGCGGGACCGCAGGGTGGGGGAGAGGGCAGGGGAAGTGGCTCGCTTAATTAATTAGTCCTAATTGAGATATCTTTGTAAATACCCCTGTATGGAAGGACACGATCCCATCATTTCCTGGGAATTTGCCATCTCTATTTGTCCGCAGCCCCTGAGCATCGCAGAAATGACAACAAAAGAAAAGAGCAGACCAAAAGACTGCTGGAGATTTATCCGTGCTTCTGATGATGACAGCAGCACCGAGGGGTTGGGGGAGGAGGCTCAGAGATACACAGAGACCCAGGCGGAGTGGCAGGCAGAGAGACAGAGAGATGCAGGCAGGGAGAGATGGGGAAACTGATATACTGGGCAGGAGGCGGCAACAAGCAATAGGGAGACCAAGCGACACAGGCAGAGTCAAGAAATTCAGGCTCTGAAACACAGGAAGAGGGAGAGACAGCCAGAGATGGGCGGAGAAACTTCACACCAGGGAAGACCAGAAGTGGGGACAGATGGACCACGGCTGGGCCAACAGACCTTCCTCTGCCTTTTCCCGCCTCGCCCGGTCTCCCCATCTCTTAGGCAAACTACCCACTGCAGCAGCGGCAACCATCAAGCCTGATTCCTCTTTGGCCCTTGCTCCCCTCCCTTTTGCTCTCCCTCCCCCAATCACTCCTGCAATCATCTTCCTTGTTCAAAATGAGCTTCCGCAGCTGTAGCCCAGACAGCTGTTCCATCTTGGAGCCAATGCTGGGTCCTGGTGGCTGGGTCCTAGAGGGACACCCTCCTGGGCAGCAGAACGGGTGGGGGAGGGTGGAGGAGGAGGGTTCAGGCTCGCCGAGAGCTTGGGCACCCACCCACCCTTCACCCCAGACTCCCATTAAAGCATGCCCCCCATCCCCAGCATCACCAGGGGTACAGACACTCCCCACTTGTCCCTCTAGGGCCTTCAAGGGCTGATGCTGGCCTGGCCCGTCACTGAATCCTGCCCAACATAGGTTCCAGCTCTGTCCTGTCTCAGGAGCCCTCTCAGGTCTGAGAATTTGAGCCTCACCCCTACCCCCTGTCAGGGTCCTGGACTGTGATATAGCAACTATGGCAATAATAGAAACAGAATCCTGGAGAGAGACATAGATAGAGACTGAGAGACAGATGTGGCTTCCCACGCGGCAGAGCAGTAAAGAATCCACCTGCCAATGCAGGAGATGCAAGAAACGAGGGCTCGATCCCTGGGTTGGGAAGATCCCCTGGAGAAAGGAATGGCAACCCACTCCAGTATTCTTGCCTGGACAATTTCATGGACAGAGGAGCCTGGTGGGCTAGAGTCCATGGGGTCGCAAAGAGTCGGACATGACTAAGCACACACACACATGGCATGGCACAAGAGATAGACGTGGAAGAGAGATAGTGACAGACACACCAAGAGGCAGAAAGGACAGAACCAGAGACAAAAGAGACACATAAAGACAGAGACACACAGGAAGGAGGAAGGAGACTTACAGACAGAGGTAGAGACAAGAGAGAGATGGAGAGAAGACAGTGGGACAGAGACAAAGAGAGGCAGACATGAGACACAGGCAGACAAACAGATAACCATCAATATTCACTCAACAAACACTTTTTGAGGGGACTTCCCTGGTGGCCTAGTGGCTATTATTCCACACTCCCAATGCAAAGGGGCCTGGGCTCGATCCCTAGCCAGGGAACTAGATCCCACATGCTGCAACTAAGAGTTCACAGGTGGCAACTGCTAATAAAAGATCCTGCATGCTGCAACTAAGACTCGGTGCAACCAAATAAATACAAATAATAAACAAAGGAAAAAAGCCTCCATTTATTGAATGCCTATTATGTGATGGGCTTCCCTTGTGGCTCAGCTGGTAAAGAATCTGCCTGCAATGTGGGAGACCTGGGTTCGATCCCTGGGTTGGGAAGATCCCCTGGAGAAGGGATAGGCTATCCACTCCAGTATTCTGGCCTGGAGAATTCCATGGCCTGTACAGTCCATGGGGTTGCAAAGAGTCCGTCACGACTGAGCAACTTTCACTTTTTCGCTTTCTATTATGTGATGGCGATACACAGTGAAGACAAAGAGAGGAACAAAGATAGCTAATGAGACAAAGATATGAGAGACAGAGAGAGAGACACAGAGAGAGACTTAAAAGACAATGTTTAAAAATAGAGAAGCATCAAGGCTGAGACAAGAGAGGACTGAGAACCAGCCTGGTCCCTCAGATCTCTCAGTGGCAACTTCTTCACTCCCACACACAAAGACACCCAACCCCACATCAAACTCTCTCCAAGCGCCTGAACCTCCCCCGGAAGGCTGCTTTTCTTCCTCGCCCAGCTTCGCGGCTGCTCCTCACTGGAGCTTCACAAAGAGGCGTTAGCCACCCAGGGCCAGAGGTGAGAAGGATGCTGGGGGGAATGCAGATGCCAAGAGGCAAAAACCAGAGCTTCCCTCTGGAAGAGGAGGAAGCCAGTTTTAACTGCACTCAAGCAGCCCCAAGGTTCAGACTACCCTCCCTTGGTAGCTGTCCATGGTGCTATTAGTGGTGCCAATTGGATGGGCAAAAGGCAGCATTTCAAGCCATTTCTATGTGCTGCGTCAGGCTCAGGTGGTAGTCAGCAGCACCCAACAGCTATGGTCCCTGCCTATCTCACCAGATCGTCAAACAGAACACCTGCCATTCCATCCCAACACCTTTACATGCCCTGTTCTCTTGGCATCTCTCCCTCCAAGTTACCAGCTCCGTCTTTACCCAGCTCTTACTCATCCTTCATGTCTCAGGGCAAACATCACCTCCTCAGGGAAGGTGGCCAGTCCCTCCCAACTTCCTGTCCTCACAGTTCCACATCTTCTCCTTCATGGCCCCACTAATTTTTAATTATCTAGAAGTGTGCACATGGCTATTTGCACAATTCCAGGTTCACTGTCTCCCCACGAAGCTTTGTGAGGAAAGAGACCTTGTTCACTGCTGTATCCCCTGCCCCCAGCACAGCACTTGGCACGGAAGAGCTCAGAGGTTGCTAGTCGGGGATGATTGCTTTCTGGTTGCAAGATCACTTCATACTTTAATGTGGGCTGCTGGCAATGTGCCCGTTTGTTGGACATCCATTCAAACAGAGACAAGTTGAGAAACAAAGACACAAGGGGAAAAAATGTTTTAAGAAACAGACATTTCTGAGGAATTCTCCAGCAGTCCAGTGGTTAGGACTCTGTACATTCACTGCTGAGGGTGAGGGTTCAATCCCCCATTGGGGAACTCAGATCCTACAAGCCACAATGCCAAATTAATTAATTAATTAAATAGAAAAGAGAAAGAAACAGGCACTTCTGAGCCATGGGAGAAGATTGAGTTGTTGTTATTCAGTTGTTAAATCATGTCTGACTCTTTACAACCCCATGGACTGCAGTGTGTCAGGCTCCCCTGTCCTTCACTATCTCCTGGAGTTTGCTCAAACTCATATAGTCACAGAAATACTCAATTAAGGCTCAGAAGTTTCACTAGCAGAAAGAGGGGGCAGTAGTGTCATGGGGCAGAACTGAGACCATTCAAGAAATACCTACTGCCCCAAATGAGACAATTCCAGTAACAAACAAGAGGGACGAAAGTTTTTGCTTGCATGGCACTACTGTTCTGTTGGTGGAAGACAGTTACCAACATGATTTCAGATCAATATGAGTACTGGGAAAAGAACAGAACAGGTTCAAATAATAAAGTGGGGGGGTATTTTAGCTGGGGAGGCCAGGGGAGCTCTCTCTGAGGAGATAATGTTTGAGCCTGAATCAGAGGGGCGAGAAGGAGCTGGCTAGAGAAAGGATGTTCCCAGAAGATGGGAACAAGTTCCAGAGGTAGAAACAAGACTAGCATGGGATGGAAAAGTGGTCCTTCCTAGATCTGCAACTCAGGCAGGTAGGGATTTGTGATAATAATAATAGCTAACCTTCACAGGCTCCTTCCATATGCCAGGCACACTGCTAAACACAATGCTATACAGTGTGTGTGTGTGTGTGTGTGTGTGTGTGTATTTTATTGTTGTCCCCATTTTATGGATGAAGAAACTGAGGTTTACTGAATTGGGCCAGGTAAGGAGTTTAGATTTGGCACAAGAGATGGGGAGATTTTTAAATGAGACAAATTTCACATTTACAGTCTAGAAGGATATGCTAACAATTAGGTCTCTAGAAAAATGCAACGGGCAGCCTCATATTCCTTTCCTGCTCCAAAGTCCTCCAGGTCTCCCATTCTTTGACACTCAGAATGAAGTAAAGGCAGACTTCCCTGGTGGTGCACTGGGTAAGAATCCACCTGCCAATGCAGAGGACGTGGGTTTGATCCCTCGTCTGGGAGGATTCCACATGCCATGGAGCAACTAAGCCTATGCACCACAAGTACTGAGTTTGACCTCTAAAGCCCACAAGCCACAACTATCGAGCCCATACGCTGCATCTACTGAAGCCCGTAAGCCTAGAGCCTGTGCTGCACAAGAGGAGCCATCACAATGAGACGCCCTCGCACCGCAACAAGAGAGTAGCCCCCGCTAAACGCCACTAGTGAAAGCCCTCACCAGCAAGGAAGACCCATGCAACCAAAAATAAAAATAAATAAATTAAAAAAATTTTAAAAGAATGAAGTATAGGCACCTCTGGCCAAATCCCATCATGACATGGTCCCCCCCTGGCCACTTAGGCCACTTCCACACTCTTCCCATCCTGGTACATATTGGTGTTTAATAAATAGCTGTTAAGTGAATAAATGGGATGCCAGGGAGGGTGCTGAGCACAAGAGGGATGGTGACTCAGGTCACCATCTGAATTGCTTGCATCTCTCTGTCCTCACCAGGAGGCTCCTCACCTCCAGGCCTTCGTCCCTGCTGTTCCTTCTGTCTGGAGCCCCCCTGCTCTGTTTTCACCTGGCCAATTCCTTCTCCACTTTAAGACTCAGTTGGACATCACCACCTCCAGGAAAGCTCCATCACACCCTGGCTGATTTCAGTGCCCCTCTCCTGTGTCCCCGCAACACTCTAGAAATATCCCTGTCTCCAGGCACACCATGACGTGTCACAAGTACTGCGGATGAGACAGTAATCTGATTGAAGTCAGGGCTTTATTCATCTCTATATTCCACAGTCCAGGACCCTTCCCAGTACAAAACAGGTACTCAAATATTTCCTGACATATTGAGGTGTTTGAGCAGAAGCTGTAGTCCACAATTATGAGCAGGTGAATAGGCAGGTGCGGGTGAAATCCACAATACTTCGCCTCCTTGGTTCCTACCCTGGTCCAGTCCCCATCATCGCTCACCTGGACCAGGGCTGTGGCCTCTTCCCCAGTCTCCTGGCTCCTGCCCTTACCTCCCACAGTCTGTCCATCCTACAGGGGCCAGAGAAAAACTGTGAACACCTGAGTCATCATCCCTCTTGTGCTCAGCATCCCCCCGGCATCTCATTTATTCATTTAAAAACTGTTCATTGAACACCAACTGTGTGCCAGCCCCAGTGCTAAAGCACAGGGGCTACAACAGTCAACAAAAATGGGTTAAAAAAAAATCTCTGCCCTCATGGAGTTAGCGTTTCAAGGGGGAGGATCAGACAACAAAATAAATAAATCAACTACACTGTGAGCAACAGAAGGTTAAAACTGCAATGCTGAGAGCTTCCCGGATGGTCTAGTGGTTAAGAACCCACCTGCCAATTCAGGGGACAAGGGTTCGATCCCTGGTCCGGGAAGATCCCACATGCAGTGGAGCAACGAAGCCTCTGTGCCGCAACTACTGAAGCCTGTATGCCTAGAGCCTGTGCACCACAACGACAGAAACCACCACAATAAGGATTCCGAGCACTGCAACAAAGGGCAGCCCCCTCTCACTGCAACTAGAGAAAGCCCAAGTGCAGCAAGGGAGACCCAGGCACAGCCAAAAATAAATAAATAAATAGTTTTTTTAAAGCGCAATGCGGAAAAGGAAAGCCTGAAAAGACAGATAATGTGCAACAAGTTGCAAGTTAAATCTAAAATCCTTGCAAGTCCCTCTCCCCCAAACATGATGTGGCTCCCACCACCTCCCTGCCCTCATTCCTTCTAGCTTTCCCCTTCACTCAGTCTCCTTCAGCCACGCTGATTTCCTCACCGTCGCTCCAAAATTTCCAACATAGTCCCACCTCGGGGCCTTTGCATTTGCTGTTACCTCCACTTACTTCCTTCAGATCTCTGTTCAAATGTCATCTCCTAAGAGACATCTACTCAATCTAAAATAGTCTCCCCAAGACTCTCCACTCCCCTTATACTGCTCTATGGTTCTTCACAGCACATTTATCACTCTGTGTGTGGGGGGGGTGGGGGTGAGCTTGGTCGCTTTAGTTGTGTCCAACTCTTTTTGACCCCACAGACTGTAGCCCACCAGGCTCTTCTGTCCATGAGATTCTCCAGGCAACAATACTGGTTGCCATGCCCTCCTCCAGGAGATCTTCCCAACCCAGGGATTGAACCCTGCATCTCCTGCATTGCAGGCAGATTCTTTACCACTGAGTTACGGGGGAAGCCCTGTATCACCATGTATATATTATCAATTTATCTGTGCACTTATCTATTTGTCCCCCTTCCTGCCCTAGAATATCAGTTCCACCAGGACAAGATATCTGTCTGTTTTGTTCGTGGTCATATCCCTGCCACTTGGAAGAGTGCCTGGCACATAATAGGTGCTCAATAAACATTCGTTGAATGAATTAATGAATGGAGAGAATGTCCAAGAGAATTCTTGTTATAGAATAAGAGGAGGAGGCATCAGTAGTATACAGCCATGTTTAGGGCTCTTCATAAATATTTGGCCACTTCTCTCTGTTCCAGGTCATAGTAGGACCTCCTGTCTCACCCTCTTTGGGGTTAAGCATACCATGTGACTTGTGCTGGCCAATGAAATGTGAGTAGAAGTAACATGGGGTTTCCAGGGGAAAGCTTTAGGAAGCAGTGAGGGGGGCTATGCCGTGCCTTGCTCTCCCTGTTTCAATGATCAGGTCACTATTGAGCCTCCCTCATTCCAGGTCCCTGACTACCACCGACAGAGCTCACCAGCCAACATGGATGCATAGTGCAAGCACAAAATAAACCAGTGCAGTGTTAAATCACTGAGTTGTGAGGCCACTTGCTACAGTCCTTCCTTGCCTCAACTGACTGTGTGTTAGGGTCCTTTCCTCACTGAAAACCGTCAAGAAAAGACAAGGATTCCGAACTTTGGTTCTTACTGGGAAGTCCTCAAAAATAGCTGCCAGACCATCCCTGTTTCTCCCAGGAGGAAAAGGGTCCTCCCCAAACAGAATATTCCTCCTTCATCTCCCCTTCCTTCCCTCCATCCCTCAAGGAGGAGGGGATGGACAAGGGCATAACATATAAGATGCAGGTGACTCACTTCAGGCCCTGGAATGACGGCAGCCGCTGGCAATGGAGCTGACAATGCTTGGTCTGGCTCTGAATTTATGACCCCCAGGTGAGAAACCATTCCGCTGAAGTCTCCCATCCCACAGGGATGGTTTATGGCTGGGAGTTGGCCAAAGGTAGTAGCAGAGGCAGTTCCCCCTCCCCCTGTCTTCCAGAGATGGTTTGTAACAGCATCTCTCAGAATCTCTTAGCATGCTAAGCTGTTTCTCTGGATCAGATCAGGGAGGTGAAGAATGGCCAGAGGATCTGGGCTCGTCCCGTCCTCAAAGAGACCCTTTTTAAAGTCAAGCACCAGCATCCAACTGTCTGCTTCAGGACCGGGAATTCTCACTACCCGGGTTCCTGAACCCCTCAGCTTAACCGTGTTGCTGCTATGTACCTTCCCACAACTCTTCCCTATTAAACACCTACTCTGTGCCTTCCATTTGTTCTTCAATCCTTATGAAGGTGGATTACTGATTTAGACACTTGACAAATATTTATTCCATGTCTATTATTTGCTTGGCTGTAATGGCAAACAGAGAAGCCTCTCCTTACTGAACCTAGCCATTTGTTTTTATTGGAAGGTGGAATCTTTATGAAGATGCAATTGTTGATTCAGCCACTTGACAAATACTTATTGTAGGCTTACTATACATCAGGTCTTAGGTTTCAATAATGAGTAAAACACAGATGTCCTCATGGATCCTGTGGTTTAGCGGGGACCCTGCTTGACGAATGAGGATATTGGAGCTTAGAGAGATTAAATAATTTTCCCCAAGGTCATAAGACTGGTAACTTGTAGGACCAGAATTCAAACCCAGATTCATCTGACTCAGAGTCCTGCCACTGAGCATCTACATCCCAGGCACTGAACTGGGATTTTCAGGCATACACGCACTTGTCATAAAGAAAGTACTCAATAATTTTATTGAATAAACAAAAGAGTTGGATGGATAGAGAGATGGATAGATGGAAGGATGGATGCATGGAAGAATCGATTAAGAGACACATAATGAATAATAGGTGAATGGAAGATAGATGGATGGAGAGGTGGATGGAGAAACAAATGGAAGGATGAAGAGATGAATGGGTGGGAGGATGGTTGACTGGATGAGTGAATGGATGGATAGGTGAGTGGACAGATGTATGGGTAGATGAAACAATGAGTATAAAGATAGTTGGATGGATAGGTAGATGAAGGGATGGATGGATGAGGACCTGGATGATAGACCTCTTACCCACAACAGTTCTGTGAGGTAGACATTATCATTCCCATTTTATAGATGAGGAAACTTCTGCCTACAGTGTCATGTCACTGGCCCAGAGTGCAAGTCAAAGAGCAAGTTGGGGGAAAGTCTGCATTTCAATCTATGTCTACAGACTCCCAAGACCCTTTCTAGAGCACTCTCATGTCACAGTCTCCTTCTAGGTCCTACCCTGAGTTCTTTGGCATCTCACTCCATAGAGCTCTTCTAGCAAGGCTGAGTGAGACTGAGGAATGGGGATGGGGATCAAGGATGGGAGGACTATTAGCTTTTAGTAGGTAACTTCATGGAAGCATTGGATCAAGGTCCTGTCAGCTACAGATAGGCTAGAGCAGAGACGACATCCAACCACACACACCCTCACACTTACAGAAAAATTGACACACACAGGAATCCACCCACACATACAAACTAGGCACACATACCATTCCTAAATAAACACTTGAACATATATGCATGCACTTCTAAAGACAGACATGTTCACATTTATATGCACATGTACATATCTGCAAAGACATATTTACACACACAAAGTCATAATTCAGAGACATGCTGTTACACACTTATGTACACATTCCCCAGACATTACCCATATGCTGTACATGATACGAGCACACGTTTACACTGACTCATATTTTTTAGATGGTAAGGGAGTGGAATAATCCAGCTTCTGATTTCAATGAGACACCATCTCCCCCCCACCCCCAAAAGGCAACAGTAAGAAGTCTGTCTCAGAGTCATGTAGACAAACATATGCACACATGCAATTACATACATGCAAACCCACAGTCAGGGACATACAACTGCAGATACACACTTAGACACATCCACACCCAGACACAGTGAGTACCCAGGGACACACCCACTCCGTCTGGAATGCACCCTTACATACAGGCAGACACATCTATGCCCTCACGCCAGCAAAGCACATGAACTTTCTCTAACCTCCACTCACACACGCCCCCATACACACACCAAAACCCACGCATAGATAGATACACCAGGACATCGCTTGATGGGATTGACACACAGAAAGACATTGTTTCACACACTGACTTCAATTCTGAGAATTCAGACTGAAAGCCCTCACCTGAGCCAAGCCCAGTGACAATTCCTTCCAGGGGCTGATGAAACCTGAGCACAGGACACGGCATCCCTGCCTCTACTTGCCCGCAACCCTTGGGAGCAAAGACCTCTTTCCTTTCAGGGTGGTGGCCATTGGAGGATCAAGAGGGGAGCTGATGAAGCTGGGGGACTGTCAAGCAGGAAAGGGAGATCCCATGAATCCCAGATCCAGATATTGGGAGGAGTCCCAAAACCAGACTGAAAAGGGGAAGGAATGAGGGGTATGGGGCATACCTAGGGGAGCCTGAGGGAAATTTCTCCAGGAGGATGTCTCCCCAGGACACCAAGACCACCATTATTAACCCTGAAGGAGCTCCCCCCAACACACACACACATCCTGCCCTCTCTCCTTGCGCCCCCTCACCCCCAGCCAAATTCTCTGACTTGGGAAGCTAGAGGATGAAGGTGATAGAAGAGAACAGGAAGGTATGGGGAAGGCAGCAAACCTGGAGTTTCTGCGGGCAGCACAGAGCCCCAAGCCCTGCTCTCTGCACCCCCCTCCCCCAGAGTCTGAGACCCCATCTGCCTCCTAGGGTTTCAGCACATGGGGAGACAGGTAATTAGAAGGGAGATGCTGGGGGGTGGGGCGGGGGCTGCACAGGGGAGAGGAAAGGAAACACAGAAAAAAAGAAACACTAAGTCAGAGACAGCTCAACAGAGACTTACAGAGAGGGGAAACAGAGAAACAAACCAGAGGAAAAAGAAATCAAGGAGACAGAGCGAGACAGACAGGGAAACACACAGAGAGAGACAAAGATACAACAGAGGGAGAGAGACAGACTGATAGACACACGGGACTACTCAGAGACATCAAGACACAAGCAGGGAGAGATTGTGACAGTGGAGACGCTCTGAGACCCCGAGATTTGCCCATTCAGAGGCTGGGTTCCTCCCAGACCCCCGAATCTACCCTCCCTCTTCGCCCCATTCAGCCCGGACCAGGCTCAATTCCGCAGCCCTTGCTGCCTGCGCCCCAGGGCCGGAGCGAGCCTAGTACCTTGTCGCCACTCGGACACTGCACATTAAGCCTAAGAAATAATCATAACAATAATAAAGGCGCCGCGGAGGTGGCCGGGGGTCCCAGGGCGCCTCCGCCTCGGCGTCCAGCCCCCAGCCCAGGAAGGGCGCCCCCGGGGCCGGGCCCGCGGGGAAAGCAGGGGGGCGGGGG
>NW_011495051.1:8487469-8492641 GCF_000754665.1 Bison bison bison | reverse complement strand
CCCAGGCGGGTCTCCACTCACAACTTGAACTTAGGGTGAGGGCGGGGAACTGATGCTTCGGACCCTCCTCCAGACCCCAGGGACTAGCTCCCGGGCCCGCCCCTTCGAAGGAGGGGGGCGTGCAGTGCCCCCCCGACTTTCCACCCACGCACCAGCCGGCGGCGGGGGCGGCCAGGCCGCCAGGAGGAGAGCCCTGCCGGTTTTAATTTCCTCTGTTTTCCCTGCACTCACGCCCCCTCCTGGCGTCCCCGCATCACCTCGCGTGGCCGCCGCCACCGTCGCCTTCAGCCCGCGGCCGCCGCCGTCTGGAGGCGACGATGACTCAGGCCTTTCCTGGGTAGTGGCCGCTCACCGCCCTCGGGAGAAGCGCTGGGCATGGGGGGTAGAGATGGTGGGGGTCTTGACAATCCTTTTTTTCTGAGCTTAACGATCCAGAGAGGCAGGTTCTGCCCTTATGTGACCTCAAGCAATGACCTCTCTCTGTCTCAGTTTCCTCATCTGCAAAGTGGATGGTTTTAAGGATCTGCAGACCTAACACCTGTAAATGGCTCCCATGTCCTGACAATCAAGTAAAAGATTTATTGAGCATCTACTATGTCCCAAGCACCATGAACAACAGATTTTAAAAGCTCTGCCTTTGTGGAGCTGAACATTCTATAGCCGACAAAGGTCCTTCTAGTCAAAGCTATGGTTTTTTTCAGTAGTCATGTACATATGTGAGAGCTGGACCATAAAGAAGGCTGAGTGCCAAAGAACTAATGCCTTCGAACTGTGGTGTTGGAGAAGATTCTTGAGTCCCTTGGACTGCAAGGAGAGCAAACCAGTCAATCCTAAAGGAAATCAACCCTGAATATTCATTGGAAGGACTGATGTTGAAGCTGAAGCTCCCATACTTTTGGCCACCTGATGTGAAGAGTCGACTCATTGGAAAAGACCCTGATGCTGGGAAAGACTGAAGGTAGGAGGAGAAGGGGACAACAGAGGATGAGATGGTTGGATGGCATCACCGACTCAATGGACATGAGTTTGAGCAAGCTCCGGGAGTTGGTGATGGACAGGGAGGCCTGGTGTGCTGCAGTCCATGGGGTCACAAGGAGCCGGACAAGACTGAGTGACTGAACAACAATAGGATCAGACAGACAACAAATGGGGATGGAGAGGAGGGGACATATGGACTAAGTAGGGGAGTAAAACTTTAATCGAGGTGGTTGGGAAAAGTGACATTTGAGCAGAGACCTGAAGAAAGTGGAGGGAGCCATTTGGATATCTGAAGGAAGAGCTCCAGGCAGGAAGCATAGCAAGTGCAAAGGCCCTGAGACAGAAGCAAATGTTGAAGGAACAGGAAAGATGCCAAGTGTGCAGGTTGCAGCAGAGTAAGTTGGGGAGAGATGGTGCTTGTAAAGCACTTTGCTGCTTGTCTGGGACATCGTGTTTCATAAATAGCTGACATTGTTATTATCTGCAACTGATAATGAGCTTTAGAAAAATGAGATGTCTCTTTGCCTACTTGTACTACAGCTTGCATTTAGGAGTGCTGAACACTTTGCAAATACACTTGCTGAGTACTGGGTGAAATCTCCCATGAAAAGTACAGCACCTTCCCTATTTACAAGAGAGGAAACCACTCAGAGAGGAGCCAGGAGATAAATTTGAGCCCAGGATTTGAACCTAGGTGGGTCTGATTTCAGATCCCCGAGCCACTGGGCTCCAAGCCCTCCCAGTTTAAAGAATTTGGAACAGGATGATACTCTCATTCACTAACTGTTGGTGATGCAGGAAACAGCACTAGCTCCTTCCAGCCAAACTCCCTCAAGGAGTGGTCTACACTCACATCTATACTTGCCGTCTCTGCTCCCTCACCTCCCATTTCCTGTATGTTTCCCACAATCCTCTCACTAAAGGACCAGTGGCCCTACAATTTGTTCATCCCACAGCCTCATTTAGTCACTCTCACAGGTAAGCCCTTGTGGATCATTCCCTTCTTGAAAGTCATTTGTCCTCTGAATTCAATGCTGCACCATCACTGTCTCCTGCCTTCTTCCTAAATGTCTCCTGAGGCTTTGTCCTAGGTTCCTAGCCCCTGTCATTCTGTATTCTGTGCCTGGATCATCCATCACACTCACTCCTAGGGTTTTGGTTCCATTCAGCACACTCCCACCTCAGGACCTTTGCACTTGCTGTCTTCACTATTAACACAGATATACACGATGTTTGTTCTTTTTTTTTTTTTTTTTACTGTATTTATTTATTTTGGCTGTACCATGATATGTGAAAGCTTCCCTGTTGGCTCAGATGGTAAAGAGTCCGCCTGCAATGTTCAAGACCCAGGTTCGATCCCTGGGTTGGGAAGATCCCCTGGAAAAGGAAATGGCAACCCACTCCAGTATTCTTGCCTGGGAAATCACCATGAACAGAGGTGCCTGGCGGGCTACAGTCCATGGGGTCACAATGAGTTGGACGTGACTGAACCACTAACACGTGTGGGACAAATGGCATGTGGGACCTTAGTTCCCCAACCAGGGATTGAACCCAGGCTCACGACACTGGAAGACAGAGTTTTATCACCACTGGACTGCCAGGGACGTCCCTAACTATATTTATTAATTTATTTGGCCATGCCACCTGGCATGAGGGATCTTAGTTTCCTGACCAGTGATTGAATCTACACCCTCTACAGTGGAAGCGCAGAGTCCTAACCAATGGATGGCCAAGGAAGTCCCTGTGGTTTATTCCTTTATTTCACTTATATTTCTGGGCTATCATTGTGTAGGTCAGAGCCATACCCTACCTTTCTCCAGAAAACTACATTTCCCAGGTTCTCTGGCACCCTGGCTTCCTGGTAGTCCCACCCAATGAGAGGCCCTGGAGGGAGACTGGAGACTGGAGAGTGAGGAGGAAGGGAGAGGGCCAGGGTATTTCTTCTTTCTCTGCTTAGGGTGGCAGTGTGCATTCTGACAGTGGCCACACCTTCTCTATGATCCCATGATCCCAGCTCCCACACACAAGCCTCTTCCTCATCACACCCCTCCTTTTGTCTTGTCCCTCCAGTAGCTTTGTGCTGTGGCTTATTCCTGGATTCCCTGATCATTCCATCAGTTTGGCTTCTCAACTCTTCCATTTTGAGACAAACTAATTCTCCATATTATTAATACACTTCCTCTCTTTGAAACACCCAGAGTGGCTTGCTTCCCTGCCTGGACTCTGAGTGATCTGACCATTGTATCTTGAAGCCCTCCCCTGGCCCCCCCACTCCAGCAGCACCTCCAGCACCACTACCACCTCTCCGTCCCTTACTCTGCTCTACTTTTTTTTTGAACAATATCTATCACCATGTGACATTGTATTGTACTTTTATTTGTTTCTGGTCTGTCTCTTCCACTAGACTTTCAGCTTCACAAGGGCTCCTACATGCCTGTGTTTTCCACAGCTGCATCCTTACAGCTTAGGATAGTGCTTGGCATATAATAGTAGGTGCTCAAGGGGCTGTCTGGGTGGCTCAGTAGATAAAGAATTTGCCTGTAATGCAGGAGCCACGAGTTCAATTCCTGGGTCAGGAAGATCCCCTGGAGGAAGGCACGGCAACCCACTCCAGTATTCTTGCCTGGGAAAGCCCATGGACAGAGGAGCCTGGTGGGCTACAATCCAAAGGGTCACAAAAAGTTGGACACAACTGAAGCGATTGAGCACACACGCACGCATGCACAGGTGCTCAAGAAATTATTGAATTGACTGAATCTACAACTGAGACTCCCAAAGGTATTTCTACAGGCCGTATCTCCACCTAGAGCTCAAATTCCCATGCCCATCTCCTCCTTGCACATCTCCACCTGTGTCTTTCATGGGACTAATCACATATGACATCCACCAGACAAACCTCAATCAAAAAGACGGGCAGAAGCAGGTGCTGGTGATGATGTGAAGAGACCAAAACCTCTTGCTAGTGGAAATATAAAATGTTGCAGACTTCTCTGATGGTCCAGTGGGTAAGAATCCACCTGCCAATGCAGGGAACATGGGTTCAATCCCTGACCCGGGAAGATCCTATATGCTGCAGAGCAACTAAACCCGTGTGCCACAACTTGAACCTGTACTCTAGAGTCCCTGCTCCTCAACAAAAGAAGCCACCACAGTGAGAAGCCCCTGTACCGCAACCAAGAGTAGCTTCTGCTCACTGCAACTAGAGAAAACCCAAGCGTAGCAACGAAGACCCAGTGCAGCGAGCCAAAAATTAATATAAAAAGTAAAATAAACTGTTGCAACTACTTTGAGAAACAATTTACCAGTTTTTTAAAATGTTAAACAGAAATTGACCATAAGACTCAACAATTCCATCCACTCAAGAGAAATGAAAGTATATGTCCACGGAATGGACATATGAATATTGCATATGAATATTCATACCAGCATTGTTCACAATGAAACAATTCAAACGCTCATCACCTGGTGAAATGATATGCTGTGTGGTACATCCATACAGCTGGTGAACACATCCATACCACTGTGGCTCAGTGGTCAAGAATCTGCCTGCCAATGCAAGAGACGTGGCTTCGATCCTTCGATCCAGGAAGTTCCCATATGTGGCAGAGCAATTAAGCCCGTGTGTCACAACTACTGCACCTGTGCTCTACAGCCTCGACTACTGAGGCCACAGGCCCTGAGCACCCTAGAGTCAGCGCTCCACGAGAGAAGCCACTGCAGTGAGAGCCTGAGCACAGCAACAAGCGGTAGCCCCCGTTCAATGCAGCTAGAGAAAAGACCTCACAGCACAACCAAAAATAAATAAATAAATTTTTAGAAAGAATCATAAGGAACAAACTGATATATGCTTCAACATAGGTGAACCTTAAACATATTTTGCTAAGTGAAAGAAATCAGATACAAAAGGCCACATTTTGTACGATTTCTATTTACACAAAATGTCCAGAAAAGGCGAATACAGAGACAAAGAAATTAGAGTAGTGATTGTCTGAAATGGGATGGGGTGGGAATGAACTGCAAACAGGCGTGAGGGATCTTTTGCAGGTGATATAAATGTCCTCAAACTAGATTGGGATGATGTTCGCACAACTCTGAAAATTTACTAAAAGTCATTGAGTTGCACAGTTAGGTGGATTTAATGGTATACGAAGTGAAAATGAAAGTCGATCAATCGTGTCAGATTGTTTGCGACCC
>NW_011495051.1:8459142-8487369 GCF_000754665.1 Bison bison bison | reverse complement strand
ATTCTCCAGGCAAGAATAGTGGAGTGGGTTGCCATTTCCTTCTCCAGGGGATCTTCCCGACCCAGGGATCGAACCCAGATCTCCTGCATTGCAGGTGGATTCTTTACTGTTCAAGCCCAGAGAAGACCAACGATATATAAATTATACCTCAAAAAAACTGTTTAAAAGGGGGACCATCCCTAAACTTTCCCTGAAAGCTCCCTCCCCCAAGGAACCCTGTACTGACATGAGAATGCTGCTGCTGCTGCTAAGTTGCTTTAGTCGTGTCCGACTCTGTACAACCCCATAGACGGCAGCCCACCAGGCTCCCCCGTCCCTGGGATTCTCCAGGCAAGAACACTGGAGTGGGTTGCCATTTCCTTCTCCAATGCATGAAAGTGAAAAGTGAAAGGGAAATTGCTCAGTCATGTCCAACTCTTTACGACCCATGGACTGCAGCCCACCAGGCCCCTCTGTCCATGGGATTCTCCAGGCAAGAGTACTGGAGTGGGGTGCCATTGCCTTCTTCAGACATGAGAATGAGTTCTTCCTTAATTTTTTTTTTTTTTTGCAGCATGTGGGGTCTTAGTTCCCCGACCAGGAATTGAACCCACAACCCCTGCAATAGAAGCATGGAGTCTTACACTGGGCCACCAAGGAAGTCCCTTCCTTAAATTTCTACATCCTATATTTCTTGCTTGCTCTATCCTGCTCCTGGCCCAGATGTACCCACAGTTAGAAACTATCGATTATGCCCCTCTTGTGTTCTTTCTCTGTCCCTACTCCTCCATTCATATTATCACCAATGCCAGCTGAAATTGATGTAGAAATATCTCCAGAAAGTGTCCCTTTTTCAATGTCACCATCACGACTCTAAACATTGTGTTAGGGAGCGCTACAGATTGAATGTCAGTCTCCCCCTACTCCTTCCAATTTCACATACTGAAAGCTAACTTTCAATGTGATAGTGTCTGGAGGTGAAGTCTTTGGGAGGTGACTAGGTCCTGAGGGTGGAGCCCTCATGTACGGGATTAGTGCCCTTATACAGAGACCCCCAGAGAGCTCCCTCTCCCTTCCACGTGAGGACACAGTGAGAAGACACCGAGAAACTGGTCCTCAGCAGACCGCAAACCTACCAGCGCTTTCACTTTGATCCGGGACTTCCCCAACTCCAGAATTGAAATAGATTTCTGTTGTTTATAAGCCATCTAGTCTATGTTATTCTATTACAGCAACCTGAACACACCAGGAGCCATGAGAAGAAATCTTTTTCCCCTGATCTGAAAAATTATCAGGAGGAAAAAAAGTTTGTAACAGTCAGAAACAGTAACAATAATTGCTAAGGTTTATTGAGTACTTATTATGAGAAGGCAAGGGCACTCCACTCCAGTACTCTTGCCTGGAAAATCCCATGGACAGAGAAGCCTGGTAGGCTGCAGTTGATGAGGTCGCTAAGAGTCGGACACGACTGAGTGACTTCACTTTCATGCATTGGAGAAGGAAATGGCAGCCCACTCCAGTGTTCTTGCCTGGAGAATCCCAGGGACCGGGGAGCCTGGTGGGCTGCCGTCTATGGGGTCGCACAGAGTCAGACACAACTGAAGCAACTTAGCAGCAGCAGCAGCATCATGAGCTTTCCTTGGAAGGAAAGCTGTGACAAACCTAGACAGTGTATTAAAAAGCAGAGACATTATTTTGCCAACAAAGGTTCATATAGTCAAAGCTATGGTTTTTCAGGTAGTCATGTACATATGTGAGAGTTGGACCATAAAGGAGGCTGAGCACTGAAGAATTGATGCTTTTAAATTGTGGTGCTGGAGAAGACTTGTGAGAGTCCTTTGGACAGCAAGGAGATCAAATCACTTGATCCTAAAGGAAATCAACTCTGGATATTCATTGGAAGGGCTAATGCTGAACCTCCAGTACTTTGGCCACCTGATGCGAATAGCCAAGTCATTGGAAAAGACTCTGATGCTGGGGAAGATTGAAGGCAAAAGGAGATGGGGACAGAAGAGGCTAAGACGGTTAGATAGCATCACCAACCAATGGACATGAATTTGAGCAAACTCTGGGAGACAGTGAAGGACAGGGAAGCCTGGCGTGCTGCAGTCCATGGAGTTGCAAAGAGCTGGACACAACTTAGCAACTGAACAACAGCAACAACAACATGAGCTAGGCACCATTTGCAGCAATGTCCATGTAATAACTCATTTACCCTCAGAAAACCAATATGAAGTAGATAATGTCAATTTCTAAAATGAGGAAATAGTGGCACAGAGATGCTAAGAAATTCTTCCAAGATCCCCTGGAATCTAGCCCAGACTCTGGAGCCTGTTCTTGGGTCATTCGGCCCTATTCAAAGGGGAAAGAATAAATGTTGATCTGTACCTCACATCATATACAAAAACCAATTCCAGGTAGATTTTACATCTAAATGTGAGAGGTAAACAGTGAGTATTCTAAGTAAATATAGAAGAATATCTTCATTACTGTGTGGTGGGCAAAGATTTCCAAAACAGGACATTGCTGCTGCTGCTAAGTTGCTTCAGTCGTGTCCGACTCTGTGCAACCCCCTAGATGGCAGCCCACCAGACTCCCCCGTCTCTGGGATTCCCCAGGCAAGAACACTGGAGTGGGTTGCCATTTCCTTCTCCAATGCATGAAAGTGAAAAGTGAAAGTGAAGTCGCTCAGTCGTGTCCAACTCTTAGCGACCCCATGGACTGTAGCCCACCAGGCTCCTCCATCCATGGGATTTTCCAAGCAAGAGTACTGGAGTGGGGTGCCATTGCCTTCTCCGAAAACAGGACACTAACGAGCACTAACCTTGAAGGAAAAACATTATTATTTAAACTGCATTCAGGGACTTCCCTGGTTAGTCCAGTGGTTAAGCATTATCCTTCCAAAGCATGGGATATGGGTATGATCCTTAGTCAAGGAACTAAGATCCCACATGCTGTGAGGCAACTAAGCCTGCAGGCTGCAACTAGAGAAGCAGCACAACGAAGACCCAACCCAGCACAGCCAAAAATAATTAAAGTTCATTTGTTAAAAAAAAAAAAAACATACCATAGTTAAAAATAAACTACATTCAAATTAAATTCTATTTATCAAAGACATTAAGAGAATGAAAAGACAAGCCACATAGTAGGAGAAGATACTTGCAATCCTATGTCCAACAAAGAACTGATATCCTAATTTTAATTCATATAAGAAACAGAAATACAGATACAAAATTTGGATGTATACAAAACACATATTCTTACAAAGTAATAAGAATAAGGCAGACAACCTAATAGCAAAATGGACAAAAGACTTGAAAAGGCATTTCACAAAAGGGAATACTCAAGTGGTCAATAAACATATGAAAAGGTATTTAAATACTATTAGTCATCATGAAATGTAAATTACACCCAAAATGTGATACCACTACACACCCATCAGAATGTCTAAAGTGAAACAAAGACCATACCAAGTGTTGGTAATGATGCAGAGCAACCGGAAGGCTCAGATGCTGCTAGTGGGACAGTAAATTGGTAAACTCTTTGAAGAGTCTTTGAAACTTTTGAAGACTGGCACTTACCTCCTCAAGTTCAATATATCCCTCCCCTGTGTATGCGTTCAGTTACTAAGTCATATCTGACTCTTTGTGATCCCAGAGACTGTAGACCACCAGGCTCTTCTGTCCATGGGATTTTCCAGGCAAAAATACTGGAGTAGGTTGTCATCTCCTATTCCAGGGGATCTTACTGATCCAGAGATCAAACTTGTGTCTCCTGCATCTCCTGTATTGGCAGGCAGCTTCTTTACCACTGAGCTACCTGGGAAGCCCATATTCCTCCCCTATGACTCAACAGTCCTTCTCCTAGGTATATATACTTGAGTCTCACTATTTGTGGGTTCCGTGTTGTCAAACTCACCTACTCACTACAATTTATTTGTAACCCCCAAATCAATCCTCCTGGAGTTTTATGGTAATCCATGGACGTTCACAGGGTAGCAAAAATATTGAGTCACTGACACGCAGGTTCCCAATGGAGATCCAATGCAGCCATGCTGTGGGCCTCTTATTTCAGTTCTCATAACTGCAAATAACTTTCTTTCTCACAGTCTACTTGATGCTGAAACTTTCACATTCTCATGCATTTTATCGGTGGTCTTGCTGTTTTAAGGGACCACGTGCACAGTGCTAAGTTCTGTCTAGTGTTCTAGGCAAAAGAAGGTTGTAAAGTGTCTTCTAGAGAAAATAGGACTCATTGATAAGCTTTGCTCAAGATTGTCTTTGGGGGACTCAGTTGGTGGTCCAGTGGTTACGAATCTGCCTTACAATGCAGGGGATGTAGGTTTGGGCCCTGGTTGGGGGAACTTCCAGTAGTCACGTATGGATGTGAGAGTTGGACTGTGAAGAAGGGTGAGCGCCGAAGAATTGATGCTTTTGAACTGTGGTGTTGGAGAAGACTCTTGAGAGTCCCTTGGACTGCAAGGAGATCCAACCAGTCCATTCTGAAGGAGATCAGCCCTGGGATTTCTTTGGAAGGAATGATGCTAAAGCTGAAATTCCAGTACTTTGGCCACCTCATGCGAAGAGTTGACTCATTGGAAAAGACTCTGATGCTGGGAGGGATTGGGGGCAGGAGGAGAAGGGGACGACAGAGGATGAGATGGCTGGATGGCATCACTGACTCAATGGACCTGAGTCTGAGTGAACTCCGGGAGTTGGTGATGGACAGGGAGGCCTGGCGTGCTGCGATTCATGGGGTTGCAAAAAGTCAGACATGACTGAGCGACTGAACTGAACTGAAGATGCCGTATGATGAGGAGTTACTAAGCCTGAGTGTTGCAGCTGCTAAGCCTGTACGCTCTGGAGCCTGTGCGCCACAACTAGAGCCCCCTTGCCGCAACTGAACCCTAGAGACACAACTAGAGAAAGTCCATGCACCGCAAGGAAACATCGCACATGACACAAGGTCCTGCGAGCCACAGCTAAGACCTGATGCAACCAATAAATTAATTTAACTAAGTTTTTAAAAAAGAATGCCTTTGGCCATGAGTTTGATGCCAATGAATCAGCAACATATATTAGATAAAGTATTTTTAAACACAAACATTCATAAAAGGGGTTTGCGTATTGTTTCGTAAACAAAAATGTGACCAGAGCCTTGCAGGAATCTAATGCCATGATGACTCAGTATTCACTAACTCAGTATTCACAGCATTCAGTCTTTACCTCACTAATTCTTTATAGAACATAATCACTTCGAAAAAAGAGAATCTACTGTATATATACACCCAACAGAAATGCAAACAAGCATCCCTAAAGGCATGTATCAGGGTGTTTACTTAAGAATGTTTGTGTCAGCCACAAACTTCACCAACCCAAATGCCAAGAAACAGTGGAATGGATCTATCACACTCGATATATTCACACAATGGAACACCACAAAGCAAGAGAAACAAGCAATCTACCACAAAACAATAATATGGAGGAATCTGACAAGCATCATGCTGAGCAAAAGAAACTAGGCACCAAAAACAATATATTTAGTGACTTCATTAAGTTGAAAAGCAGGTCAAACCAGTGCATAGTGAGAGATGCCTGGCTCAGTGGTTCCTCTAGGTGGACGGGGAAGGTGAAAGTGCAGATGGGAACCAGAAGAGGCATCAGCGGGCTCCGGATTCTTAAAATGTTCTGTTTCTCAACCTGGTACTGGTCACATTATGTCACTTTAAGACAATTTCTAAAGGGCACTGTTATGATTTGCATACCTCTTTGTAGATATGTCAAGAAGGAAGTTCATTCAAAATTATGAACTAAGGTACCAAGCGTAAAGAGGCTTCCCAGGTGGCTCAGTGGTAAAGAATCTGCCTGCCAATGCAGGGCAGCTGGGTTCAATCCCTGATCCGGAAAGATCGCCTGGAGAAAGAAAAGACAACCCCCTCCAGTATTCTTGCCTGGGGGAATCCCATAGACAGAGGAGCCTGGCAGGCTACAGTCCAGAGTTAAAAGAGTCCGTCATGACATAGCAACTTAACAATAACACCCAAGTATAAAACATAAGTGTCATTTCTGTTTGATGTGCAGCAGGCAAAAATGCTAGAATGTCCAGTGGAAAAGCTAGAAAACATAAACCAAGAAAAACTCAGTGTCCTTTGCAAGAAGCCAAGTGGCCTCTGTCAAAGGGACCGTGTTGGCTCCCATGATATTTCATTCACACAAAGGAAAGGCATGAATTTCTGTCCACACACACACAGCTTTGCATCCCTCAGAACACACAAACACACATGGTGTTAATCCTCTAGCCTGTGCCTGCCTTGAACTTTTTTGGTTTTCACTCGGTTACAGCAAGCGTTTAGAAATGGTGTTGAAACACTTCCTCCCAGGAATTCTCTGTCTTGCCATCTCTGCTTTCCTGCCTGGTTCAGAATTCCAAGAGGAGACTCCAAAGGAGACAGCAGGCCTGGCTGAGGACTTTGGCCACTATACAATGAGAGTCACATTCCCCCTGCCCCCTAAATGTTGGTCCTGCTCTACCCACGGCTGCCACCAACTTGCCTCTGGTTTTGTTAGCTCTTGTAATAATTCTGTTTTCATACCTTTACTTTCCCTATGCCGACCTGTCTTCCAAGTTCCAACCAGAGGATCTCTCCCTCTTACAAATCCAACCATGTCTTATTCCTGGCTTTAAAACCCTGTATTTAAACAACAAAAAAGCAGACGTCCTAATTTTGAAAATGGACAAAGGTCTTGACTAGACATTTCTCCAAAGAATATATACAAATGGCAAACAAACACATGAAAAGATGCTCAACATCACTAACTCTTCTTTTTCCAACATCACTTAATGAAACGCAAATTGAGGCCACAATGGAGAACCGCCTTACACACCTTCAAATGAGAGCCCAGGAGCCTCAACTGTTGAGCTGATGTGCCACAAGTACTGATGCCCGAGCGCCCTAGAGCCCGTGTTCTGCAACAAGAGAAACCACCGCAATGAGAAGCCTGAACACCACAACTCGAGAGGAGTCCCCGTTCATTGCAACTATATAAAAGCCCATGAGCAACAAAGACCCAGCACAGCCAAAAATAAATTAATTAAAAATAAATAAAATTTTTTTTTAATAGTAACACTTTCTTTTTTTTTTTTTTAAAGAGTACACCAGCACTGAGAACCTACTGGATTTCCCAGAAGCAACACAAGTCAGTTTCTCTGCACAGACTTCATGGAACCTATTCTGACTCCTCTCTGCTCCTTCTTGATTTGTGGCTGAGCTCTGAATGGATGAGGGCTTCCCTGGTGGCTCAGATAGTAAAGAATCTGCCTGCCAAGCAGGGGCCTGGGTTTGGTCCGGGGATCAGGAAGATCCCCTGGAGAAGGGAATGGTTACCCATTCCAGTATTCTTGCCTGGGAAACCCCAGAGATACAGCTACAGTCTATGGGGTCGCAAAGAGTTGAACACAACTGAGCAACTAACACTCTGAATGGATGGGGTTGTGAGAAAGACCAGGCTTCTGTTCTGAAAGTGAAGATAAGTCAATGTGCTCAGACATGAGTTCCTGGAAAAACACGAACAAAGTCTCCTGCCCCTGCCACAAAGCCCTTCTCCCCAACACAGCCAGGCTCAACTTGAAAGAAGTTAAATCTTCATCTCACTCCTTGAGAGCTCAAACAGTCACCCAGCCTCGGTGTCTGGTATAAGGCTCGAAACACAGAAGACTCACAATGGATGCTTTCTACATGAATACATGAATGCATGGATAAATGAAAACAGCCAGTCACTGCTTCCCAGGCACTGGCCACCAAATTCTGGGGACACAGAGTCATTGCTAACACCAGCTGCTGAGATCATAAGAAATCTTCACACGTCCATGTGGTCAACTTGTATGGACACAGAATCACTGTGCCTATATACCCATAGGTGTGAATATGGCACACGTGTGTCCCGGTGCCCAGTTTGACCAATGCCAAGTTACATGGCTGCTAAACATACACACATATGCGCATGGACACTATAGACACACTACTATTGTATTGGGGCACGGTTAGAGTGAAGTGAGTCATACACAAGCAGAGTTTGATCCTGCCTTTATTTAAAATTTTGTTATTTTGTTCATCATGGATTTTTTTTGCATTGATTTTTATTTTCTTAAAATATTGCATAAAAAATATTTATCTTGGGGGCTTCCCAGGTATCCCAGTGGTTAAGAATCTGCCTTGCAATGCAAGGGACACTGGTTCGATCCCTGGTCCAAGATCCCACATGCCACGGAGCAACTAAGCCCGTGCACCACAACCACTGAGCCTGTGCTCTGGAGCCCTTGCACCACAACTACTGAACCCACAGGCTTCAATTACTGAAGCCCGAGCACCCTAGAGCCTGTGCTCCGCAACAAGAGAAGCCACCACAGTGAGAAGCCCGAGCACCCCAACGAAGAGTAGACCCCCTCTCGCCTCAGCTAGAGAAAGCCTGCGTGCAGCAGTGAAGACCCATCACAGCCAAAAAGTAAAAATAAATCTTTAAAAAAAAAATATTGGTTTCTGAAGCTATTGGCACCTCCTTCGATTTTGCACCCAAGGCGAGTGCCTCACCTGTCACACCCTGGCCAGGACTATTGACACACACTGCCTGCACCTCCTCACCAGTCAATGGGACACACCAGTCTCTGCACAAACCTCATTCTACCACTAGATGTCGCCCCAGCTCCTTCAGCTTGAGCTCAGCAGCAACCCCTTAGGAAGAAAACGGCCAATTCACTTAATTATCTGGGAGTCCTCGAGATTTCCTTTTACTTCCCTCCACCCGAAACATTTACATTCCCTAATGGAGCCCTGGGGGAACAGCGTCTTAATCCTAAATAGTGGTGCCCTGGAGTGCTGGAATTTTTAGGCACAGATGAAGACGGGTTTTCCTAATGCCTGCAATCCAGGAGCGATGGTTGACTTGAAATGGGTATGGGATAACCCAAGGGGAGGGTTGTTCCCCTGACCTTCCCTGGGCACAAGAGTCCCACTGTTTGAGAAAGAAAGAGACTCTGTGGGGGGAAGAGGAGGAGGGACTGATCCATTCATTCGACAGATATTTTTTGAGATCCTACTGCGTGCCAGGCTCTGCTGTAAACACTGATACAACAGATCACCGGACCCCGATAAGTTGCCCCTCTAGGGGGAGACAATAATTTGTTGTTTTGTTGTTGTTTAGTCTCTAAGTCATGGCCGACTCTTTTGTGACCTCATGGACTGCAGCCCGACAGGCTCCTCTGCCCAGGCTCCTCTGCTCCTCTGCCTGGGATTCCTCAGGAAAGAACACTGGAGTGGGTTGCCATTTCCTTCTCCAGGGGATCCTCCCAACCCAGGGACTGAACCCATGTCTTCTGCCTGGCAGGCAGATTCTTTACCACGAAGCCACCTAGGAAGCCCAATAAGTGAATAAACAAATCCCGGAAATGTAGTGACAAAGGCTATCAAGAAAAACAGCACAAACACAGAGCTCTCAGAGGAGGTGACTTAAGCAGAAGGGGAGGGAGGAAGTTGAGTAGCTACCTAGGGGAACAGTGTCCCAGGCAGAAGGAATGACGCATGCAAAGGCCCTGAGGCATGCAGTATAAACTGAGCTATTCCTCCTGTCCCATCCTGTGAGGACCCCAGGAAAGAGGGGACCCCAAACTCACACAGTACCAGAGATGTAGCTAGATCTTTTTTATTTTTTTGACTGCTGAGCCTTCATTCCTTTGCTCGGGCTTTCTCTAGTTGCTACGAGTGGGGACTACTCTCTGGTTTTGGTGCAATGGCTTCTCATTACAGTGGCTTCTCTTGTTGTAGAGCACAGGCTCTGGGGCACGCAGGCGCAGTAACTGAGGTGCACTGAGGCTTAGTAGCCCTCCATGGCATGTGGCATCTTCCCAGACCAGGGATTGAACCAGTGTCCCCTGCATTGGCAGGTACATTCTTAACCACTAGAATACCTGGGAAGTCCCAATGTAGCTAGATCTGAAAGAGGACTTCCCAGTGGTCAGGAAGGGAGCATCTTTCCAAGAGGAAAGATGGTGAGCCTTGAAGCCATCAAGCTCTCTGGTAGCTCCAGACCCTGGGTGGATGGACAACTCCTCTGATATGTATTACTTTCCTGTTCTCAGGGTAAAATCCAAGCTCCTATCCACAGCCCACAAGTTTCCACTTGGTCTGGTCCTTCTTGGCTTCCCTGGCCTCATCTTCCCCTCGACTTTTCCTTCCCTCACTCCTCTCTAGCCACACCAGCCTTCTTGCTGCTCCTCAAACACTCCAAGCTTGTTCCTACCTCAGGGCCTTTGCATTTGCTGTCCCTGCTTTGAAAGCTTTCCCCCTGGACACAGAAGGCATCTCTCTCACCTCTCAGGGAGCCTCAAATACCACCTCCTTAGAGACACAGTCTCTATCACACCTGCTGAAACAGCTCCCCACCCCACCCATCATTCTTTAACCTCCCTTGTTGTTTAGTCACTAAGTGGTGTCTGACTCTTTTGTGACCCCATGGACTGTAGCCCATCAGGCTCCTCAGCCCATGGGATTTTCCAGGCAAGAACACTGGAGTGGGTTGCCATTTCCTTCTCCAGGGGATCTACCCCACCCAGGGATAGAACCTGCATCTCCTGCTTGGCAGGTGGATTCTTTACCACTAAGCCACAAGGGAAGCCCTTAACCTCCTTTACCCTGTTTAATTATTCTTCATGCCACTTGCACTGTATTATATATTGATTTAGTTGTTCACACGGTATTATATATTTATTCGGTTTTTGTCTGTCTCTCCTACTACAAGGTCAACCCCAGGAGGGCAGGGACTTGATGACTTGGTTCAAAGCTGAATCTCCAGTGCTTCATCATATCTGTTGATTGAATGGACAAATGCATAATTTCCAGAAAGGACCCCTGGTGGAGCCCAGGGCCCATCAATGACGGGGAAAGAGGTCCTGGGAAACAATGGAGGAGACTCAGAGGGGACAGAGTGTCCATTTTCCAGACCTCTCTCTGCCCTGGGCGCTAGGCTGGGTGGGCAAGCTGGGACACACAACACAGTAGCGCCCACTGTAGCTAGTGGAAGGACCCGACCAGCATAACTCCAACTGATCACCCCAGCTAAGTCCCGCCCCATCCACCATTTGGCCCCGCCTCCACGGACTCAGTTTAGTCCCGCCCCCAAACAGCCTCATTTAACTCCTCCCCCATGAATCTTCATGTGAGCCCCGCCCCCAAGCATCTCCCACCCTCCTCTGGGGTCACCCAACAGCACCTCTCACTGCACTCTCCCGCACCCCTAGACAATCTTGGCACGGGACAGGAAATGTAGAGTTTCCTAAAGGTTAGCAGGGGATGGGGGAAGAGTCCCCAGATGGTGGTTCCAAGGATCCTTCTGGGAAACCCAATTCAGCTTCCCTCCTGGTGCATTTTTATCCACCATTCTCTTGAGCGTACACATCTTTTGGTTTCTTGTCTCTCACTCAGCTGACTTTCTTTACTTCTTTGGGATTCATGTATCAGTCGAGCACCTGTAGTGTGCAGCCTGATGCCTGGCACTAAGCACACTCCCCACCCCAGTCAGTACTTGGATACTGTGATGGGAAAACAGAGTGAGGGAGGGCACCTCTTGAGGTCTTCTGTGGCCTGGAAATCCTCCTACCTACAGTCTTATCTCCATCTCTCCCAATGTCCCCAGACCCCCAGAGTGGGCACAAGGGTCTGATTTCTTTCTTCTCTCTCTTTTTTTTTTTTTTTTTTGCCACACCGCGCATCTTGTGGGATCTTAGTTCCCTGACCAGGGATTGAACCTGGGCCCTCAGTAGTGACAGTACAGAGTCTTAACCACTGGACTGTCAGGGAAGTCCCTTTTTCTTCTCTTGACCACAAAAGAGAAGGTACCAGGATTGTTCTTCCTCTGAGTTTCTACCTAGAAACCCTTCTAGTGTCTACACAGGCACTGTCCACACCCATGGAGTGGATTATTTAACAAGACAGTAAATGTGTGGGTTCAGGAGCCTTGGTTCAGTCCTAGCTCTGCCACACCCTAGCTGTCTGAGCTTAAGCAAGTGACCTAACTTTCCAGTGCCTTGGTTTCCCCATCTGTAAAGTGAAGGTAACGTGAGCACCCATTAATTACTGATTAAATGCCTTAGTTCATTCTGTGTGCTTGAAACAGTGCCCAGCACATAATAAGCATTTAATAAGTGTTAGCTGTTATCATAATTATTATTTTATTATTTTGGATTCCAGCTTCCTTCTGAGCTTCTAAAGATGAGATCTTAGGGGGCTCCCACCCCGAAGATGGAGCAGGAAAGAGGTTTCCCAATAGCATTAGAAAGCTGGGACCACCCCTCCTTTTGCAAAGCCTGCTCAAGAGGTGAGGTAGCATGGAGAGGGAGACACACTTCTGTGAAAGCATGGAGTGTGCAGTGCACACACACAAACACATGGATATACACGTTCGCACACACAGTCCTTGCCCCACATACCCCCTTTTAGAATGACTTGGGCACAGAATGACACACAATTACCCAAAGCTCCCACACCAGGCACACACCTGGTCACACACATTTTGTACAACACCCAGGCAGATGGACAGAGTCATGGGGACACTGACACACACAGCCCTTTACACACAGTCACAGCTGCCCAAATACCACTGGGATTAACACAGACCTCACTTGCTGTCACTCTGCCAATCACACACAGATACACAACTCCAGGTCGCAGCCTCACAAGCCTCCCACTGTCACAACAGCCCTTCAAGTCACAGCTTCCAGCTGTGACACTCAGACTCTGCCTCACGTACACACACCCTCTCCCAATCCCGCCCCAACTCACGCACAGCCGGCCCCACACCTGCACAGCCACACACACAAACTCTCAGTCACACCCAACCGTGACACAAAGGCACCCACGTTTACCCAGCACCCCTCCAGCACCTCGCACACATCCCCATCAGTCACACACATGCGAGTCCCACCCCCTGCCCACACTGGGGATGCTGGCGAGGAGTCGGGGGCTGTGATGGGGGGCATGAAGGACAAGTAATGCCCAAACCCCACTGAAGTCCCCTCCCACAACCCCACTAAGCTCGAGCGAGATGGCGGGTGTGGGCTCCGGGTCACCGAGAGGTTGAGAACCCCGAAGCTGGAGTCAGGTGGTCCCCCAAACCTAGGATGCTTTGAAGCTGAATTTAAAGCTTCCCTTCTTATTCCCAAAGCCAGGGTGGACGGCCCAGCCCCTCCCCCGCTGCGACCCCCCTTCCCTCACCGCCCCGGGGGGGAAGCCATGGAGCCCCCAGTCCCGTTTCTGCGGGACCTCCTGAGCCCCCTCCCCTCCTGGAGCCCTCCGCGCCCGCACCTGCCCGCCAGGCCCCTACCTGTCCGGCGAGGCCTGAACACAGTAGCAGCAGCAGCAGCGGCGGCGGCGGCGGGACCGCGAGCGGCCACATGACGTGCCCCCGGCCCGGCGTCCCGTCCCCCGCCCGCCCTAGCGGCGCCTCGGCCCGGGGACCGCCACCAGGCGCGACCCCGCCCGCCCGCCGGCCAGGGCGACCCTCCGCCGCCGCCTCCCCCGCCTCGCCGGCGGCTGGGATCCCGCCCCACCCCCGCCCCCCGCGCTCGCTCAGAGTCTTTGTTGCGGGCTCCGCCCCCCCGCCCAACCCCCAGCTCGTTTTCGGGAGCGGATCTTGCTGGGGTCTGGGGATGGGGAAGAGGGGGAAGGAAGATGGAAGGAAGAAGGGGAGGGTAGCTGGGGACGCGACCCAGAACCCCAAGGCCATGGGGGGGTGGTCATGGAGATGGGGGGAGGGAGTGAGGTTCCGTCACGTGGTTGTCAGTTTCCCCTCCCTGGACATTTCCTACGCTGTCAGTGAGGGGTGGGAGGGGGATCCAGGGACGGAGTCGTAGGAGGAAGGCCTGGCAGCAAAGAAGAGACATTGAGAGGCCTCATGCTTACGGAAGTCAGGAGTGAACAGAGAAACTGAGGCAGAGTGTGTGAAACTCTTCTTTGCAGGAAGGGGTCACGGCCATGACACGGGGGGCGAGGGGTGGGGTGGAAGAAGGAGACAAAAAGGAAGACAGATACAGCGGGCGGGAGATCGTTAGACTAGGCCGAAAGGGGTGACCAGCTGGTGGGCACCTTGTTTTCACCTCCTCCCCTTCTCCAGGGGTCCTCGGGCTCAGTCTCCCTTTTTCCACCACACCTGGGACAGTCTCTCCCTCTCATTTCAATGGCCCAAGACTGGAGACCAGAATCCTAAGAGAATCAGCCACCTCCACACAAAGCTATTTGCAGATGAAGAGCGTCCTTGTCTTGCCTCCATCCTTTCTCTGCCTCCCCCCTCTTCGGCTTCCCCAATCATCTTCTTTCTCCAAAGTCCCTCTGTGGCTTTTTGGCGGGGGAGGGGTAGTGACCAAGCAGGCCAGTCAGGTTATAGAGGAATCGATCATAAATATTGGGAATGGGGAAGCATGGAATTTTACTGATCCTACTGTGTGGGACAGATAACAAGTTATGGGTGTTTTTGTCAAAGCAAGGAGAAAGAGCTTGTTATATGATACGGCCTGGGTTCCACCCTGGTCTGTCCCTTCTCAGCCATGCAATGCCAGGCAAAGAGCTTTCCTTCTCTTGGGAAAACTGTTTCCTCTTGAGTTGTTGGGGACTTTGTGACTCATGAATAAAGAGAGTACCTAGCCAGCAATCAATGCCCGGAGGGTATTACTACATTGAAGGCTATATTAAAATTATGATTAGGTCATACTGCGGTCAGGGTCATACTCAGTGTCCTGATAGTACGTTGTCAGTTTGGACATCAGCACGGTTGGGAGTCCTCACCATGGTTCATTCAGCTCCTGCCAGGTGGCCGTTACCAGGGTAACCCCCTCCCCGCTCTGCTGCTTCAGCCCTTGGAAGTGGTAGCTTGCTACTCCTGAGTAGATTCACTTCCTCGTATTTACTTTTAAAGCTTAACTGCCATCTCTATGACTAAATCCCCATATTAAATTCTTGCTATTGAACTATCTGGTGTGAGCTCTGTTTTTCTGACTGGACCCTGACCAATACATTCAACAGCTGTGGTCAGTGGCCAAGTTCAGTGTCCTGATCATGCTGTAGTCAGTGTCCTGTTAAACTGTGATCTGTGCTGCCATCAGCATCCTGGTTCTACTGGGGTCAGCACTGCAGTCAGTACTGTGGTCTCTACAGGTCTTAACTGTGCTGTGGTCAGTGTGGTGGTCAGCTTCCTGGCCATGTTGTGCTCAGAGTCACAATCACTGACCTGGTCATGCTGTGGTCAGGGTTCTGACCTAGCTTTGGACAGTGCCCTGGCCATGCTACCATCAAAATCATGATCAGGTTTTACTGTGGTCAGTGTCATGCTCAGTGTCCTGGTTGTACAGTTGTCAGCTTTGAGATCAGCATCATGGTCAATGCTATGATGAGCATGGTGTCTGCCTTCCTCTGTGGTTAGTGTCGTGGTCAGAACTGAGCACCAGCACTGAAAAGAGATCAGCTTCTCAAGGACCTTGTACAACAAAACTCTTGGGCCAGGTGGCTTGATGTCTGGCACTGGCAGTTGGCTCTCCACAGTGTGCAGAGGTAGGGTAGAAGAGCAGTGGATCCCTTTGCCAACTCTCATCAGGTGTCACTGGGTTTTCTTAATTGGTGCTTGAGTATCCATTGGCTTTACTCATCTATGACCCCTCTATGTCTCCAGCTAGAGGGAGAAACAGTCCAGGCCTTTGTTTTCCTTTACTCTGCACAGGGCCTGACATGATGAAGATGATCAAGAATAATTTAACGAGTAAATGAACCTAAGCCATGCATGTCTACCCATGTCTTTGCTCTTGCTAATCCCACCATATATTATTCAGTGCTCCTTTGATAGCAAGTAGCCACTTGAACTGTCTTAAACAGTAAAGACTATCTGTTATCTCACAAAACTGAAAAAAAAAAAAAAATCCAGAGGTAATGGAATGCAAGCATGGCTGGATCCAGGGATTCTGTCATATCATCAGAATCCTGTCTCTCCCCATTTATCATCTACTATTCTCTATGTTGTTGTTGTTATTCAGTCACTCAGTCATGTCTGACTCTTTGTGATCCCCTGGACTGCAGCACATCAGGCACCCCTGTCCTTCACTATCTCCCAGAGTCTGTTCAAACTCCTGTCCACTGAGTCAGTGATGCCATCCAACCATCTCATCCTCTGTTGCTCCCTTCTCCTCCTGCCCTCAATCTTTCTCACCATCAGGGTCTTTTTCAATTAGTTGGCTCTTTGCATCAGGTGGCCAAAGTATTGAAACTTCACCTTCAGCATCAGTCCTTCCAATGAATATTCAGGACTGATTTCCTTTAGGATTTACTGGTTGGATATCCTCGCTGTCCAAGGGACTCTCAAGAGCCTTCTCCAGTACCACAGTTTGAATGCATCAGTTCTTTGGCACTCAGCTTTCTTTATAGTCCAACTCTCACATCCATACATGACTACTAGAAGAACCATGCTAAGTCACTTCAGTCGGGTCCGACTCTGTGTGACCCCATAGACGGCAGCCCACCAGGCTCCCTTGTCCCTGGGATTCTCCAGGCAAAAGCACTAGAGTGGCTTTAACTAAACAGCTCTTTGTCAGCAAAGTGATGTCTCTGCTTTTTAATCCCTATTCTCTATAAGGGATCTCTTTTAGCCAGGAGATGACATAGATACTTCCCAGAACCTTTCATCTTCCAAGCTCAGCAGCTTTAGCAAAAAGAGAGCTTGCAAAATAATGACTCTCACTGACCCATCTCAAGTTATGTGCCTATCTCTGAGCCAATCATATTTCAAGTGTAATTTCAATTACACTTGATTGTGTAGCTTGACCAGACCTGGTTCATAGATCACCCCTCCAGAGCCAGAAAGAGGAGTTAGCCTCATTTAAACTATATTGGATAGAAAACAAGGGGGTAGGGGTGGAGGATATGAAACTTTTACCATTGAAAGAGGGAAAAAATTCTATGTATCAAAACCAAGAGACAATGAACTGTCTCAGCACCATCCCAAGCCCCTAGTGTCCCTTCCTATACTACAGAAGCTGCAAAGCTAAAAACTATGTTTGCCAGACTCCCTTGCAGCTAGATTTCTGTATGGCAATGAGATTCCATCAATTAGAAGCATGAGATGTGGGTGGGGGAAGTGAGTGAAGGTGGGTGGAGGTCATCTTTCTATTGTGTTGCAGTGATGTCTAGCAAGCACAGTTGTAGAGACACTAGGTTTTCCTTCAGGAATGCTACTGTCTACAGTCACCAGTGTTGCTCACTTTTGTTGAGAGGCAGTTGCAAGTGACAATGATGGAAGCTTCCAAATCTCTAAGTTAAAACCAGGGAGAGAGAGAGATATATATTTAAGTTTTATTGAGATATAATTCACATGCCATATAATTTGCTCTTTAAAATGTACAATTCAGTGGGGTTTGGTATATTGCCGTATTAATTTTTTTAAGTTGTAGTAAAATACATGTATCATAGAATTTGCCATTTAAACCATTTTTAAGGGTACAATTCAGTGGTATTAATTACCTCTGTGGTGTTGTGAAACTGTCAACTTTTTTTTCAATTTTTAGTTTTTATTTATTTATTTTCAATTCATTTTTATTGGAGTATAGTTGATTCACAATGTTGTATTAGTTTCAGGTGTACTGCACAGTGAATCAATTATACATATACACTTATCCACTCTTTTTTGTATTCTATCCCCATATCGGTCATTACAGAGTACTGAGTAAGTTCCCTGTGCTATAGAGTAGGTCCTTATTAGTTATCTGTTTTATATATAATAGTGTGTATATATTAATCCCAATCTCCCAATTTATCACTCCCCCATGAAACTGTTTTCAGAACTTTTTCATCTTCCCAAAATTTTAGATATTCTATATAAGTAGAATCATACATTATTTGTCCTTTTTTGTCTGGCCTCTTCACTGAGCATGTTTTTGAGGTTCATCCACGGTATAGCAAGTGTGAGAACTTTATTCCTTTTTATGGCTGAATAATATTTCATCATGGGCTCCCCAGGTGGCGACAGTGATAAAGAACCTGCCTGTCAATGCAGGAGACAAAGAGATGTGGGTTCGATCCCTTGGTGGGGAAGATCCCCTGGGGGAATGCATGGCAACCCACTCCAGTATTCTTGCCTGGAGAAGCCCCATGGACAGAGGAGCCTGGAGGGCTACAGTCCATAGGGTCACAAAGAGTTGGACACAACCAAAACAACTTAGCACTCAATATTCCAATATATGGCTGGACTAGATTTTATATACGCATTATGGTGCATTCTTGAAGTCAGTGGTTCCCAGTGTGTTATTCTCCACCTTCCTGTGAATAATAGAGGCAGAAGCTCCCGGAAGCACAAAGTTCCCTGATTTGGGGCCTTATTTCCCACAGCTAATCCCTGATTGACATGTGCTTGGAACATGCATTCCTCTTATTTGTATGGAGAAAACCTCATCATTCACAAAGCCCTAATACCCCAGGCTATGTGAGACTATCCACTCAGGTCTACATCTCTTTTATTTTTTATTTTTTTTGGCCATGCTTCACAGGGGGACAACCCCATTCCCCCTGCTGTGGAAGTATGGAGTTTTAACCACTGAACCACCAGGGAATTTCCTACATCTCTTTAATAACAACCGTCCCACTCATCGAGCTCCCACTTAGGACTCAACACCAGGTGAAGTCTTTTCCATTGCTTCTTTGAATTCCTTCAACAACCCTTGAGGTAGAAATTATTATCCCCATTTTAAGATTGAAAAGTCTGAGGCTCAGAGAGGCTAGGTAACTTGGCCAAGGCTGCCCAGCTATAGATAGCAGACACAGGATTCAAACCTAGTTCTGTCTGATGCAAAGTCAACCTATTGACCTCCGTACTTTTGTATTGGGTTATTTGTTCTGCATCTTTCCTTTCCTGTTATTCTGATTAGACAACTGAGGGTCAGTCCTCCTGGAGGCCCCTGGGAGAGTATGTAGATGCTGGCTGCCCTTCATAATTGTCCCACAGGAGGGTGAGGGAGGTGGGTTTTTATTCTCCAAGTCCCATGTGTCACTGGGGAAGGGCTGCTCCCAGAAGTGTCAGCTCCTCAGCATTTATGGTCTGGCCAGCATGTGAGCTGAGACATCCCTGAGGCTGAAATGTGCACAGGAACCCATGAGGGCAAGGGGTATACAGGCAGGGGACTGACATCATCTGCCTTGGTCCCATTTTTCAGATGGAGAAATTGAGGCTCAGAGAACTTAAGACACTTGAGCAAGGCCACAGAGGGTGTATAGCAGAGCTTAAGACCATAATTTGATTCATGTGCAATTCCATACACGAGATTCTTTATTTTTTTAATTTTATTTATTTAGTTTTAGCTGCACTGGGTCTTCATTGCTGCGTGCAGTCTTTCTCTAATTTTGGAGACTGTGGGCTGCCCTTCATTGCAGTGGCTTCTCTTGTTGCAGAGCACAGGCTCTAGGGTGTGTGGGCTCAATAGTTGTGGCACATGAGTTGAGTTGCCCCACAGCATAGGGGATCTTCCCAGACCAGGGATGGAACCCGTGTGCCCTGCATTGGCAGAAGGATTCTTAACCACTAGACCACCAGAGAAATCCACAAGGCTCTTAATGCTGTGGTTGCTGGGGATATCTGGGCCAGCTCCTCCGGTGTCACGTGGCTTCCAAAAGACCTGATCTATCCCAGGTGAGCTGAGCATCATCTCTTCCCTTCCCCAGCTTCTGCATCTCCATGGCGATCATTCCAGGGTCCTTCCAGTCCAGGGCTCCCAATCCCGCCCCTCCCATTGCTCACCCAGAATGGAGCCCAGCTCTCTTTCCATGTCCTGGTAAAGGCTCCAAGGTTGAGCCCTTGACCTTGGGGTTCCCCACAGACTGTCCCCACCGTCCAGCCCCATTCTTTCCTTCTTGTGGGCCTTTCTCAGAGTGGGACTGTAGCCACCCCAGGAAATCCCTCCTCTCCAGGTATCACACACACACACACACACATACACACTGAATGACCACATGAAAATAGGAATTTGTGCTCCAGTTGCATAGGACTGACCTCAAATCAACTGACACAGAAGCACACAACATGAGCATACGGTCACCCAGGGACACTACACCCCCATAAGTGGTCCAGGCACAACGCCATGCTCAGACTGAACAGTGTCACCCAGAACCAGTACACACAACCACAGTCGACATACAGCCAGATACGTGTTCCAGGCACAAGGGCCCCAGAAACCACCCCACCCCCGCCGACACACACACACACACACACACACACACACACACACATCCATCAAGGGGAGGAAGAACATCAGAGGTGAACCAGCCAGTTACCCAGGAACCAGCACTCACAGAGTTGACCCAACGCACACACAGACCCCAAACACAAAAAATACACAAACCTCACAGTTCCGGCACACAGCTCAAGAACACAGATTCACACACGTAGAGATTTGTAAAACAGATTGTTACTACATTAACATGCGGGACTTCCTTGGTGGTCCAGTGGCTAAGTGCACTCCCAATACAAGGGGCCTAGGTTTGATCCCTAGTCAGGGAACTAGATCCCATATGCTGCAACTATAAGTTTGCATGCCACAACTAAGCCAAATAAATAAATAAACATTTTTTAAAAATACAGTGACATGCACAAACCCACAAGACAATCACACAAAACATGACAGATAGACTACACGCAAGACAAGGACACACAAAAAGAGGCACATTGTTTGTTTAAAGCCAACCTACAGACCCATAATTCAGACACAGTCACACGCACAAACAGTTCAGACAGACAGCTCAGACACACATACAGACCCACAGGGACCCATGACACGACAACAGACATCCTGGACACGCGAACCCCAGGCCAGGGCAGCGTGGGAATGAGGCTGTGAGAAGCTGGGAGAGGGGAGGTGGACCAGATGACTCAGGAGGCCTCTCTGGGGGAGGAGGCGGAGAAGGGCAGGCGGGTGGGTGGGCAGGCGTCCAGCGCATATGGTTCCCATTAAAGGCTTGGGAATTGAGGGTTGAGTTGGCGGGACAAGGAGACCCAGCACTGCTTTCCAGCCCTGCCAAGCCAGGAAGGAGTGAAGCCCTAGTCCAAGGTTGTGGGGCTGGAACTTGGCTCTGAACCACAGCAGGTCCTATCAAGAGTGGTCTATCCTGAGCCAGGTCCGGCTGGGGCTCATTTGAACCCCTGCAACAGCCCTGGGAAGGGTTTCACAGAAGAGGAGAGTGAGGGGCTCAGGCAAGTTAAGACACTTGCCTGAGGTCACACAGCCAGGAAGCAGTGGAACTGGGATTGGAGCCCAGGTGTCTCTGCAGCTGCCGCCCCAGCCCCAAGGCAGATGCAAGGACTCCTCCATTTAGCCAGCAGCAGAGACCAAGTGCTCAGTCTGGGCCCGGCCTGCACTGGATTTGAGGCAACCCCATTTTCAAATAATTGAGAGTTAGGAGTGGGGCAGGGTTTGCTGACTGGGGGTGTCAGCATCAGAGAGTGACACCAGAGTTGCAACCTGAAGGTTGAATAAGAGCTGACAGGGTGTGTTGGGCAGAAAGAAGTGCAGGTGCAAAGGACGTGAGGCCATGGGGTGCAGGAAGCTATGTCTTCTGGTGAGGTACGGTGACAAGTGAGACCAGAGAGGCAGGGAGAAGAACTTGGACTTTGTCTCAGGGCCAACAGGGAGCCTCTGGAGGGTGGTGAGCTGAAAGGTACACAGTGAAGTTTGGACAACCAGCATGAAGATCATACTCAGGATAGATGAACATGTACTTTCTCCTTGACCCAGAATTTCCTGTTTTATTATATATTTATAGGAAACAGCAACCCACTCCAGTATTCATGCCTGGAAAGTCCCACGGACCGAGGAGCCTGGTGGGCTACAATCCATGGGGTCACAAAGAGTCGGACACGACTGAGCGACTTCTGTGTGTATACACCCTAGAAGAGGAAGATCCCCTGGAGGAGGGCATGGCAACCCTACTCCAGTATTCATTCTTGCCTGGAGAATCCCATGGATGGAAGAGCCTGGCCGGCAACGGTCCATAGAGTTGCAAAGAGTCAGACACGACTGAAGCGACTTAGCACGCACGGCCTGGATACACTTAGCCATGTGCACACATGCCCGGATGTTTGCAGAGGAACAAAATGGGAAACACCTAAAAGTTTATGAGTAAGAAAACAGCTAACTCTGTTGAGGTAAACCTTTTCAAAGCAATTAAAAAGACAAGATTAGAAATACTTGTGTCTACATGGAGAAGACGGAAAAAAAGTTCTCTGGCTGAGCTAACAAAGTGAGTCGCAAAAGAGCGTGTTCAATATCGTACCCATGTGAGACAGTTTAGGAACTTGCCAAATCATGTTGTGCATCACCCCTGGATACAACTTCCTGTATGAGGTAAACATGGAGAAATAATGAGGTCAAAAATTCCCACAACCTAGGGAAAGGAAAAAATAGGGAGTTAGGGTTTTATGGGGACAGAGTTTCAGCTGGGGAAGATGAAAAAGTTCTGAAAGCGAATGGTGGAGATGATGGCTCAACGATGGGGCACTGAACTGGACATTTAAAATGGGTAAATGGTTTAAATTTTATAGTATGTACTTTCAACCACAATTAAACCCATATTTTTCACTGAAATTCATCTACCCTTGGTGGAGAAGGAAGAGAAATGCCATGGTGGAAATATACTCTTGTGTGCGTGCGTGCTAAGTCATGTCTAATTCTTTGCTACTCTATGGACTGTATCCCTCCAGGCTCCTCTGTCCACAGGATTCTCCAGGCAAGAATATTGGAGTGGGATGCCATGCCCTGCTCCTTCCCAACCCACGGATCTCAATTGTGGTTGTGATGCTTTATTCTTGGGTTGGGTGGTAGGCATATGAGTGTTCATTATAAAATTTCTCTCTTTTTCTCTCTCCATATGTGGATATATATGTTGCATTTAAGTGTTGCATATATATGCATATTTTTATATATGCAACACTTAAATACAACATTTGTATAGCATTTACCTCATGGCAGACATTGTTCTAAGTGTGTGATCTCTATTAACTAATTCAATCCTTGCACAAATCTGATGCTCTAGGGCTATTATTCACCCCATTTTACAGCTCTGGAGACTGAGACTCGGTATGGTGAAGGTCACATCTGTTATAGCAAAGGATCTGACACTTGCACCACGTGACTTGGCTCTAAACATTATGCCACACGGCCTCTGTACAACTTCCATGTTTCATTCACAGGTTTTGTCACACATGGAATGGATCTGAGAAGAGGGTGTGTCTGGAGGGGCATGGGAAAGGACGTGAGGAATTTTCTGGGTGCTCTAAACAGTCTACGTGTTGTTTAGGGTGTGTAGACAATTGTCAAAATTCCTCCACAAGAACACTTACGATCAATGCATTTTATTGTACATAATGTGTGTCTGAATGAAAACAACTTCTAAAAAGAAATAATACCCGATCCAGCAATTCCACTTCTGGGTATAGATCCAAAAGAATCAAAAGCAGGGTCTCAAAGAGATACTTGCACTTTTGTATTTATAGCAGCATTATTTACAGTAGCCAAGATCTGGAAGCAATGCAAGTGTCCATCAACAGATGAATGGATAAACAAAATGTGGGCCAACCATCCAATGGCTTATTACTCACCCTGAAAAAGCAAGGAAATTCTGACACATGCTATGACACAGATGAACCTTGAGGATATTATGCTAAGTGAAATAAGCCAGTCACAAAAAGACAGATACTGCATGATTCTACTTATACGAAGTCCCTAGAGAAGTCAAATTCCTAGGGACAGGACTTTCCAGGTAACGCAGTGCTTAAGAATTCACCTGCCAGTGCAGAGGACACAGGTTCATTCCCTAATCCAGGAAGATTCCACATGCCATGGAGCGACTCAGCCCGTGTGCCACAACCACTGAGCCCAGGCATCCTAGGGCCTGTGCTGCACAACAAAAGAAGCCCTCGCACCACAACTCAAGAGTAGCCCCTCATCGCTGCAACTAGAGAAAGCCCGTGCACAGCAACCAAGACCCAGCCCAGCCATAAACAAACAAACAAACAAAATTAAAGGGGAGCACCAGGGTTTGAGGTGGGGAGGAATGAAGAGTCGTTTAATGAGTACAGGTTTTCGGCTTTGCAAGATGAAAAAGTTGTTGCCCAGCAGTGTGAACATACTTAACACTACTGATCTGTACAGTTAAAAATGGTAAATGGTAAATTTTATGTTATGTAGTTTTTCAACACAAAAATACTGTAAAATAAATATAGCGAGGGAGGAAACGCGTATATAAGGGAGATGAGACCAGCATCACAGAGGGACAAGACAATCTCTTGATGTCAATCTGGTCTTTTGTCTGCTCAGCCTCCCATCTCTCATGTGCTACACAGTCATCTTCAGGGTCCAGGCCCGTCTCCTCGAAAGGAAGTTCTGATATGTCTGGGACACTAAGCATGGGAGGCCACACGTCTGCTCTTGTAGGGTCGGGACCTCTTTGCATGACCAGGTGGGGATCGGCATGGTTCTGAGCGGTTCACGGCCTCTGGGCCTGGCTGTGTGAGGTGTTGCGTGGCTCCCTCTCTGTCTCTCTGTATGAGCCTCCACTTCAAAGATGTCTTCTCCAGGAAGACTTCCCTGACTACCCTGTCTTAAAGAACACCCCTCTAGTCCTCCTCCCTGCCTTATTTTCATAGTGCCACCTGACATATCATATACATATATATCTGCTTACTGCCTGTCAGCCCCACTAGAGTGTTAACTCCACGAGGGCAGAGAATCTTTGTTTTGTTCACTGCTGGGTCCCTGGAGCCTAAAACATGGCCTGGTACATGATAGGTACTAAATACAGATTTGTTGGGACTTCCCTGGTGGTCCAGTGGTTAAGAATCCATCTTGCAAGGCAGGGGACAACGTGGATTCAGTCCCTGGTCAGGCAACTAGGATCCCACATGCCACAGGGCAACTAAGCCCGTGCATCACAACTACTGAGTCGCCCATGCCACAGCTAGAAACTGTGGGTCCCTGCAAAGAAAGACAGAGAGAGCAATGGCACCCAACTCCAGTACTCTTGCCTGGAAAATCCCATGGACGGAGGAGCCTGGTGGGCTGCAGTCCATGGGGTCACTAAGAGTCGGACATGACTGAGCAACTTCACTTTCACTTTTCACTTTCATGCGTGGGAGAAGGAAATGGCAACCCACTCCAGTGTTCTTGCCTGGAGAATCCCGGGGATGGGGGAGCCTGGTGGGCTGCTGTCTATGGGGTCGCACAGAGTCAGACACGACTGAAGCGACTTAGCAGCAGCAGCAGCAATGAAAGATCCTGCGTGCTGCAGCTAGGACCTAGTGCAGCCAAATAAATAAATATTTTTTTAAAAATTGGTGGATTGATTGAGTGAATGAATGTGTGGGCAGAGCAAGGGTTGTCTCTGAAACAACCATGACGGAGTTTACCTGGACCCACATCTGTGGCTTTTGTGTTGGTGGCACATCTTTGTGTGTGGGGTTGTGTGTCCGTCTGTGTATTTAGCATCTGCCAGGCCCCAGGATGTGGTACTTCTCTGTGTGACAATGAGGATCTCCCTCCAGAGGTGGCTCCGTCTCTGAGTGTGGGTTTGTGAACACAGTTGTCTGGGGGGCTCTGGGTGTGCATCCAGACACAACTGTGTGTGTGGCCTGTTATGCATGTCACCATATCTGCCTCTGGCCAAGGATGTAGGGGTGTGTGTGAGGCAGGTCTGCCTCTCTGAATCTGCTTGTGGGTCCAGACTTGCAGCTGTTGGTGGCAGAGGGGGAGGGGAGGAGGTGACAAGATGCGGGTCTGATTCCACCTGCCCTTGGTTTGTGTATGTCATTGTTTGTATATCTGATAATGTTGTCAGGGAGTATGTGTAAATTACCCTGCTCCAGCCACCCTCTACAGCCCTGTCTAAAGCCACAGGCAGGCCTCCCCGCTGGCCGTCCCATGCCCTGCCCCCCCCCACCACCTCGAGATTAATTGCTCAAGAAGCACTAGCGGTGTGATTAATTATGGCTGCTGAATATGCAAATCAGCTGGGGGTTTCCTAGCAGCCGCCTGGGTGCTGGTGATGATGCTGAGTAAATACACAGAGCAGAGGCGAGCCAGGCCTAGATTTCCCTCCTTACATCTTTGTCAATTACCCTTTAATTTAGCAGGGCAGATTTCTAATTCTTTAATGAGCTTTTACCTAATTAAAGAGTCCTCATTACACTATTAATTGGTCCTCCCCTCCAAAATACCTGTACCAGCATGGGATTGGAGTTGCCAAAGCAGATGCTGGCTGACCTGCATTCAAACCCTGGGGTGTTATTGGGTATAATTTTTAAGATTATGTTGGAAATAATTCCCTTTAGGGAGAAGATGGCTTTTTGTTTAGCAAAATCTTTAGCTGTAGACTCTGGGCAAGTTACTCTCTACCTCTGTTTCTTAGCTCACTTATCTGCAAAAAGGAGGTAGTAAAAGAACCAAGTGGCATCCTCTGGAGAAGGGAATGGCTAACCACTCCAGTATTCTTGCCTAGAGAATTTCATGGACGGAGGAGCCAGGCAGGCTACAGTCCATAGGATTGCAAAGAGTCTGACACAACTGGAGTGACTGAGCACAACAGAACCTTCTTCAAAGGTGGTGATGAGAAATAAATACAAGCATTCAGGAAAGACATTTGATGAACAGTGTCTGGCATGGAGCCAATCGATGGTCTTTATTATCATTATTAATACTGTGAGTTGAACTAATCATGGATCATGTGGGCATGGAGACAGGGTCTGAACGAAGGGTTGAGGGGATTGCTCTTCATAAGAAAGTGAGATAAATTCCATCTAGCAAGATAAGTTTGATCCAGGGAATTCCCTGGTGCTCCAGTCGTTTAGGGCTCTCTGCTTCTACTGCAGGGGGTGTGGTTTCGATCCCTGGTCAGGGCACTAAGATCTTACAAGCCGCACTGCGTGGCCAAAAATTAAAAAAAAAAAAAAGAGAGCAGAAAGACTTAGAGGAAGGGAGTGAAGACGCAGGCAAGGAGAGCTATCAGGGAGGGAAAGATGGTAGGGGCGGGAGAATGGTAGGAAATCTGGGCTTGGGAAAGCACACCTCCAGTGACAGATTCACAGTGGTGGACACATTTGAAGATAATGATATTCAACAATAAATTTTAGCTTGATTTTCCTGCAGTGAGACCTCCTGGTTTGCACACATGCTTACATGCTGACCTTCGGTAAAAGTTGGATTTATTCACTGTGTTAGGATAATTAATGATAGCTGCTGTAAACAAGCAACTCTTAAAAATCTCAAGGGCTTAAAACAAGTAATTTCTTGATCACATCTAATGGAGTTCTCCCTGACAGCATTCTTCCAAGTGCAGTTGACCCTTGAACATGAATTTGAACTCACAGGTTCTTTTATATGTAGATTTTTTCCAATAAATATATACAGTACCATGGGCTTCGCTGGTGGCTCAGCGGTAAAGAATCCGCCTGCAAAGCAGGAGCCAGAGGAGATGTGGGTTCAATCTCTGGGTCAGGAAGCGCCCCTGGAGGAGGGGATGGCAACCCACTCAAGTATTCTTGCCTGGAGAATCCTATAGACAGAGGAGCCTGGTGGACTACAGTCCATGGGGTCACAAAGAGTTGGACACGATTGAAGCGACTTAGCATGCTCACATAGTACTATAATGATCTGAGATTGGTTGGACCCATGGATTCGTAATCATGGATGCAGAGGTCTGACTATAAAGTTATGTGCAGATTTTTGACTATTCAGGGGTTGGTTTTCCTAAACCCAGCCTTGGTTCAAGGGTCAGCTGTAATAACTAATGGAAGCAGTCTTTCTAGTTCCACATCTGATACTCTCATCTGACACACATGATCTCCAAGATCTTCATGGAATGGAGAGAAAGAGCAAGGAGGGCTATGTGGGCTATTTTATGGCTACACACATCCTATTGGCCAAGACCCAATTGTCCCCAACCTAACTACAAGGGGAGCTGCGAGATGTGATCTCAATTATGTGTGCCCAGGAAGACGAAAATAACATACAGCATTGGTGATACTATTATGTATTCTTCTGGGGGGGCTGTGATGGGTCTTAACTGCAGCACGCAGGATTTTGGTTGCTACATGTAGAATCTAGTTCCCTGACCAAGGATGGAACCTGAGCCCCCTCCATTAAGAGCTTGGAGTCTTAACCACTGGACCACCAGGGAAGTTCCCACTTCAT
>NW_011495051.1:8427446-8459042 GCF_000754665.1 Bison bison bison | reverse complement strand
TTCCCACTATAGGCTTTTTTTTTTTTTCCCTTAAAAGATGCATTTATTTATTTATTTAATTTAGCTGTGGTGGGTCTGTGTTGCTGCACGCAGACTTTCTCTAGTTGCAGCAAGCGGAGGCTGCTCTCTAGTTGCAGGGCACGCACTTCGCCGCCGTGTCTTCTCTTGTTGTGGAGCACAGGCCCTAGGTTCGTGGGCTTCAATAGTTGCAGCTCTCGGGTTCTAGAGCACAGGCTCAGTAATTGTGGTGCATGGGCTTAGTTGCTCTGCAGCATGTGGGATTTTCCTGCACCAGGAATTGAACCTGCGTCCCCTACATTGCAAGGCAGATTCTTAACCACTGGACCACCAGGGAAGCCCATCATATGCATTCTTGAGTTAAAGATGTTTGAGAGAGGAACTAAAAGGAGGCAGGGCCAAGTCAACGTTTGGATTGATAAAAGTCAGGATGAAGAAATCAGCAAAAGCCACACAACCAGAAAAGAGGTGACTGGGAGAAACACCATCCTCTCAAGAGCCCTCATGGGTATTTGACGATTTCCGGGTTCTTACACTGTGTGTCAGATACTTCCTTAAGACTTCACAAGATGAGTTCCCTGGTGGCCTAATGGTTAGAATTTGGAGCTTTCACTGCCATGGCCTGGGTTCAATCCCTGATCGTGGAACTGAAATCCCAAAAGCCACATGGCCAAAACAACCTCCATATGGCTCTTCTCTTTCAGATCTCTGCTAAAACACCAGCTCCTCAGCAAAGCCTCATCTGACCAACCAGTTTCAAACAAGATATTATTCCATCAGTGTTTATCCATGCAACTTGTTTGATTTTCCTTCACAACAATTGAAAGTGAAAGTGTTAGTGGCTCAGTCGTGTCCGACTCTGCTATCCCATGGACAGAGGAGCCTGGCGGGCTACAGTCCATGGGATTCTCCAGGCAAAAATACAGGAGTGGGCTGCTGTGCCCTTCTCCAGGGGATCTTCCCAGTGGACTCTTTACCATCTGAGCCACCAGGGAAGCCCTCACCACGATCACTACCACCTGAAATTGTATTACACAGCTATTTGTATATAATCTGTTTTCCGCGGGACTAAGATCTTAAGGGCAGACACCACATCTTTCTTTTATCCGCAGTATCTGGAAACATGCCTTAGTGCTGAGAACACATGCCACAGAGATAAACAAATGAATGAATAATAATGGTGACCATTGAATGGATGACCTCTGGGCATCTTCTTCATAGAATTTCAACTCTTAGTAACATTTATTGAATGAATAAATGAATCCAGGTGGCCTTAGAGAGCCTGCTGACAGAAATAGTAGAGTAAGCCCTGGTTTGAGCTTCCCACGTGGCTCAGTGGTAAATAACCCACCTGCCAACACAGGAGATGCAGAAGACTCATGTTTGATCCCTGGGTCAGGAAGATCCCCCAGAGAAGGAAATGGCAACCTACTCCAGTATTCTTGCCTGGGAAATTCCATGGACAGAGGAGGCTTGGGGGCTACAGTCCATGACGGGCAAAGAGTCAGACATGACTGAGCATGCATGCATGCAAGCCCTAGTTTGGAAGAGGCAACTTACTCCAACCTGTTACTTCTGCCCACCCAATCCCACCTGATCCAACTTAATACACACCAGCCCTCCATCACTCCTAACTCAATAATGTCTATCAGCTGATGAATAGATAAACAAAATGCAGTAAATTATTATTCAACAATAAAAAGGAATGAAGTTCTGATACATGCTGCAACTTGAACTGTGAAATCATGCTAAATGAAAGAAGCCAGACACAAAGGACCACATGTTGTATGATTCCATTTATGGGAAATGTCAAGAATGGGCAAATCCATAGGGACAGGAAGATTAGTGCTTTTCTGCCACTCAGAGGTTTGGAGGAGATGATGAGTGTTAATGGATATGGGATTTCTCTCTGAGGTGATGAAATGTTTCAAAATTGATTGTGGTGACGGTTGCACAAGTCTGTGAATACCCTAAAAACCATTTAATTATGTACTTTAAGTGGGTGGATTAGATGGTACGTGAATTACATCTCAATTCGAGCCAGTGGCTTGTGGGATCTTAGTTCCGCCACCAGGGATTGAACCTCGGCCACAGCAGTGAAAACACCAAGTCCGAACCACTTGATCGCCAGGGAATTCCCAATCAGTCTGTCTTTTAAAACCCTCAACCCGGGGACTTCCCTGGTGGCGCAGTGGATAAAAATCTGCCTGCTAATGCAGGGGACACAGATGCAATCCCTGGTCTGGGAAGATTCCACATGCCGCAGAGCCACGAGCCCACGGACCACAGCTGCTGAGCCCATTCTCTAAGGCCTGTGAGGCCCAAATACCGAGCCCACGTGCTGCAAATACAAAAGCCTGAATGCCCTAGGGCCCGACAGCCAGGACTAATGAGTCCCTGTGCCACAACTACTGAAGACTGTGTGCCCCAGAGCCTTTGCTCCACAAGAGAAGCCACTGCAAGGAGGGGCCTGCACGCTGCAACTGGAGTAGCCCCTGCTCTCCGAAACGACAGAAAACCTGCGTGCAGCAACAAACACCCAGTACAGCCAAAAATAAATAAGATAAAGCAGTGTGTACATGTCAAAACCAAAGTGAAAATCCTCAACCCAACATCTAATCCCCAACACAAGTCATCCCACATCCAACTCATCTTAACTGATCCCATTTTGACTCATCAAATAGGTAATCCTCCACCTCAAATTCATAATAACCCCTACTCACCTCTACTCAACTCAGTCTCCTTCTTAAGTCAACCCTAATTCAACTCAATCCAGTATCCAATTTCAAACCCTTAACCCTCTCATCATTTCAACCTCCAACTCAACAGATCCCCAGACCGACTCAACTCACTCCAAACTACCCTCCAACCCGATTCATCTTTAACCCACCTCCCCAGTGGCTCAGGGGATAAAGAATCTACCTGCAATGCAGGAGACACAGGAGGTGCGGGTTCAGTCTGGGTTGGGAAGATCCCCTGGAGGAGGAAATGGCAATCCACTCCAATATTCTTGCCTGGAGAATTCCATAGACAGAGGAGCCTGATGGGCTACCGTCCATGAGGTCACAAAGAATCAGACACAATTCAGCATGCACGTGAATCACTAAAGCTACCTCTACCAAAAGGCACAATTAATTAAGACAAGTGATGGCAAGATGCCTTGGGTGAGACAAGAGCCAGACCCTAAGAGAACATCAATTGACAGACACAGACAAGGAACTTCCCTGGTGGTCCAGTAGTTAAGAATCTGCCTTGCAATACAGGGAACATGGGTTCTGTCTCTGGTCTGGGAAAATTCCATATGACTCAGGCCAACTAAGCCCGTGCACCACAACCACTGAGCCCAAGCTCTCACACTCTAGAGCCCAGAAGCTGAAACTACTGAACCCGTGTACGCTAAAGTCCATGCTCTGAAATAAGAGAAGCCACTGCGATGAGAAGCTCAGGGACCACGGCTAGAGAGTAGCCCCTGCTCACTACAACTAGAGTAAGGCTGAGCACAGCAATGAAGACCCAGGGCAGCCAAAACTAAAAATAAGCAAATAAAAAAGTAAAAAGAAAGAAAGACACAGACAGGACACAGTTCACTGATTTATTCTCAGACTTGAGATGCCAATTATGCCCTATGGCCTGGGGCAGGTGGTGGTATGGGGGAGTTAGGGTGGGGGGATGGGGGTTTCTCTCATCATATCCCAGCCTTCCCTAAGGAGGAAGCAGATTAAATATACAACAGAGGGGATTCTCCCTTTTAATATAGACCCAGGTATAAATAGGGCAGCACCATTAGAATCCTAGTTTCCCCCCAACCCCACCAGTTTGGTCCCCACGCCACCTGGCATGGCAAGGTGTATTTGGGGAGGCATGGAGGGAGACAGTATTCAGAGCTGGGCTGAGGCAGCAGAAAGAGTACGCAGCTCAGTCCAGGGAAGTCCCACTTCCCTCTGTAGTCTGACATCAGTCCCTTCACTGCGAACCCACCTGAAAAGAAGAAATGAGCAAAGGGATCCCAGTCTGGGTTCAGGAGACATCCAGTGCTTAACTATGGGGAAGGTAGCACCAAAGGGTGTTGAGAGCACTGACTGAGGGGGTGGGAGGCAGGTGTGGGTGGGGGCATTCATCAGCTCTGAGTCAGAAGTTCATTGCTGGGGTGGGGGAGCTCAGGGGAGGGAGATGAGTGATGGGTGGGCACCAAGGGGACAAAGAGCCAGACTACAGTTATGCCAGCCGGGGCGCAGTGCAGAGAAACGGGACCCATGGACCAGGGTAGTCCAGCCCCCAGACCCCCTGGAACGGAGAAGGAATATTGTTTGACCATGATGAGCAGACCGTTTCCTGGCTCCACGCAGTCACAGGAGACGATAAATATGACGGCTTCAAAGCCTCAGCACCAAATATGGCCCGTCTTGGGGGCTCCCTCATTGTCCCTCCCAGCCCCGGAAGCTCTCAGCTGCTAAAGCAGACAGGGCCCAGTTCAAACCCAAACTTCTGGTTCGTCTGGCCAAAGTCAGCAGCTGCCACATCCAACAGGGGCAGAAATCCCACTCGGGAGGAGCTGAACTCAAAGAGGGTCTTCGACTGTCCCTTCCGGAGCTGACACGGGAAGACACGGATGGTGGGTAAGTCAGGGGGAGGGGAGTAATCACAGGCTCCCCTCCCCAATCTGGCCAGTCCCTGCCCTCTTCCTTACCCTGCAGCCATCGTAGGGGACTGTGATGGTGGCGGCTGCCATCTGGTTGAAGGATACCTCTTCCCCATTGGCCCCGAGGAAACGGGCAGAGCGGCTGTGGTCACCTGCAGCTTCGTCCAGCCAGGCGGCCGAGTTCTGGCAGGTGAATGTGAAGCTCTGGCGGGCCGTGGCACTCAGCAACTTCAGGAAGGTCAGCTGTACCACGCTCACTGGGGCCCCATCGGCATCCACGTAGGAGAACTGGAGGTGGGACAAAGAGGAGCTGAGGATGTGTCCTTGCCTCGACTCTTTCCGAGGTACCCACCTCCCAGGATCTGTATCCACTGCCGACCTGCCCCTGCTGCCATGACTTCCTCTTTGGAGGCCCCACCAGCCATCTGATCATCCCTGGTTCTCCTGCAAGCCCCTAGGCCTGTGTGGCCATTGAGCACTTGAATGGTGGCTGGTGAGATTGAGAAACTTTTCACAATTTCAGTTAAATTTTAAATTTTTTTTGGCACTCATTTCTTAAAAAATTGAAGTATAGTTGATTTACAATGCTGTGTTAGTTTCAGGCTTATAGCAAAGTGATTTAGTTATATGTATATATATGTATATAGATATACACACACAGATATTACATATATACATTCTTTTTCATATTCTTTTCGATTACAGTTTACTACAAGATACTGAATATATAGTTCCCTGTGCTATACAGTAGGTCCTCATTGTTTATTTTATACATAGTAGTGTATAGTGTGTATATGTTAATTCCAAACTTCTAATAGATCCCTTTCTCCCTTTCCTTTCTGGTAACCATAAGTTGGTTTTCTATGTCTGTGAGTCTATTTCTGTTTTGTAAATAAGTTCATTCCTGTCATATTTTAGCTTCCACATGTAAGTAATATCATCCGATATTTGTCTTTTCTGACTGACTACACATAGTATGATAACCTCTATGGGTCCATCTATTTAAATTATTTAATTAAAAAATGTCTAACTTTATTTAATTTATAATGAACAACTGAGCCTCGATCCATTTATCAGAAAACTGAGGTTTGGAACAACTTGAAGATGCAAATCTGCTTTTTCAACTGCAGGTTTTATGCAGTCTAAGTCTTTCCAAGGAAATTTAGTATCAAAATTATGATGTGCTATAAATATAAAATATGCACCAGACTCTGAAGAACTCACAGGGAAAAAGTTGAAAATGCTTCAGTAATCTTTATATTGATACGACAATATTTTGGATATATTGGGCTACATAAAATATATTATTAAGTTATCACTGGCTTGAGATAACTAGCCTGGTAACACATCTTTTTTGGCTTCCTTCTCTTCCCTGTATCATTTCACATTTCCTGATTGATGTTTTCTGGACTCACATCACAGATAAACCCCTTGCAATTGAGTCTCAGGTCTGTTTTAGGGGGGCCCAAACCCATATACCACTTGACATTATATGGTAGCTTTGTTTCCTTGGTTATTCTCTGTCTGCTTCCTTGGTCCCATTCCCAATAGAATATTAACTTCAGGAAGTCAGGAACTGTGTTTCCTTTGCTGCTATGTTCCCAGTGCTTAGCATACATAAATATGTTACATAAACAAATCCCAAATGGACCCAAGATCTCCCACCACTGCATAAACCTGATCCTCTTCCCACTTATATATCTCAGAATCTCACTAGACTGTTCTTCAAACCAGGAACCTGGGCATCATCTCTCTTTCTTTTCCTCCCCTCCATCTCATCAATTACTCATCTCATCAATTACTATTGATAGGTCCTATTGACTTGCCATCTCATCAATTAACTAGGTCCTATGGACTTGCCCTCTTAGATAACGTTCTAAGCCATTCCTTCCTCTTCATCCCCCATTCCCCTAGCTCCAGCCTCTTCCCTTCCTTGCCTTTCTAAACCAACACATCAGTCTCCTCCTGGGTCTCCCAGCCTCCAGTTTCCCCACAGCCACCACCAGCAGCCCAGAGGCATTTTCCTATCATAGAGATTGAATCTCAGTCCCTCTCACTTAAACACATTCCATGGCTCCCTACTGCCCATAGGTCTTTCTGAGGAGGTGGTCTTAGCTCTCACCTACCTGCCCAACCTCTTCTCTACCACATTCCCCCTCCCTCTCTCTAGAGCAGAGCAAGTCGCTTTTTCTTCTTTTAATTTACCAGGCTTTCTCTTGACTCTGGGACTTTGTATATGCTGTTCCATCTCTCCGGAACACCCTTCCATGTCCTCCCAAACTTGCAAACCAGTTAATTCCTTAGACCTCAGCTGAGCTGTGACTTCCCTCGGGAAGCCTTCAGGTCCTTCCAGCACTGCCTTTAGATCACCACCATGCCCTGTGTTTCCCCCCACATCACACATCTGATGCTGCCCCCTCCCCCCTCCCCCCGCAAGCCTATGATCAGCATAAAGGCAGAGGTGAGGCTATCCTGTTCATCTCGCCTCCTCCAATTCCCATGCTGGTTTACACCAATTTTTATACCATCCCCACCCTGGCTTTGCAGGTAACTCACCTTTTTCCCTCGACGGAATGTGCTATACCAGCCACCTGGCTTTTCTTTGGACCAAGAGGCCAGTTTCACCTGGGGGACAGAGGGAAGAGTGTAACAGGTGCCCTGGGGTGGGGGGGCTGGCAACGTGTCAATTTTGCATTTACCACCCCACACTGAAAGCTACGGACTGTAGGGGACTTCCCCGGTGGTCCCGAGGCTAAGGCGCCGTACTCCCAATGCAGGAGGCTCGGGTTCAATCCCTGGTCAGAGAACTAGATCTCACATGCTGCAACTAAGATCCAGTGCAGCTAAATGAATAAAAAGAAATCTGCTGACTATAAATATCAGGAACTCTTAGGTTATTCTCTGGCTGTGGGACTGTGCTTGGCTGGTACCCAGGATAGATCCAAGAGGCTGGGGGTTCCTGACTTCTGAGGGTGCCTCCACTGATGATTGACAAGAGCTGGTGGATAAATGCTCCAGCTCCTACCTCTCCCCTGAGGTGAGGTAACTCCCAGGAGTCTGCCCTACACTGTCTCCCCGAAGGCCCTGTGGATCGGAGCCTTGGGTGTCCAATGGTGATGTTTGTTTTTTTTTTTTCAATGGTGATGTTTTAACAACACACCCCTTGGGAGTTCCCTGGTGGTCTAGTGGTTAAGAATCCACCTGCCAATGCAGGGGATACAGGTTCAGTCCCTGGTCTGGGAAGATGCCACATGCCGCAGAGCAACAAAGCCTGTGCGCCAAACTAATGGGCCTGTGGGCCACAACTACTGAGTCTGTGCGCCTAGAGCCCATGCTCCTCAAAAAGAGAAGCCACTGCAACGGGAAGCCTGTGCACCACAGCAAAGAGTAGCTCCTGCTCACCACAACTACAGAAAGCCCACACACAGCAACGAAGACCCAGTGCAGCCAAAAAATAAATTAATTAAAAGAAGAACATCACTGTGCACTTTTGCAGGCCCTGTGCTCACTAAGTGGTTTACCGGCAGTAGAGACATTAACAAAAAGTGTTAGTCAAGTGATTCAGTCGTGTCCGACTCTTTGCAACTCCATGGACAGTAGCCCGCCAGGCTCCTGACTGTCCATGGAATTCTCCAGGCAAGAATACTGGAGTGGGTAGCCATCTCCTTCTGCAGGGATCTTCCCAAACCAGGGATCAAACCTGGGTCTCCTGTATTGCAGGCAGATTCTTTACCATCTGAGCCACCCCAGCACTGCACACAGTCAGTGTATCAGTGTCGTCTGATATGTGTACTGGTAACATGACTGCACAACTACCCTATCAGGTAGATACTTTCTTGAGCCCCCACTTTACAGATGAAAAAACTGAGATAACAGATCTGGATTCCAACCGAAGCAGTCCAGGGTCCAGAGGCTCACTGCTCACCCACTGCTCTCTACAGCTAAGCCTGGTTCTTAGTGTCAGAGACTGTTAGACTCCCTGATGGAGAACCCCAGGATTTCTGGGGGACCAGGTGGAGGGCAGTTAACCCATGGGACCTATAAGAGAGCAGGTTAGGAGGCAGTGTAGATGGGTGGTTAAGGGCTGAGACAAGGGCCAGGTGGTCATGGGTAATCTTGTCCTTCTCCATGCCTCAGTTTCCCTATCTGGGGGATGATAACAGAATTGTTATTTTTTTAATTGAAACAGAGCTGATTTCCAATGTTGTGTTAGTTGAGGTGTACAGCAAAGTGATTCAATTATACATATATATCTTTTTTTTTCTTTCAGATTCTTTGCCCTGATGTTGGTGTTGTTTAGTCTCTCAGTTGTGTCCAACTCTTTTGCAGCCCTATGGACTGCAGCCCACCAGGCTTCTCTGTTCGTGGGACTTCCCAGGCAAGAATACCAGAGTGGGTTGTCATTTCTTTCTCTAGGGGATCTTCCTGACCCAAGGATCTGACTCAGATCTCCTGCTTAGCAGGTGGATTCTTTGCCACTGAACCACCAGGGAAACCCTTTCTCCCCTTATAAATTATTACAAGATATTGAGTATAGTTCCATGAGCTTTACAATAGGTTCTTGTTGGTTATCTATTTTAGGGATAATAATAAAATGACCGCATCGGTGGCTGGGACTCAGTAAGTTAATGCAGCTGAGTTCTTAGGGCTGGCACATATATCCTATTGTTTCAAGGTTCACCACTATTATTGATTTCCTTACTATTTTTTCTTATCTGTCTTTCCCCACAGAAAATAAGCTCCATAAAACAAAATGAAGCAAAGAAGGGTTTGTTTTTTTTAGTTTGTTTGGTTTGTTTGTTTTAGATTATCTGCTGTAGCCGCAGCATTTCAAGGACTTTGGCATACAGAAGGTGCTCAATAGACGACAGAAGGTGCTCAATAGACGTCGGTTGAAGGAAAAATAAAATCCCAATCAACTCCTGGTGGGGCGGGGAGGGGGGAGGGTTGGGGAGCGGTGAGGTATGAATGAGATATTTTCGAGTCCCTCCTTCCACCAACCCCTCCCAGCCCCCTACTCAGGTACTCACGGTCTCAAACTTCTTGTCTGGGTAGAGGCAGGTTTCTCCTCCTGCCGTGAAGTTACAGAAAACCCTGAGCGCATCCCGCGCGCAGCCTTGATTGGGATCAATCCAGTATTCCCCTGCCGCAGAGCCAGTGGGAGAAGATAAACCGGGGGCTGGATCCCACGTCTCCCCGCCCTCCGGGGGGAGGGACGAGACCTCACCATCTGGCAGATGCGGATGGCTGCGGTGCAACTCTTTGCACACGAGGCCCGGGCGCTCAGCCGTGCCGGGAGGGCGCCGCAGCTGCTCTAACTCGAAGCTCAGCGACGCCATCGAGGCCAGCACCTCCTCCAGGCCGCCCTCCGGGGTTCCCAAGCCTAGCAGGGAACGTCGGCGCCGGCGCAGCCCGTGCAGCTCCGCAGAGGGACCCTGGGCAGAGGTGGGGATGGAGGAGAGGAGGACGGCAAGAGGAAGAGACAAGGAGAGAGACAGGCAGAAATGAGAGATGTGGGAGGCAGAAAGACACAGGGGTGTGGAGAGTAAGGAGAGATACAGACAGGAACCGGGGACATGGACAATCAGAGACGGAGGGAGACACAGGAAGGAGAGGGACAGAAAGGCTCAGAGATGGGAAGTGGAGAGAGGAAAAAAAAGAGCCAGAACCACAGTCAGGCAAAGGAGAGAGACAGAGAGAGACCCAGAAGACAAAAATAAAGATAAAATAGTGAAACAACGTTTTGAGGTAGAGACAGAGAAAGGCCAGAGAGATGGACAGACAAAATCCAATCAGAGCCCCCATGGAGGTCCCCCCAAGCCCCTCTACACATAGCCCAGATCCTCCTTCAGCTTCTGAGCCACCTCCCTTCCCACCTGCAATCCCCGAACACGTGGTGTGTGCTCCGCCCACTTCTAGTCACTGAGGGACCAGGGGAGACACTCGGACAGAGCCCCATGGGGAACTTACCGGGGGACCAGGAGGACCTGGGGGGCCAGCGTCTCCACGAGGACCTTGGGATCCCTATAGGGAGAAGTACTTGGGTGTGAACTCTGTCTATGGAGACCCCTGCCTGCCAACACACACACACACACACACAACTGGAGGAAGGACATGCAATTTTCAGCCCCAAGCATAAAATGCAAATTTTCTTTCCATATTTGAACATCTCTGAAATCAGCATCTTAACATCTATGACAAGTCATCATTAACTTGGCAGAACTGTCTTCTTCTGTAGCAGTTCATAAAACAATGGTGCATCTTACAACAGATGAAATCTTAGATTTTATAAAATACAATGGTAAGTGTTGAAGACATAATCAAATGCCTGACTGACTGAATAAATAAACGAATGAACCCAAAGGCATTGAGGGTTCTGGTACAGTGAAGGGGGCTGGGGGGTTGGGAGGTGAGAGCCCAAGGGAGCAGTGACTACTTACCGGGGACCCCTTTGAGCCTTTCTGTCCTGGAGGACCCTGTGGGGTAGAGACAGGGGGGCTTGGACTCCTGGCTGGCCCAACAGGGTGACTCCCCCACCCCTGCAAACTCCTCATACTCACCACCACGCCTTGGGGCCCAGGGTGGCCCAGAGAGCCAATGGGGCCAGGAGAACCCTGGGGAAAGGGCATCAGAATCATCACTGATGGGGTTCATCCTTATGGTCCAGACACATCCCCCAGACAAGTCTCCTCAAAAGAAGACCCTCAACCCCAGTCACAACCTTCAAGTCCCCCAGATAGAGCCCCCCATTTCCTTCAGAGACAATCCCTATTGTTCAAGACCCAGGCTTCCTAATCCCCCACACCCAAACAAGCCCCACTTCTGCTTTCCCATCCCCCTCGAACACAATCTTCCCTCTTGGGGCATGACGAACACTCACCGGTTCTCCCTGGAGGCCAGGGGAGCCTTGCACTCCTGGCAACCCCTGATCCCCTTTCTCACCAACCTCCCCAGGGGGGCCGACAAGACCAATTAATCCAATGTGGCCCTGGAGGATATGAGAGACACATGTCGGGGAAGAATGGGGGCAGGGAATTGACAGACTGTTCCCTTCCAGCCTTGGGGTAGTGAGTTTGGGAGCAGAGGAGACCCCAATCTCCTAGCCTTCTGGCTACGGACAGAAGTAAAGGTGGAGGAGAGGGAGGTAGCTGGGGAAGAAGAAGAATAAAAAGAGGCATCCTTACCTTTTCTCCCTTGGGGCCAGCATCTCCCTTCAGCCCTGGTAGGCCAGAGGGCCCCTGGAAGGAGAGTTAGGATCAGTTGAAAGAGAAAGTGTTAGTCACTCAGTGGTGTCTGACTCTTTGCAACCCTATGAACTGTAGCCCACCAGGCTCCTCTGTCCATGGAATTCTCTAAGCAAGAATACTGGAATGGATTGCCATGCCCTCCTCCAGGAGATCTTCCCAACCCAGGGACTGGACCCAGGTCTCCTGCATTGCAGGCAGATTCTTCACTGTTTCAGCTACCCGGGAAGCCCTAGGGTCAGTTGGAAGTCTCAAACAGAAAGCCTCATGTGAGTGACTGGAGGATGGTCAAATGGGAAATTACCTAGATTTCGAATCGAATTACCAGGGAAGTGGTCATGGGGGTGGTCAGGAGAGAAGAGAGCTGATGAGAGATGAAGGGAGGGGTTTTTGGAGGATGGTCGAGATAAATGATCTGTAGTCAACATCGGTGTGGGTAGTCAGTGAAGACTGTTAAGATAGATGGTCAGTTTGGTCAGTGTAGACCGCCAAGATGAGTGATCTGAAGAGATGGTTAGTATAGATGGTCAGGGTGGACCATCAGAAGGATAGTCAGTGAGGGGTCAGTCTGCACTATCAGAACCCAAGGTCACTAGATGGTCACTGGATAGATGTCCAGTGTGAGTCTCAGTGCAGGGACCTCAGGGATGAAGAAGTCTCTTACCAGGGGACCAGGAGGGCCTAACAGTCCAGGAGGTCCCAGGAGGCCTGGTTCGCCCTAGGGCAAAATAGAACATGAGGGGCTGCACCCTGCCAGAACTCATGTGTGGCGCCCCCCTCCCACCCCAACCAGGGTCAGCTCCTCCCAACTGTGATGACAAATTACAAGAAGCGAGCAGACAGGGAGGGCCTGATCCCACCCCCCAACCCCATCCCTATTCTCAGTCCACTCACCACAGGTCCAGGGATCCCACGAAGACCCTCAGGTCCAACACGTCCAGGGGGCCCTCGAGCCCCTACTGGGCCTGTCCTCCCTGGGGGTCCATCAGGACCTGGTTCCCCCTGAAAAGGAGCAAGGTGGAAGGGAGGAGGCAGAGAGAATCAGGGGGAGCCTGCCTCCTGACCCTCCAGCCAAGAACCATCAGGGAGCGGGGAGAAACTGGGGCAACTGTGGTGGTCACAGGTCCCTCCCCATTCTGCTGGCCCAACTATTGACCAATGGGTCAGGACAAGGACCGCTCCCTGGGACTTCCCTGGTGGTCCAGTGGTTAAGAATCCCCCTGCCAATGCAGGGGCTGCTGCTGCTGCTAAGTCGCTTCAGTCATGTCCGACTCTGTGCGACCCCATAGACAGAGCCCACCAGGCTCCTCTGTCCCTGGGATTCTCCAGGCAAGAACATAGGAGGGGTTGCCACCTCCTTCTCCAATGCATGAAAGTGAAAAGTGAAAGTGAAGTCACTCAGTCGTGTCTGACTCTTAGCGACCCCATGGACTGCAGCCTACCAGGCTCCTCCGTCCATGGGATTTTCCAGGCAAGGGTGCTGGAGAGAGTTGCCATTGCCTTCTCTGCCAAGGCAGGGGACACGGGTTTGATCCTTGCTCTGGGGAGATCCCACATGCCGCAGGGCAGCTAAGCCCGAGCACCGCAGCTAGAGAGTAGCCCCCACTTGCTGCAATTTAGAGAAAGCCCACATGCAGCAATGAAGACCCAACGCAGCCAAAAATAAAAGGACCCCTCTCTTGGCCAGGGGGAGCTCACCTTGGCACCTTTCTCTCCTTCTCTACCTTCTTGACCCATGCGACCAGAAGGACCCTGAGGGGTGAGTAGAAAGTGTGAGTAGAGGGCTGTGAGCTGAGTAGAGGGCTGTGAGCTGAGTAGGGGCCTGTGAGCTGAGTAGAGGGCTGTGAGCTGAGTAGGGGTTTGTGATGGTGAGTGGAGGGCTTGTAGGGATGAGTGGGGGCCTCTAGGTATGAGGGGGGCTTGTGGAGGTAAGGGGGGGCCTATGAGAGTAAGTGGAACCAAGTTAGAGCCAGGGGTGGTGTGTCATCACTCACCCTTTTACCAGGAGGCCCAGGGGCGCCAGGCTCCCCAGAAGCGCCAGGTGGACCCTATAGAGATTGTAACCAGCACGGGAGTCAAGGATGACAGTTTCAGGATGCCTTTGATGGGAAGACAGCCTTCCCCAAACATCACCCCAGCACCAGCCAGCCCTCCCTCCCCCTGCCTCCTCCTTCAAGCTGCTCACATTCATGGTACAAAGCAGATGCATCCCTGGGGGCCCTGGGGACCTCATTAACCCATTCTCCTGGCCCTCAATTCACCCACTCACCTGCCCCAACACCCCTCTTTAGGCACCACCTCCTCTGTTCCCCTACTCACCGGTCCCCCCACATCTCCAGGGTTTCCCTTCTCCCCTGGGGGGCCATCTTGACCCTGTGGTAGGGGAAATGAAGTTGGGAGGGGTCGTGAGGACACAGCAGAATGTTGGGGTGATGCTTGGAGGCAAGTGGAGGTTTTTTGCTTCATCGACCTTGCTCAGGTTTGTGATGAGATTGGGGACAGAATAGGGAATATGCCGGGCTTTTGAGGAAGAGGGGGTCACACTCACCGAAACTCCAGGGTCTCCGGGGGGGCCTAGGTCTCCTGGGAGGCCTGTGGGGCCCTGGAACACATAATGATGAAAAATCATATCTCTGAATGATGGAGCATTCATCCATCCATTCATTTATTCATTCATTCAGCTGTCCTCAGACACAGTTCTGGTTGCTGGGGATACATTGGTGAAGAAAACACAAAACCCCAGCCCTGCTAGAAGGAACATTCTGGTGTTTAATGGGAGCTAAAAATGTTCCATGAATCATTTCACTGCATCCTCCCAGCTAGGGACTCACAGATAAAAATCAGAGAGGGGACCTGGTAAGGGGTGGGGTGCTGAAATTCAAATCAAGGTCCCTCAGACTCTGAAGCTCCTCACCGCCCTCCCTCCCTACCCAGAGGACCATCACCATGGCAGGAGGGGCTCAACCTCTGCCTTGATGGCAAATCCCAATCAGCCAACCCTGATCCCGCATCAGTTTCAACTTTGACCTTTCCAGCACTATTAGAATGACTCTATGTGGAAGCAAGTTTCCCCTGCTGCCATGACCGATTACCACTGTATGTTTACACTGATTCATTCTTTCATTCAATCATTTGGCCACGTTCTGGGTTGCTTGTGGAATCAGCACACAGGACCCCTGGCTGGAAGTTGAGGAGCAGGTTCGAGTTGACACATGTGCCCCTCCCTGGGTCGTGGCCTCCATGTGCCCCAGGACTCACCACATTCCCCTTTGCTCCATCCTCTCCAGGGGGTCCTTTCTTGCCTGGGGGTCCAGCAGCCCCAGATGGGCCTGTATCCCCCTTTTCACCAACTTCTCCCCTGGGGCCCTTGGCAGAAACAGAGGTCAGAGGTCAGAGTAGCCTGGACTCTCCAGGGGTCAAGGTTAGCATACCTGAACTCAGGAATCTGCGTGGCTTGGGACTTTCCTGGGGTTAGGGGTCAAAGTAGCCTAGACTGCCCAAGGGTCAGAGGAATCTAGGATTTACTGGAATCAGGGGTCACAGTGATCCAGTTGACCAGAGGTCATGGGCAAGTTTGGGCTAGCCCATGTGCCACTCTGGGGTGAATCAGAAAAGGGATCCCAGGACCTCCCTAGTGGTCCAGTAGTTAAGAATCTGCCTTGCAATGCAGAGAACACAAGTTCAATCCCTGGTCGGGGAACTAAGATCCCACACGCTGTGGAGCAACTAAGCCCACATGCCACAACTATTGAACTCTCGCGACACAAGTAGAGAGTCTGTGCACCCCAAGGAAAGATCCCACATGGCCCAGCGAAGCTCCCATGTGTCCCAACTAACACTGGACACAGCCAAACAAGTGAATGAATCAATATTTTTGGGATCCCCTCTGGGCAGCTCATCCTCAAGCCAAGGCTTGTGCTTTAGATCTGAGCCCCACCTGCCCCCTCAGCCACGCATCCTTGTGCAGTACACAACCTAGAGAACTTGATGTAGCCACCCTGATACCTTTCAGGTCTCTGTCATCAAAATAACTGGGGATGCCCGTAGGTCTGGGTCCATGAGTGACCTAGGGCTGCCCAGAGGTCATGGGGGCCCAAGATGCCCAAGGGTCAGGGATTCCCTGAGATGGGTGCAGGGGCCCAGAACAAAGTCACTCACCGGGGTGCCTGGGGTCCCGGGGGGTCCTGGGTCTCCAGGCTCTCCTGGCTCACCCTGCGGGAGGCAAAGTGAAAGTGAGGAGGGGTCCCCTCCTGGCAGCCAGAACTGCCACCACCACTCCCCCAAACCAGGCAGGACTGATTGAGCCTCCTGGACCCTGGGCAGCCCCTTGTTCTCTCTCTCACCTTCTCACCCACAGCGCCAGGCTGACCAACTCCCCCAGGCAACCCTGGAGGACCCTGGAGAGACAACGAAGGGTATAGGTGGGATGGAGGGATTCCAACAGCCCCTTCTTGGGAAAGTGATGTCCTGAGGCCCTCCCCCTCCCCCAGTTCTTACCTCTGATCCGCTGGGGCCCTGGGGGCCCCGAGGGCCTGGAGCTCCGTGGGGACCCTATGGGACAGTCAGAATAGCATCCAGTGACCTCATGGCCCCTCAAAAAGCTCCAAGCAAGAGGAGAAGGGAGCGACAGAGGATGAGATGGTTGGATGGCATCACTGACTCAATGGACATGAGTTTGAGCAAACTCGGGGAGACAGGGAAGGACAGGGAAGCCTGGCGTTCTGCAGTCCATGGAGTCACAAAGAGTCCAACACAACTGAGTGACTGAACAACAAACCACAAACACCACCCTTGATATTGGTGACCCACATGTGCCCCATGACCCCCCAAATTGATCTGATGGCCAACCCTGCCCTACCACCCCTCCCATTTCCCCCCATAGTTCATACCATGGACCCTACATCTCCAACTTCTCCCTTTTCTCCAGCAGGGCCTGGCATTCCCTGTGGAGCAAAGAAGCAAAATTGGGGCACAAAGTGGGGAGGATCAGAGGCCATACCCTCAAACTCAGACACCCACCTGTAGGCCAGGAGGACCAATCATGCCAGGGAAGCCTCTCACTCCATCATCTCCTTTCTGCCCAAAGAGGCCTGGGGGTCCCCGGCGTCCCTGAGCCCCGTCTGCTCCCTAGAAGGCAGACATGGCAGGACACAGTTAGGGTCTGTGTCAAGGGTTGGAGTTAGGTTCAAGGTCAAAGTCAGGATGGAAGTTCAAGGTTGGAATGAAGTTTGGGGAGGGTCAGGGTTGGGTCTAAAGGTGCAGGTTAAGGGTCAGGGTTTAGGAATGAAATCCAGGACTGAGCAAAGTTTCGAGATGAGCCTTGGTCATCTCAAGTGAGTCAGGGTCAAGCTGAGGTCAATTAAGGTCCAAGTGGGGTTGAGAGGTAGGGTTGAGCTTGACCTCAGGTCCGAGGTAAATTCAGAATTGGAGCTCAGGTTTGGGGTCGGTATTGGAGGGTGGGTCTGGACTGGGGTCAAGGGTAGGACTGGGTCAGGTTCAGCTAATGTTGGATGTGAAGATAAGGTCTGAGTTGGGATTGAGGTTAAGGTCACAATTAAAATTAGGGCATTAAAATTAGGGCTGTGATAGAGTTTGAGGGTTAAGGTCAAGACTGAGTCAGATTCTGGGGTGAGTTTGAATTGAGCATTGACATGAAAGGGTAGGGGTTAGGGTTGAACTGGGGCCTGAGTCACAGTGGAGAACACTGTCCCTTCCCATAAGGGATCCAGAGGACCACAAAGCTGGGAGTACTCACCGGGGAGCCGGGGTGTCCCACCAGACCCCGTATCCCTGTTGGTCCAGGCGGGCCCTGGAGGCGGGAACAGAGTCAAGAAACCCTCAGGTTTAAGATTAAGGTCGCAGGTGGGGAACTTCCCTGGTGGTCCAGTGACTGAGACTCTGCACTCCCAAGGGGGTCAGGATTCGACCCCTGGTCAGGGAACTGGATCCCACAGGCCACAACGAAGATCAAAGATCCCATAAGCAGCAACTAAGACCCAGTGTAGCCAAATAAATAAATATTTTTTAAAAAAACTGGAAAAAGATGAAGGGGGAACACTAGCAACATCAATCACTGCACCCCTGTCCACTCCCCACCCCACTAGAAAATTGCATTTCTCTCCCCACAACCCTGTCTTCCTAGCCACCAACTCCTGGGACCAGACACAGCATCTCTCATAAGCTTGGCCCATCAGAACGTTGGCCCCAAAGTCCCATCAGTTTCCCAGGACTGAGCTGGCTTCCGGGTCATGGGTGCTGAGACTGAATTCCTGGAGGGAAGTTGGGAACGCAGTTGGCCCCTTTATTCTGGGTAGCTTAAGTGACTTCTGTTACTTGAGTGTCAAGATGGGGCTCAAGAAGGCAGGAAACCCCGTGACCCGCCCCCCTGCCATCCTCTCAATACCCCTTTTACCCCTCTCCAAAGACCAGCTCCCTCTCTGGGGTCCCCCACTCACCGCATCTCCCTTGTCACCTTTGCTGCCTTTGTGACCGGGGGCACCCACTTCTCCCTGCAAAGCAAGCAGACAGGATGAGGGACCCAGCCTCCCTCTTCCCCTGTCCTCCTCCAGCCCCTCCCTCTGCCTCAGCTCTCTCTCACCTTGTCCCCTTCCTCGCCAGAAGGCCCCGCAGCTCCAGGGGGCCCAGGAAGCCCCAGGGGCCCGGGGATCCCATCTTTACCAGTGGGGCCAGGGGCGCCACGTTCACCCTGTTAGGGGGAGTAGAAAGAGTCAGGGCAGAAATGCAGTCCTGGTATGTGGAGGGCTGGTTCTTGGGGATGAATGGAGGGGGCAGGAACTTACCGGGGAACCCTTCTCGCCTGTGGGGCCCACGGGGCCTTGGCCTCCGCTTTGACCAGGAAGCCCAATGCTCCCTGCTGGGCCTACAGGACCACGCTCCCCAGGGGATCCCTGAAAACAGGGGTGGAGGGTCAGGAATGATAGCAATAACAGTAGATCTCATTTATTGGAGGGTTTGTAAGCAGCCTGAGTTAGGTGGTTACCACCAATCCAGGCCGTTCCCCACACAGCAGCCAGAGGGCGCTATCAACATCCAAGTCAGAGCACGTGACTCCTCTCCTCGCAGCCCTCCAAGGCTCCCACCTCATTTGGAGAAAAAAAGCTCTCCGGGCATCTCATGAGGCCCTACGCGACCTGCCCCCATCTCCTCCCTGCCCTCACCTCCTCCTACTCACTTCCCTCCAGCAACACGGCCCCCCTCACTGCTTCCTCCAGCCTCAGGACTTTGCACATGCTCTTCCACCCTTCTCCTAGCCAACCACATGGCTCTTTCCTCAGGTCTCAGCTCAAATGTCATCTTCTCAGGAGACTTTCCCTAGTCAGCTTTTTTATTTATTTTTTGGTGCCTCAGGGTGGCATATGGGATCTTAGTTCCCCCACAAGGGATTGAACCAGCACCCCCTGCATTGGAGGCACGGAGCCTTAACCGCTGCAGCTCCAGGAAAGTCCCGTGGCCAGACTATTTAAGGGCTCTCCCCTGCTCCCCACTAGTTTGCATTATTTGGCTTTGTGGCATTCACCGCCGCTGATCCATTATCTTCTTGACTAGATAGTAGTAAGCTCCAGAAGAAAGGAGGTTTTTAAAGGGGCTCATGTCCAACTTCCCTGAGGTCCAGTGGTTAAGACTTTGCCCTTCCAATTGAGAGGGCACAGGTTTGATTCCTGGTCAGGGAACTAGGGCCCACATTTAAACGGTGAGATCTGGTATGCAAGTAAGTATGTGTCAGACAGATCATCTCATTGAGGTTTACAACCTAGAGATGGGACTATTTTACAGACAAACCAACTGAGGCTGATGGAATGATAGACTGCCTGGCCAGTGAGTGGCAGAGAGGAGTGTGACTCAAGCCTGTTTGGCTCCCAAAATAGCTGAACATGATCATGACCATACCCAGCTTCCCAGATATCTCGAGACCCCTCCACCGTGCCCACCCGCCATAGCAGATGGATTTACACTTACGTTGGCACCGACAGGACCTGGGGGGCCCTTGTCACCCTTTAAACCAGTCGGTCCCTGAGGAGGAGATGATTCATAGTCAAGAGACCCCCAAAGGTAATTCACTGGTAGTCCAGTAGTCAGGACTCTGTGCTCTCATTTCTGAGAGTCTGGGCTCGACCCCTGGTCAGGAAACTAAGATCCACAAGTCCCCATGACTTGCTTCCCTAGAAAGAGAGACCCCCCTAAAGTGCTCCCAGGTCCTGTGTTTACTCTGGGGGGCTCAGAGTTCCCACCCCCTTCCTGGCACTGAGGTTCAGGGGTCCATCCCTCCTCCTCCATGGTCAGGAGGCTATGGCCATGTCCCTCCTAAGCCCCCCTTTCTTTCTCCACTTCACAGCCCAGCCAGGCACATGCAAACCATACTTACTGGGTCTCCGGGGGCTCCATGAGGACCAGGGAAACCTCTGGGTCCAGGTGGCCCTTCCTTCCCAAGGGGTCCCAGTGGTCCCACGTCCCCCTGCAGGAGTCCAGGGGAGGGAAGTCAGACTGTGGAGCAGGGGCGTCTCCCCTCAATCTGTGAGTCTGGGTCCCCTCCCCCACAGGGTTGATGCTAAGGCCATTCCAGGATCTTTGGGGTCACTCAACCGAGATGTCCCGTGGGGTGGTGGTCTCACCTTGGCCCCCTCTCTGCCTTCCAGGCCCGGAAGACCTTGTTCACCAGGAGGTCCAGGGGGCCCTGGGGGCCCCCTCTCACCCAGAGGCCCTGCTTCTCCTGTCTTTCCCTGGAGAGGAAGAAGGCTCATCTTGAATGGAGGTGGCCTGGGGTAGTGGTTCTGTCTGGGATCACCATCTCCCCTCCCCCCAAATATCCCCAAACTGGTGCAAAACTGGGGAGACCTGTGGGGACCACTCTGACCTGAGGACCCACGACACCAGCTGGTCCAGGTGGGCCTGTCTGACCTTGGAAACCCTGAGGAGAAACATTAAAAGAAGGTGTCATGGGACTTCCCTGGTGCTCCAGTGGTTAAGACTGAGCATCCGCTGCAAGGGGTGCAGGCTCCATTCCTGGTAAGGGAACTAAGATCCCACATGCCACAAGATGTGGCCAAAAAAAAATTTTTTTGTAATAAAATATAAATGAAAAAAATATCATGGAGTGGAAGAAATGAAGAGCTCAATGGGGTCAGGTGTCAGAGGTCAAAGGGTTGCTCACCAATTCTCCTCTCTGTCCAGGGTGTCCAGGTACCCCATCTTTTCCCTGGGGACCCTGACGGACAAAGCATGAGAGAGCTGAAGCACAATAAGGAGTTTCCCCACTGCCTGGTTCCCCCTCCCCCCAGCAGGATATGCTGACTTACAGGGGGACCCTTTGGTCCAGAGAACCCAGGAGGACCTTGCAGACCTGGGAGGCCCTGAAACGGAAGCAGAATCATTAGAGCATCCTTTCTGCTTTCCTCCCCCTCCCTCTGAGTCCCAACTAATGACAACAAGCATTCTGGGTGCTTCCTGCAGGCCAGGCATGGGGTCAAGCATTCTACCTGCAGGAAGTCATTTCATTTGCCACAGCAGCCCTTTGGGAGGGGGACTGTGGTTATTCTCATTTGGTAGAGGAAGAAACCGAGGCAGAGAGGTTAGGTGACTCAACCAAGGTCACAGAGCAGATGAGCAGCAAAGTTAAGACTTGAACTCACAGCTCTCGGATATCAGAGGCTCTTTTTGCATTCTGCATTATAATGTCTCCCTACCTTCTGGGCTTGTCTCCCCGCCAGAATCACACAGACACACACAAACTCACTCACTCACTCACTTACCTTTTCTCCAGGGAACCCAGGGGCTCCGTCCTGGCCCACATCACCCTAGGATAGAATGAATTAGACTCAGGCTGCAGAACAAACTCAACAGGGATGTGTTGGGAGGGACTTGGTGGGCCTGAACCAGAAGGCTTGCATGGGGGTACCTGGCCACCCACCCTCTCCATACCTTGGGGCCCGGCTGCCCTGTGGCACCTGGTTGCCCTCTCTCTCCACGGGCACCCTGAAGTGAAAAGAAGCAAAGATTAGGCAGGGTGGGGGGGCGGGAGCCAGGAAGTGAGGCCGAGTCCTTAGGGTCCCTTCCCTCTGTGACCACCCAAGGACCACCGACATCCCCCAAACTCTCTTCCCACCCACCTCTCCCCTCGTAGCCCATCTTTCTGGCCCTGTCCCCATTTTCTTACTGGTGGTCCCCGCTCTCCTTCCAGGCCTGGCTGCCCAGCCTTCCCCTGGAACATAAATTGGGGCGAGGGGGAAGGAGAAGGTGGTGATGGTGCAAAGACAGGACAGAAACACACAAATACACTCAGTCAGAGACCTGGAAGATGTCTGTCTCACATTCATTCGCAAGCCTTTCACTCACTCAAATACATAAAGACAACTTACACACCCAACTATGAAAAGATGACAGACACCCAGTTATATTAGGATTGTACCTAGAGGGTCCACCCCTAGAAGCATGTTCACTCACACAGACACCTGTTTAATTATCACAGCTGCATGGTATGCATACAGGATTGTGTGCCACCATGGCATGCAAGGGGTGACCACAGCTTCAAGATGACACGTGGAGCTTGTCGGGTAATATGTTCTTTGCCCATGTGTCTACCCAATGTAGTAAACACATATGTACATGGGCTCATGTGAGGACACGGTCTTGATAAACACAGTGGTGTACATGATGAGTGCATATACACAATATCCATTTACAGAGCTGCAGTGCACACATAGCCAAACAATGCACGCATGTGTACACAATCCCTCAGGTGCATAGAAATACATATTCCTATGTGTGTTTCCCTATTCTTTAACACACATCAACATGCCCTTTCATGCATTTATGCCCACAGTCACACAACAGACATGCAGCTGGTGCCCTTGTTCACCCAGTCACAAGCCCTGAGGCTGCAGCATCCAGGTCCTATCTGATTTGCACTGAAGGGCATGTAGGATGCACATGGCACATGGGCACACGTGCTGTAGTGCCAGGTGGGATCACCTACATGTGCCCTGCATTGCATGTGGCAATGTGTGTGCACACAGTGCTTCCAGGCACAGACACACCTGCCTAGGGTCCCACCTGCTGTCACGCACAGCCACACACACTCCTCCTCTCATGCGAGCCCTTCCCCTCCCCACTGACCCCTAGATCATGACTCACCCGCTTCCCTTTTTCTCCTAATGGTCCCAGAGGTCCCGGAAAGCCAATAGATCCCTGAATCAAGAGAATGAGAGAGAAGAAATGGAGATGAGGAATGGGTGGTGGGCAATGTTAGCCCTCCATTTGGTCATCCCATCTTTTCAGGCATTTCCAGGTGACTGATTCCAGAGGCTTCTTTGGTCCCTCCAGCCCCTGCCTCCTCCAAGACAGCCCTCAGGCATCCTCACCTCTCTCCTCTTGCTCACTCCTTTCCAGCCACACTAGCCCCTTTAATGCTACTCACATACCAGTACATTCCTGCCTCAGGGCCTTTGCACTGTCTGCCTTTGCCTAAAATTCTCTTCTTAGATCCCCTCCTCATCTAGATCTCATTCAGATGTCACCTCCTTCAAGAAGCCTCCCACCACCATCCTGACCACCTCATCCTCAAATCATGCACTAACACATTTTCCTATTTTGTTTCCCCCATAATATTTGTCTTGAAATGACCTGCTTGTCTGCTTAGTTATTCAATGACTAGGACATAACGCTCTAGTCCTAATCCCCACTGCCTGGCATATGGTGGGCACTTACTCAATACTTATTAACTGACTCCAGTAGTTGCTTTCCTGCCCATCTTGGAGGCATCCTCCCTTGACCTGGGGAGAAGACATCATAGGCTCCAATATCCCCTCCCACCCGTCACTGTGTTTTGAATCCTAGATCCATCTCTGGACTAGCTGTGTGGCCCTAGACAAATGGCTGAACCTCTCTGAGCACCAGTCTCCCTGTTTGTAGCCTGGGATGATATGAACAAGGTTCTGGTTAGGATAGATGGGATATGTGTAGAAAGTGTCTTGTTTAGTTTTATTTTTGTTACAAAGTACTTGGTACATAGTATGAATTCAACGAATGTTAACTGTCATTGTTACTCACGCAATTAGTAACTGCTATGGGCTGAATGTTTGTGTCTTCCAAAAATTCATGTTGAGTCCTCAGTCCCTAGTGTGATAATATTTGGGTGTGGAACCTTTGGGAACTAAGTAGGTCATGAGGGTAGGGGCCTCGTAAATCGGATTAGTGTCCTTATAAGAAGAGGAGACTAGACATACTGAGTGAAGTTAAGTCAGACAAAGAAGGAGAAATATCGTATGACATCCCTTATATATGGAATCTGAAAAGAAATGATACAAACAAACTTACTTGCAAAACAGAAAGAGACTCACAGAATTAGAGAACCAACCTATGGTTGCCAGGGGGAAGGATGGGGGAAGGGATAGTTAGGGAGTTTGGGATGGACATGTACACACTGCTATATTTAAAATGGGTAACCAACAAGGACCTACTGTAGAGCACAGGGAACTCTGCTCAATGTTATGTGGCAGCCTGGATGGGAGGGGAGTTTGGGGGAGAATGGATACATGCATATGTATGACTGAGTCCCTTCTTGGTTTACCTGAAACTATCACAACATTGTTAATTGGCTATACCCCAATACAAAATAAAAAGGTTTTTTTTTAAAGAAAGGAGACTATATCTCTCTCGGTCTGTCTCTCTCTCTGGCTCCTCCCTCTCTCCTTTGTTGTTGTTCAGTCGTTAAATCATGTTCGACTTTTTGTGACCCCATGGACTGTAGCATGCCAGGTTACCCTGTCCTTCACTATCTCCCAAAATTTGCTGATTTATGTCCATTGAGTCTGTGATGCCATCCAACCATCTCATCCTCTGCTGCCCCCTTCTCCTTTTGCCTTCAATATTTTCCAGCATCAGGGCCTTTTCCTCCACTATGTGAGGACAAAGACAGAAAATGTTCATCTACAAACCAGGAAGAAAGCCCTCATAGAATCCAACCATGCTGGTGCTCTGATCTCAGACTTTTGGCCTCCAAAACAAATTTCTATGTTTAAAACATCCAGTCCAAGGCATTTTTATTCTAGCAACCCAAAACTGACTTCAACTTAACTGATACATCAGGCCTCCTGTAATGTGTTCATTGCTTGATGCTCAAGGCACGCTGCTCAGCCTTGGCTACGAGCCTTTGAATTTCTTTGAACTCCCAGGAATTCCTGCTCCAACAGGCTGAGTTCTGCTCTGAATTTTGGTGCCTTGAGTTAATTCCCAAACCTGTTTATAGCAGTTACCCTTGCCAATGGACTCATGTGATTTAATGAAAGCTTATGAAAACTGATGAAATGCAGAAAGGGAAAAGAAAGATATCTCTAAAATCAAAGTTACATGGAAAAGACAAGAATTCCCTGGCAGTTCAGTGGTTAAGACTCAGCGCTTTCACTGCTGAGGGCCTGGGTTCAATTCCTGGTCTTGGGATCTAAGATCCTGCAAACAGCAGAGTTCAACCCAAAAAAAAGAGAGAGAGAGAGAGAAATGGAAAAGATTTAACATAAAGGAAAGCAATTTTTTAAAAAATCACTGTCAAATTAGATAGACATGAGCAAGATAACTATGGGGCTTCCCAGGTGGCGCTAGTGGTAAAGAACTAATCTGCCAACTCAGGAGTAAGAGAGGCGGGTTCCATCCCTGGGTCTGGGAGATCCCCTGGAGAAGGGCATGGCAACCCACTCCAGTATTCTTGGCCTGGAGAATCCCACGGACAGAGGAGCCTAGCGGGCCACAGTCCATGGGGTCGCAAAGAGTCGGACATGACTGAAGCTACTTAGCATGCACGCAGGCAGGGCATCCAGGGTATGCAGGGCCCTGGTTAAAGGGCAGCCTCAGAGGCAGCGCCAGGGGCGGGGTCAAGAATGTGGGGGCGGTTGGGTAAGGGGCGGGTTAGAGGCGGGAAGATCCCTTGCAGGAGGGCGTGGCAACCCACTCCAGCATTCGGCCTGGAGAAGCCCATGGACAGAGACTATCGGGCCACAGTCCATGGGATTGAAAAGAGTCAGACACAACCGAAGAGACTTAGGACACACAAACGCAAGATAACTGTGCCAGAACAAGGCGCCAAAAGTATGGAACTCGAGGATTCTGTGCTCAGATTTCTTCCAAATGTCTTGGATTTTTCTGCTCCGCTTTATGTAAACAAAAACTACAAATCATCAGTGATGTAACACGGGTGTGGCTGAGGCAGAGAGACACGTCTTACCAATAGCCTCATCCATCAACACACTGGCAACCAATGTACATTTTTACATAAATACATTCTAAGTTATAATTAATTCGAGATATGTAAGCTGCATGTTTTTTATGATTCTGCTCTTTACTGACTTTTTGTTTGAGCCAACCTCAATCATACCAGTAAGAGGGTCCTACAGATTTATTATCACCAAAATCATCAACATTATTATAATCAAATTGATGAGGTAGCTACTGCTGGTATCTCCATTTTGCAACTGAGAAAAATGGCTCAATAGACTTGTTCAAGTTCATTTAGCAGGTATTAGGGGGTGACTTACTCAAGGTCACTTAGCAGGTGAGGAGTGACTTATCCAAGGCCACTTAGCAGATAAGGTTGGGTATTTGAGCCTAAGTTTGATGCCAAAGCCCACATCTTACATTTTCAGTGCCCCATGAGGTGGCCAGTTCACACCCCCCAGACCACAGCCTAGAACCCCAGATGTTAATCAGTCTCTAAACCCTACCCTTGCCCACCACCTGCCTCCTAGCATCTGACCTTAGGGCCTGGACGTCCTGGATAACCTGGGAGACCCGGCACGCCAAGCTTGCCCTGCAGAGAGATTGTAGGAAAAAAGTCAGAGATTGCAATTTGGGGGTCAGTGGGGGAGGGACAGGATGGCTGGGGCACGGTGGCAAAGGGAGGAGGGTGGGATCCAGGGAAACATGGGTTCAACTCCTGGTCCCTGTCTGCTAGGGGCATGTCCTTGGACAGCTCATTCAACTGTTCCAAATCTCAGTTTACTTGTCTGTAGAATGGGGATAAAAATGTCTGTTGCCTATAGTGGTTATGGGATATAAATAAGATAGAGTGCATTGCATTGCTCTATCATGCTGAGCTGCAGAAGTGAAGAAGTGGAGAGCCTCCTAAAGTTGGAGATAAAAAGACAGAAGGCTGAGGGCAAAGGGCCAGGGAACACCTTGACTGCAGGAAGCTGGGGACAGACTGGAGGCGGGTGACCAGGTCCACTCACCTTCTCCCCAGCTGAGCCTGGGGGACCCTCCTCGCCAAGCAGCCCCTCCTGCCCCTTTAGCCCCTCCGGACCATCCTCTCCCCGAGGACCTGGAGGTCCGGGTTGCCCCTGGAACAGAAAGGAGAAACCCTGATATCAGTCCTTCTTTGTCATCCCTGCCCGCTGTCTTTGCCCCAGTTCACCTCCTCACTGTTTTTCCCAAGTCCCCCAGATTCACCAGACTCCTCCCTTGGAGATCATCTTACCCGATCTCCTTTAAGCCCCGCATCACCCTTGAAGCCTGGGAAACCATCCTCTCCCTGGGTGGAAGACAGTACAGAGATCAGAAGTCAAGGTTTTCATGAAGGGGCAGAGTCAGAGCCCCAATATTAGGGTTCCCCTCTCCCAAGGAATCCCCTTCTTTCTTACCTTCTCTCCTTTCTCCCCCTGGAGGCCCCGGTTGCCAGAGGTACCCTGAAAAGAAAGAAGCTCTCAGTCCCCATGCTGCCCCCACTTAAGAAGGGCCCTGAACTCAGTCCTCTGCCCTGAAACAGCCAGGACAGTCCCAAGAGGATGCAGGACTAGAGGGAGGGGGTGGGGAGCAGCCCCAGAGAAAATTATCTTGTCCCATCATCTGCTAGTATGGTGTACAAGAGGTTCATTTCCCCCGCCCCTTCTCACTGGCAGCCTCCCAAGATCATCTGTGTGGGGGTGTGAAGGGAAGGCCAAATTTCCAAGTAATTGATTTCCATCTCCTAGGGACACTGTGTCCACAGTTCCTTCTGGCAGGAGGAAAAGGATGAACATTCCAGAACCCAGCTTCATTCTAAAGGCGAAGGAATGTTTCCCATTGTGCTGGATACAGTGCGACTCTGTGCCTGGCAACAAGGGGAGTCTGTGCTTGGCTACAGTGAGACTGCTCAGTGCAAGCCCAGATGCTGCTCACACCAAATTCTTGGCTTGGGCCATAAGAAAAGCTGCACTCGGCTACAGTGTAACTGAGCTCAGTGAGTTAAATGAAATTGTACTTGGATACACTATAACTATGTTTTGACAATAGCATGACTGTTTCCAGCCACAGGGAGACACACTATAATGGAATTCAGTGACTACAATGAAGTTACCCTTGGATACGATGTAACTATGTGTTTTGACGCTATCATGACTGTCTCTAGCCCCAGGGCAATTCATTGACCACGATGTAACCGAGTTTGACCACAATTGTTCTCTGACCATGGCTATGGTGTAACTAGACTCAGCCAAAACATAGCCTTCAACTCTACATAGAAAACCATGCCTGACTTACAATGGAACTCTGAGTTTGGACACCCACAGGACTTCATGGCCAGCTACAACATAACTACACCTCCTTGGCTATAGGGTGAAGCTTGTCTACAATGCGAAAATGTGGCTTTTAGACTGTTCTTAGACTAACCAAACTCTGTTCTTAGACTACAGGTGATGGATACCTGTACTTAGCTACAAGGTAACTGGACTTAGCTACCACACAGATTTTAATTACAATGTCCCTACAGCTGGTCAACAGTAAGTCTCTATTCAGTACAGCTCTCAAGTGGTCCTAGCACTTCTAGGCTTGTAGATTGTATGGCTCTTGGCTTGAGTTTTTGTTGCTTTTGTTTGTTTTATTTATTTTGAATTGAAGGATACATGCTTTACAATGTTGTGTTGGTCTCTGCCACACATCAACAAGAATCAGCCATAGGCATACATATGTCCCCTCCCTCTTAAACTTCCCTCTCACCTCCCACCCCATGCCACCCCTCTAGGTTGTCACAGAGCACTGATTTAAGCTCTCTGCATCAAACAGCACATTCCCACTGGCTATCTATTTGAGCTTTTAAAACAACCCTCTGCTTGATTATAATGTGTTGACCTGGGGATGTGATGTGTGTGCTTAACAGTGGGGTTCAGCCTGTAATGGGTTTAACTATTCTCAACTGCAAGGTGACAACTATGCTGTAATGTTACCCTTTGGCTGTTCAGCTTCAAAGTAGAACACACCCTACTGCATAGGGCCAGTTCCACCGCACCTTGCCTGGCGGGCTGATTCCTCTCTCACACTCTTGTAGAAGTGTCTGATGGAGCCAGCTTCCCGAAGTCAGTGCTGATGAATCAGCCCTAACTGCAGGCCCAAAGCATCACTTACCTTCACACCCCGAGGTCCTGGATAGCCCGGAGGGCCTGCTGACCCTGCTGGACCCTGAGATGGAGATAAGATCAGCGTCAACCTGTTCTTCCCCCTCCATGTTCCCAGCGCCCTCCTCTCTCTTCTCATGAGACTCCTGGCCCTGCCTGCCAACCCCCATCCCCAAATCAGCCCCTCTTCAGGTCCCTTACCTGGGCCCCTTTCTCTCCTGTTGGGCCCTCATGACCTGGGTGACCCTGGGAGAAAGACGTTCTGAGTTGTCAAAGACCTGATTTGCCATCCAAACTCCCAAGCCTCTCCCTTCTCCTTCCTCTTTCTCCCAGAATCTAGTTCTCACCGGAGGGCCTTCAGATCCTGGGAGGCCTGGAATTCCTGGGTTTCCAGGAGGACCCTGAAAGAAGATGAAAAGTAGGGAGAGATACAGCGTCTCAGGGCCTGGCATTCCACCAGGAAATCCCTGCTCAGACATGCAGCTACCTCAAGGTTAGAGAAAAAGCAGATCCTACTGGTCAAGCAATCTATTCTCAGCAATTCCAAACTTGCTGTATGACCCTGGACAAGCCGCCTCCCCTCTCTATGCCTCAGAAAGCCTCTGCTTCTGGGAGAATTCAGGCAAGGGATATAAAAATAGTGTGACAGACATGCTGGGAAGGGGGACCCCTTCCTTTAGAAGCCCCTTCAACCCACAATTCCACCGAAGAGTGGTGGGTCTACACAGGCATGTGGTGACCCCTCTATGTCCTGCACACAGTTGATGAGTCCAGAGGGGAGATCCTGGCCCAGCTAAGCCAGTCAGACTCTCTCCTGAAATTTTGAGGGAAGCAACACCTTGTCTCATTGAAACTATGATCAGATGGGTTTGGGTAAAGAAACTGTAAGATCCTAAGGAGCTGGGAACTGAAATAGTGACAGAGCAGTACAAGATTGTGTAGAAACAGGGTTGAAGTAAGAACAGACTCAGACGGTAAAGAATCTACCAGCAACGCGCGAGACATGGGTTTGATCTCTGGGTTGGGAAGGTCCCCTGGAGAAGAGAATGGCAACCCACTCCAGTATTCTTGCCTGAAGAATCTTGTGGACAGAGGCACGTAGTGGGCTACAGTCCATGGGGTCAGAAAGAATCAGACGTGACTGAGAGACTAACATTTTTGCTTTTTCAAGATGTATATAGAAAGAATCCTGTCTTTCAGGGGAGATGGAAACAGACATGCAGAGGAACAAAGACGACACTGCAAGACCCCAAAGAAAAGGATTTCTTGGCCCATGAATCTTGGTAATACTTTCTGGCTTCTGAGAGGTTCCCCCGTGTCTTGATAATATCCCCTTGTTCTCTAAACTCGGTCGAGGTCTATTTCTCACCATCAGCCCTTCTCCAACAATGACACTTGGTTACTCTGGGCTTGTTTAGGGACTGCTGCAATTGATCATTATCCATGGCTTACAAAAGGGGCCCAATGGGAAGCTTTTCCTGCAGGCAGAGTTGAAGGAAGAAGACGATAGGGGAGGAGGGAAACGTAGAGCTGTCACTCACCTTCTCCCCAGGAGTGCCGATGGGTCCCTGGGGGCCGGGAATTCCCTGGAGATATTTTAAAAGACAAGAAAAGCATTAGAAAAGGACAGTGAGTGCAGAAGTTGGAGAAGCTAAAAATGGTCTATGACCTTCATGGACCACCCCTCCCCACCCTTATTGGAAAAATAGCTCAAACCTGGGACCCAGGATTTCCCTGCTGTCCTGGGGGGCCTGGTTCTCCTGGAGGACCCTGGGGAGAAAGTGAGGTTTCTGTGAAGCTGGAAAGGTTGTGGTGTTGAGGTGTCAGTGAAGTTGAAATGAGGGAAAGGGTCATGGGAGTGGACAAGGATATGGGTGGTCATAGGGTCAGAGTGTCTGAAAGCATCAGGGGGGCTTCCCTGGTGGCACCGTGGATTGGGAATCCACCAACCAATGCAGGGGGCATGGGTTCAATCCCTGGTCCAGGAGGATTCCACATGCCGCAGGGCAACTGAGTCCATGCACCACAAGTACTAAGCCCAAACTCTAGAGCCCATGAGCTGCCAGCTACTGAAGCCCATGTGCCTACAGTCCATGCTTTGCAACAGGAGAAGCCACCGCAATGAGAAGCCCGCACACCACAGTGAAGAGTAGCTCCGGCTTGCCACATCTAGAGAAAGCCTGTGCCCAGCAATGAAAACCCAGCCCAAATGAAACTTTAATTCATTCATTAATTTAAAAGAAAGCATCAGGTGGGGCTTCCCTGGTGGCTCAGTGGTAAAGAATCCACCTGCCAATGCAGGAGACACAGGTTGGATCCCTGATTG
>NW_011495051.1:8413266-8427330 GCF_000754665.1 Bison bison bison | reverse complement strand
TAAGCCCGTGCGCCACAACTATAGAGCCTGTGCTCTAGAGCCCGGGAGCCGCAACTATGGAGTCCCCATGCTGCAACTACTGCAGCCCACGGACCTAGAGCCTATGCGCCTAGAGCCCCTCCGTGCTCTGCAACAAGAGAAGCCACTACAGTGAGAAGTCTGTGCACTGCAACTAGAGAGTAGCCCCCACTTGCAACTAGAAAAAAGCCCGTGCAGCAACAAAGACTGAGTGTAGCCAAAGATAAAGAAAGAAAGCATCAGGTATTGGAACACGTACCACATTTCCTTTGGCACCTGGAGCACCATCACTTCCAATCACACCCTGGGGGAGGAGAGGCTGTGAGACCAGGGCAGACACACGTGGAGGAGCCTGCGTCTGAGACGCTGAGAGGCACAGGGGGAACAGTGAGTGGGCAGAGAAGCCAGGCGGCAAGGAATGGACATGCAGAGGAGATAACGGTGAGGAAAGGACAAACAGGGATGTAGAAAGACAGTGATGTTCTCACCGGGCGTCCCAGGGGTCCGGGGGAGCCTCTAGGGCCAATCAGTCCTCGGGGGCCCTGCAAGGAAGTGGGAGCTAATGTTATTCCAGCATCCCTGCTCTGAGGCCCAAGGAGGCCTGCCTCCCTCCTCTGTGTCAGACAAGCAGTCCAGGGGTCCCTCATACTCACCGGCTCCCCTGCCTGGCCAGTGGGCCCCGGAGGTCCCTCTGCTCCCTGTGGGAAAGTGGCATCACTTGGGGAGGCAAGGGTATGACCTTTAGAGAATCACCTTCCCTCATCTGGGCAGCCCCTTCCAGGGCATCAGAGTCAGAACTTGTGGCAGAATCCAGCCAGCTGGGTGTACGTGACTTGAAATTCAGGCCCGTGACTCCAGTCTGGACCTGCAGTCCCGGGCCTCACCTCTGAACTCTAGTTGTTGTTTAGTCTCTAAGTCAGGTCTGACTCTTTTGCGACCCCATGGTCTCCAGGCTTCTCTGTCCATGGGATTCTCTAGGCAAGAACACTGGAGTGGGTTGCCATTTCCTCCTCCAGGGGATCTTCCCCGCCCAGGGATGGGACCGATGTCTCCTGCATTGGCAGGTGGATTCTTTACCGCTGAGCCATAGGGAAAGCCCAGTAACTCTAGTACTAACCCCCAACTCTCCATCTGTCTTTTTGAGCCCCTGATGGGGCCTCCTGAGTCTCCAATGCAGACCTTCACCCCTCCCCCAGTCTCCTGAATGTTCTATTTCCCTCATTCTGGCTTTCTGGCTTCCAAACCACCCCCTAACTTGCTTCCAAACTTACCTTCCGTCCATCCTCTCCTGGGGGACCAGGTTTCCCCACATAACCAAAGTCACCCTGGAGTGGGGAACACAGAGGGCCATTCAGAGTCAAAAGGTGAGGGTAGAGATCAACCCCCAAGAAAGGGAGATGGGGTGTGAGGGGCAAGCACTCAGACACAGGGATGGAGGCTCTGATATTGGGGGTGGGGAGAGTGTCATGAATATATCGGGAGGGGCGTGGATGTGGGGGAAGGGCCTCACACACTCACCCTTTGGCCCTTCTCACCAGGCAGCCCTGGCAGGCCATCAAAGCCCCGATCACCCTGCACAAAAAGATACCATCTGAGCCTTGAATCTTCTACCCTGACAGTCCCTCCAAGTCCCAGTCCTGGCCACATCACCTACCTTAGGTCCCGTGGCACCGGGGAGGCCCCGAGCCCCATCTGCTCCAGCGCGGCCCTGTCGGGGGTAGGGGTGACATAGTCAGGACATCTACTGCCATGTGGGGAGTACCTTCCTCATGCAGTCCCTTGTGCTGGTGGTTTCACTGTGTACTAATTGAACCTCTCAAGTATATCTCAAACCCATCCATTACTCTTTATCCCTAGTGCCCTTTCTCTAATCTGAGTTACCAGCATCACAAAAATGAAGAACCCTCGTCTTCAGGGAATTCCCTGGCAGTCCAGTGGTTGGGGCTCCATGCTTCCATTGCAAGGGGGCAAGGGTTCCATCTCTGGTTGGGGAACTAAGATTCCCACATACCGCATGGCCAAAAAATAAAATAAAATAAAAAGAGGACTTCCTTTTTGGTCCAGTGGTTGAGAATTGATCCAGGAAGATCCAACATGCCATAGTGCAACTAAGCCTGTGCACCGCAACTACCGAGCCTGAGCTCTAGAGCCCATGAGCTACAACTACTGAAGCCCGTGGGCCCTAGAGCCTGTGCTCCACAATGAGAGAAGCCACCATGATGAGAAGCTTGTGCTCCACAACGAGAGGGTGGCCCCACTCACTGCAACTAGAGAAAGCCCTTCACAGCAAGGAAGACCCAGGACAGTCAGAAAAATTAAAAATAAATAAATTTTTTACAAATAAATTTTTTGAAAAGAGAAGAGTACACTTAAAAAAAAAAAAGCCTCCATCTTCAGTCTGCATTAATCTCCTTGCTGTATGTTCCCCATGGAACATTAATACTATCTGGAATTATCATTTTCCCCAATGTGCCAGTCTTTCCTTTTGCATGTACTGTTCCTTCACTTGGAATGCCCTTCCCCTCCTGTTTCCCTGGTTATACCTCAAATCTCAACTCAAGCATCATTCCTCAGCTGGTCCTCCCTGACTCCATGACCTGGCCAGCTTCCTTTGTCACCCTTGACTGGGAACGGCAGTCCATAACCCTCAGTGGACTGCCATTCCCTGTCCTCAGTGCTCTTATCCCACCAATGACACCAGCAGATCCTGAGAACACAGAGCCGAGGCTCGTGTTGGGTGCTGAGAGTTGGCTAAGGGATGACCTGAAGACATACGAATCACTCACCATCTTTCCCTCTCGGCCAGGGGGCCCATGAGGTCCCTGAAGCCCTCGGGGACCCTAGAAGAGAAAGAAAAGGAGGCAGAAAAAGAATAACAAAGAGTAAGGACTTAATTTAAGTCATTCCCTGTTGTGTTCAGTCACTAAGTCGTGTCTGACTCTTTGCGACCCCATGGACTGCAGCATGACAGGCTTCCTTGTCCTTCATTATCTTCTGAAGTTTACTCAAAGTCATGTCCATCAAGTTTGTGATATTATCCAACCATCTCATCCTCTGTTGCCCCTTTCTCCTCCTGCCTTCAATCTTTCCCAGCATCGGCATCTTTTCTAATGAGCTGGCTCTTCGAATTAGGTGGCCAAGTTATTGGAGCTTCAGCTTCAGGATCAGTCCTTCTAACAAATATTCAGGGTTGACTTCCTTTAGGATTGACTAGTTTGCTCTCCTGGCTGTCCAAGGGACTCTCCAGCACCACAATTTCAAACATCAAAAAGGCAGTAATTGCAAGTGTATCATCAGCCCTTTTGCTATTTTCCCCAACTCGCACTGTATCCTGTGGCCATGGGAGACATCCACCTTCCCATCCACCCTGCCCCTCACCCCACCAATCTCACCTGCGGCCCCATTTCTCCCATCTCTCCTTTCAGACCTGGATACCCAGGAAGACCCTTGGAGAAGAAAAACAGGGTGATGCACTTAGAGGGAGTTTGAGTTAGAGTCATCTCCACGGATGTGTTCCCTCTTCCACGCAGCCTCCTTACTCACCACGGGACCTGGGCGTCCGGTGAGCCCCACCGGGCCAGGAGGGCCTTTCATAGAGAGCTGAAGAGACAGAGGGGAACAAAGCCTCAAGTCTTCCACACCCCCACAAAATCATCGTCAAGAGTTAAATATCCACCTGTCTCCTGACTATTCAGTGTCTCCCATCTTTGTCATTCTCTCAATGTCCTCCCATTACCTCCCGACACGCATGCTCAGTTATATGCTACCTCATAGACAGTAGCCTGCCAGGCTCCTCTGTCCATGGAATTCTCCAGGCAAGAATACCCGAGTGGGTTGCAATTCCCCTCTCCAGGGGATCTTCCCGACCCAGGGATCAAACCTACATCTCCTGAATTGCAGGCAGATTCTTTACCGCTGAGCCAATGGGGAAGCCCCACCCTCCAACAGTCCCCGGATTATCCTCCCCTCACCTGAGCTTGTTGCAGGACTGCCTGAGCCTGGGCCTGCTGGAAGGATACTGGGGGTCCTTTGTGAGAGCCTCTTGCAAACTGGAACTAGAGGGCAACTAGTAATGAGGGTAACTTCTACAAGAGGTCCCCACTTCCTGGGTCAGGACTCCACTCCCCAAGGCCAGGCCAGCCTGTCTCCCTCTTACCGGCATCATGATCACAGTGCCTGGGAGACCCCGGATCCCATCCATGCCAGGGATGCCTGGGAGGCCAGCAGGGCCCTGAGAGAAGAAGAGAGACACAGAGGGATGGAGATAGAGAGATGGAGCAAAAGATAGGGGAAGGAGGGGACAGAGAGAAACAGAGCGGGAGAGAGGGAGAGAGACAGGTGAAGGCAGAGAGATGGAAAGAGGCGGGCAGGGAGAGAGAAGATACAGAAGACAAGACAAACACAGAGAAATTGAGGGAGGGAGGGAGAAAGTGATGAAAAGTGAAAGAGACAGAAACAGAACGGAGACAGATGAAAGAGAGATGAGGAGACAGACATAGAGAGAAAGAGACAAAAAACACTCAAGGATAGAGACAGAAGGAAAAAAGCAGGGGATAGCCCCACCCCCAAGATGGAAGAGGAGCCAGATGGCAATTCACGAATGGGGAGAAAGATGAGCAGGAGGGGTCAGTGCCAGCCCCAAGGTGATGTCCCCAGCCCCAGCCATGCTCCCAGCTTCAGCTCCACAGCTTGAAATCTCCCTCTCCCCAAAGGTTACATGCCAGAGAGACTCTCTTACCGGTAGACCACGGTCTCCAGGGAATCCTGGGGGGCCAGGAGGGCCTGAGGGGCCAACCACCCCCTGTTGCAGACAGAGGTACAGAGGTCATGAGAAGTGCAAAGTCTGAGCCAAGGGGACTTGCGGCCCACCACTGACCTCGGCCCCGTGTTGACCTTCCTACCCCATCCCTGAGCCACTCCTGGCCCCTCAATGCTACTCTGATCCATATAAACCTCCAACTTTACATCTCAATCCCGTTTTTTATTCATCTTTTGAGCCTCAAGTATCTAACAGTCATTGAATGATCTGGCAACATTACACTCCAACTCCGCACCCGGGGAGATCAAACACCCCAACTGGAAGTAAAAGGCAAGAAGAGGGGAATGCAGTCATGACTCACTTGGGGTCCCGGGGCTCCTGGGGGTCCTTCAAACTGCTGTCCCTGGGGGAGAAAGGAGTGTGACCCCCATTCTTGCCCACACCCCTGCAACTCTGCCAGCCCCAGACCCCTTACCTGTTCGACCACAGCTGGTTCTCCTTTTTCTCCTTTCTCCCCAGCACCCTGGAGCAGGGGGTGGAAAGAAAACAGATGTGAGCCTGGAACTCAGACACAGAACTCTCAGCTAACTGACTTTACACTAAACACACACACACACACATGCATACACAGAGTCCATTCTCTGAGCTGCCTCTGTTGTTCTTTCTTCAACCAATATGTTTCCAGCAGCTCAGCTTCCAGTTTTGAGCTGGCTGTGCTGCAGCAAGGTGAAGACCATGAATTCTGGGGCATGCTGTGAGATCTTAATCCTGGAACTGCCTCTCACTTATTCAACTTATTCAACTCCTACAGACTTATTTAACTCCTGCAGACTCACGTGCAAAGTTCATGGGTCAAAGCCTGCTCTATATATCCCATGGGAGGATGAAGAAGTTAAAACAATGCTTAGCACATCACAAGCACTCAGGGTAAGATGGTAGGATCATTCACCTTCTTCCTTGTCCAACATCAAGGCTAGAACCTAGATGCCTTCCCTATCTGCGGTATTTTTCTAGACAATCTCCTCCAATCCCTGGACTAAAGATAGAATCTCTCTGCTAATGAGTTCTAAGTCTTTATCTCCAGTCTAGACCACCCCTTGAGCTCCAGAATTTTCTAACCAATCACTTGCACTGACAACCGAACAAGGGTTGCCAATTTGTCACTGTTGTTCAGTCGCTCAGTCAAGTCTGGGACCGCATGGACTGAAGCCCCCACCAGGCTCCTCTGTCCATGGGATTTTCCAGGCAAGAATATGGGAGAGGGTTGTCATTTCCTTCTCCAGGGGATCTTCCCAACCCAGTGATTGAATCAGCGTCTCCTGCACTGGCGGCGGGTTCTTTACCACTGAGCCACCAGGCAAGCCCAGTTGCCAATTTAGCACATCCGAAATAAGATCATTGACCCTTTTCACCTGCTCCTCCTTCAGGCTTCCCCATCTTACTCAGTGGTGCCACCATGCATCTCCCCAGTCATCTTAGCATCTTTCTTCACCTTCAGCAGCAAGAGCAAAATGGGGCACGGTTCAAGTCAGTCCACTTGTCTCTGTCCGCCCCCTCCGCCCTCCCCCAACCACCACCACTCTCATCCAGGTTACCACTTTCTATTTTGCATGCATGTGTGTATTAATCACTCAGACGTGTCCTACTCTTTGCGACCCCGTGGACTGTAGCGGGCCAGGCTCTTCTGTCCGCAGGATTCTCCTTTTGCATAGACCGCTGGTTTCCCTGCTGCCCTTCTGGCTCCCCCTACAGTCCACAGGCTGTTCAGCACCAGAGAGAGCTTTGAAAACTCCCGTCATGTTCCCTCTCCAGAGGGCTTCTCATCATGCCTAGACTAAAAGCCAAATGAATCACCCTACCCACAGAGCCATTCATTAGCACAATGCCTGTCACATTAGCACAGTATCTGTAGATAAATATTTGTCAACTGCACTGGGGTGGTGGGAAGGCATTCTAGGCAAGAGCAAAGAAAGCAAAAAAAAAAAGAATGTGGCCATGTGTGGCTCCAGGAAGGAGTCCCTGCACCTAAGCCACCCAAACTCACAGGAAAGATCTGGAACTCAGTATTCCATGACTGTTCTGCTGCCCGGAAGTGGGGGCCCATGGTGGGATCACCTTCTTCTTCATCTTCTCTGTCTAACTCAGTCTCCAGGGTCTCCAGTTCAGTTCCATTGTCAGGGTCCAGGCCCTCCTGAGGACATTGGAATAGACCAAAGTTTGCCCCGAGCTCTTCATTGTCTGCCGCCACCACCACCCCAGGACCTTCCCTTCCAGCCCCGTCCACTTCCCACCAACCTCTAGGATGGTGACATTGCTACCAAAGGTCACAGTTGTGGTGATGACCAAAGGCGTGGGTGTCGGAGACAGAGTTGGTTCTGGTGTCTCTGTCTTGGGGATGTCAGTGGAGGTCTGGAGGACGGACAGAGAGAGTACCAGGTCAATCAAGGCGGAAGGGAGGGAACTTCCCTGGTGGTCCAGTGGCTAAGATTCTGCGCTCACAATGCAGGGGGCCCAGATTCAATCCCTGGTCAGAGAACTAGATCCCACACGCTGCAACTAAGAAAGATCCCACGTGCCACAGCTAAGACAGTGAAAGTGTTAGTCACTCAATTGTGTCCAACTCTCTGCGACCCCATGGACTGTAGCCTGTCAGGCTCCCCTGTCCATGGGATTCTCCAGGCAAGAATACTGGAGTGGTTTGACATTTCCTTCTCCAGGGGGAACGTCCCAACCCAGGGATCAAACCCAGGTCTCCCACATTCTGGGCATATTCTTTACCATCTGAGCCACCAGGGAAGCCTAAGACAAGGCACAGCTATATAAATAAATAAATAATTTTTAAGGTGAAAAGGGAAGATACTTTAAAAAAAAAAAAAAAGGCAAAAGGAAGGTGAAGGAAGAGACAGACCCTGTCTCCCAGAGCACTCAGTCCAGGGAGGGGGACAGAGGAGGATTCTCAAAAAACATCAGAGGTATATAGGGCACCCTCAGGCCTGTGGAGGCGAAGGTGTGATGGCTGGATGAGGACAGCCAGCAGGGGGAGCCCTCTTGTATGGAGGATGGTCCGGGCTGGCCAGGGCTGGGAGGCACAGCAGGACTGGATCCAAAGCCCAGTGGTCAAGGTCAATGTCCAGCACTCAGGGCCAGACTCCCGGAAGCCTAGCTCATGTGTCCGCTCCCAAGGCAGAGCTCAGCGGTCAGCCAGCCAGGCTGCAGTCAGAGGGGGAGTTCGAGCTCCTTCTGGCCCAGACAGCTGCAAAGGAACTGGGTCAGGGTGCAAAGCGGGTGGTGGGGGCCCAGGTGAAGGGTTGGCGCTGAGGAAGGGGCTGAGGAAGGGTAGAATAGTCCTGGCATCTCTGTTCTAGGCTGAAGTGCTAACCTCTTTCTCCATGATGCTGAGAACAGATGTAATGCAACCGGTGACCCTCCAAACAAGGATCCCAACAAAGGGCACCTACCAGGGACACCTAAACAGTGGCCCTGCCAACTGATGACCACCATCAATGGCCCCCAATTATTCCTACAGTCATGAACCATTGCATGCATGCATGCTAAGTCACTTCAGTCGTATCCGACTCTTTCTGACCCCGTGGACTATAGCCTGCCAGGCTCCCCTGTCCATGGGATCCTCCAAGCAAGAATACTGGAACGGGTTGCCATTTCTTCCTCCAGGGGATCTTCCCAACCCAGGGATCAAATCTGCATCTCCTGCATTGGTAGGTGGGTTCTTTACCACTAGCTCCACCTGGGAAGCCCAATTTAGTGACCCTCCAATTAATAACCTGTGATCAGTGACCCCCATTAAGAATCCTAACCAATGACTAACCAAAACACCTCCTAATAATCTGTATCCTTGATCTTCCACCAGGTATTCCTATAACCAGTCACCCATCACTGGCCCCCCAATTAACGACTTCCATCAATGACCCCAACAAGTTACTCTTTCAGTCAGTGACCTCCCCAACCAATGACCCCCACAAGAAGTACTAACCAGTGACCCCCTAACCAATGAATCCTCTTAACCAGTGATCTTCCAACAACGAATACCCACAAATGAACTCAACTAGTGCTCTCCAACCAATGACCCCCCCAGACAGTAATTTCATTAACCAATGATCCATCAATGACTTCCCAACTAATTACCCATTAGGGACTCCCAAATTAACTATGTCATCCATGATCCCCCCAAAATCACTCCCCAACGAGTGATTCCAACTGGTGACCCCACTAGTGCTTTCTCATCAATAGTCCCCCACTGGCGACTTCCCCAATTAGTGATCCTCAACAATGACACTCTCCCACCATGAGCCTTAAGCTAGTGACACCAATAACACCAACAATGGCCTCCATCAATGGCTTCCAAGAATGACCTCCAATTAGAAACCCCCAAACATCAACCTTAATAAATATCTCCTTACAGTAACCCATGTCAACCAGTAATCTCTATCGGGGAGTCCAAATAGTGTGCCCCTAATTGCTGTTGTTGCTGTTCACTCACCAAGTCACATCCAACTCTTTGAAACCCCATGGATGTTATTAGACCAGGCAACTCCATCCTCCATTATCTCCTGGAGTTTGCTCAAATTCACATCCATTGAGTCAGTGATGCTATCTAACCATCTCATCCTCTGCCATCCCCTTCTCCTATTGCCTTCAGTCTTTCCCACCATTAGGGTCTTTTCCAATGAGTCCCCCCAGTGAGTGACCCTTCACTGAATAACCCCAACCAGTCAACGCCAAACAATGACGCACCAACAAACCCATCACTGAACCCAGCTAGTGGCTCTTCTCAAACAGTAGCCCTCACAAGAACCCCACTAATAATAATGTACTCATCTGGTGTGTCCCCTCCCTCCAGCACCCCCACCCTTAGAACTGGAGGTTGGGAGGAAGATATGAGAGACCTCCTAAGACAGGATAAGCCCCCCGCCAACAGTGATTGGTCAGCCGAGATAAGTCAAAGGTCAGGGACTGGAGACCAGAGGGGGAGACCCTGGATGAGGCACAAGGGATCAGCGGGGATCAGAGTCCAGAAGCAGGGCAGGCAAAGGGCAGACCCCTTACCTGGTTGTCCAGGGAGCCAGGAGGAGGACTCACAGCCACAGTTTCCTTGTTCTTCTTCTTCCTGCCCTTCCCTTTACGACCTCGCCCTTTTTTCTTCCCTTTTCCTTTCCCCTTCCGCCTAGGGGGAGGGGTTTCTGGCTCCCCCTGAGGGACCTGGGGAGAGGATTCCAATCAGATCCAGAGGCTCTGAGTGGAGACTCCATCACTCAGATCACGGGAGGTCATGCTGGCACATGGTCCATTGGTCCTGTGTTTTAAAGCCAGGGCTCACTCAGCCCTGGGAATTGGGGTCAAGGTCAATACATGATCTGGGGCCAAGGGTCAGTTATGTGGCTGGAGGTCAAAGTCATTCATGCCTAGGAATGGTTTGAGGGTGGGGGTCACTCAGCCCCATGGACAGGGCTCAGAATTCACTTATTCCTGAGACCTGGAGCCAGGGATGTCTGAGCCAGTGACCTCAGGACAAGCCCCATACTCACCGTGGTGACTGTTGGATCCAGGTCATCACAGCCAGGAAGGTACCGCTCACATGCCTGGAAGGCAGCCTGGGGATCTGGGCTTATCACCAGCTCCTGAACATCTCCCTGGGGAGAGAGTGGGGGTTGGCGAAGGGGTCCACAGCCTGACCCCAATCCCCATTCCAAGCAGCAGGGTCTTGTATTTTTCCACTCAAATCACCACTACTAAGTATAAGGAAGGGATAGCCCCACCACAGCCCCAGAAATCCCTCTGCACCCCAAAACTGAGAGCAGGAAGATTCTATCAGGGTAATGCCAAACCACAAGCCACACCCCAAAACGTCTGTCCCATCAGAGGCACATTTGTTCCTTTTCTCTTAGGCACATGGTGACACCTACTGTGAGTCAGGTGCCCTTCAAGGTTCCAGGGACGAGAAGGGAAACAAAAACTTTCCTAGTAGTCTAGTGGTTAAAAATCTGCCAATGCAGACATGGGTTCAATCCCTAGTCCAGGAAGATGCCACGTGCTACAGTGAAACTAAATCCATGCATCACAACTACTAAAGCCCACGTGCCCTGGAGCCCATGTTCCCCAACAAGAAAAGCCACCACAAGGGAAAGCCCATGCACTGCAACTGGAGAGTAGCCACAGCAGCAACGAAGACCCAGCACAGCCATAACAATAGACATTTTTTTCTTTTAGAAAAAGAAACCGGATGATGAGTTTCCTGGATTTTTATGACACACATGACAATTTTATGACACATTGAAAACACGTCTGTCACAGAGCCTCATGACACCTTGCCTTGCTGGCAACACACACCATCACAACAGCCAGTGTGGTCACGCATCACAGTCTTATCCTCCCACCTTAAGCTAAGTACGTGTGTGCATGCTAAGTCGCTTCAGTCGTGTCCATCTCTTTGTGACCCCTTGGGCTATAGTCCGATAAGTTCTTCTGTCCATGGGATTCTCCAAGCAAAGATACTGGAGTGGGTTGCCATTTCCTCCTCCAGGGGATCTTCTCGACCCAGGGGTCAAACCCACGTTTCTTTTGCCTCCTGCATTGCCGGGCAGGTTCTTTACTACGAGTGCCACCTGTGAAGCCTAAGCCTAGCATGCACCATCACAAATGATTGAATCGTGGTTTTACAGTCTCACAGACAGACACCAAAGATGCACTACAACACATGGGCTCCCTTCTCTCAGCTTCCTGGTGCTGAATTGAAGCTGGATAGTTCTCTTCTTCCATTTCTTCTCCAGATTCAGGCTGCAGACAAACCTTCCTTCAGCCCTCTGCCTCAGTTTCCCCATCACTGAAGTGAAGTGAAGTGAAGTGAAAGTCACTCAGTCATGTCTGACTCTTTGCAATCCCATGCACTATACAGTCCATGGACTTCTCCAGGCCAGAATACTAGAGTGGGCAGCCTTTTCCCTTCTCCAGTGGATCTTCCTAACCCAGGGATCAAACCCAGGTCTCCCACATTGCAGGCGGATTCTTTACCAGCTGAGTCACAAGGAAAGCCCAAGAATAGTGGAGTGGGTAGCCTATCCCCTCTCCAGTGGATCTTCCTGACCCAGGAATCGAACCGGGGTCTCCTGCATTGTAGGCGGATTCTTTACCAACTGAGCTTTCAGGGAAGCCCAATCCCTGAAAAGCTACCTCAAAAGTCTCCTCGCCAAGGTCCTGGGTCCCCAGCACAGTGAGTCCCGCTGTACTGATGAATCGAGGTCCCTGAGCCAACATGGGGAGCTGAGGTTCACAATCAGCCACCAGGGTCACCATCTCACCGTCCACACTGACTGCCACACGGTGCCACCTGCAAGCACACAGTCTCAGTGGAGGGGTGCTCCTCACTCACCCTCCCGGGATCCCCCACCCTCCCCATATTCACCTGCCATCCGTGAGGTTGACCTGCTGGGGGAGGGGGCTGAAGGAGTCACCTAGGAGGTCCAGAGCTGGCCCCAAGGCCAAGCCGAGCTGCCGGACGCCGCCCTCATCATAGATGGACAGAAGGACAGAACGGTTGGCCGGCTGGCCCCGCAGGGTGATCAGGATGGAGAAGTTCTCAGGAAAGTGCCCATCTGGGAGGGCAGAGGGAAGGGGGCAGTTCATGCTGTGACCCCAGCTCCCAGGATGACCCACAGCCCCTCTGGCCCTGACTCACCTTGGAAGAGCTCCTGCGTGGGGACACCAAGTGTGCCAGTCTTGCCCACCCGGAATGCTCGGTCGCCCTCCGGGACCCTCTGGGGGCAGAGGCCGGGTCCCTCAGGGATCCCAGCCTGGCCCCCCCGCATGCCCAGTGCCTTCAGCACATCCACAGGATCTACTAGAGAAAGAAGGCGGGGTGCAGGGCAGTTAGAACAAGCCCAGGACTCTGTGTGAGCAGCTCCAGTTTGGAGGACTCAGCATCCCCAACTGTGTTTATGGGTCGGGGGAAGGAGCAGGCCTGGGACCCGTGCTCCCCTCACCCCTCCACAGCTGTTCCGGCCTCATCAGCCTGTTGACTCCTGTTTTTTTTCCCTTGGTTTTTGGTGAGAAGAAAAAAAAGCTGACCTAGTTCTGGGATGAATCAAAGCTTCCTGGCCTGAGCCCCAGAGCCAGGCGGTCCCCCTCTCCACACTCCCCCGCACCAGCTCCCTGGGGCTGCTTCCCAGGCCTGAAGCCCCCTTGCCAGGGGAAACCCGCTTAGAGAGGAGGGGCTCCTTCTGTATGTCCTTCCCACCTCTTCCCTTGGCTCCACTCCCTCGGACATCCTCCCTCTGACCACACTCGTCCATGACTTCCTCTGACAACCTTCACCCATGACTTCCTCCCTCTGACCACCACCTCTCCTGGCTTCTTCCTCTGACCACCATCGCCCAGGACTTCCTCTCTTTGACCACTGCCATTTTGGATCTCTTCCCTCTGACCACACTTTATCTGATCCCCACTGATTTCTGGCCATGCCCTCTGACCTTCCTCTGCCTGACCCTGACCGTCTCCTTCTGACTACCCCCGACCTCTTTCCTCTGCCTATCCCAGTCTCTTTCAACCCGTGACCTCCCCATTTCATCACCCTCTCCGACCTTCTCCTCTGACCACCTCTCCCTGATAACCTCCTGACTTCCTCCCTCTGACCCTCTCCCTCTCATCCCAGCAAAGGAAGAGACTGGTCCAGTCAGATCTTAACCCAGGCTGTCCTACCAGCCCCACCCGGTGCAGCCTGGCCAGTGCTAAGTAGAACCACATGGCTGGGCAAGGGTGGGCGGGGTCCTCCCCTGGGCCCAAAGCCCCTGCCTGATCCCCCTCCCCTCAGCAGACTGTCCCACTGACCCCCTGACCCAGCCTCTTGGCAGGAGCCAGATTCTGCCGAATCTGCCATGACCTCACCCCGGGGGCGGCTCGGCTGAGCTCACCATTGGGGAGCCAGGGTGAGGGGCCAGACTTGGGGGAGATCGGGGCTCAGATGTGGGCTTCCCATCTCCGCTCCCCCTGGGTCAGATCCCGCATTCACCAGACTACAGAGCCCTGTTCCAGCCTCAGCTCTCTCTTGCCCCAAACTTCTGCTATTTTTCCTTCTCTCCCCCTCCCCGCCTTCTCCCCATCCCACTTTCTGTGTCCAACTCTGAATCAGTCCCTCTCCCTCTCTCTTTTGCTAACTCACGCTCGCTCTCACTCTCTAGCTCTGTCTCTGCCTCTTGGTACTTCCCTGGTTCTCACATCTGTTTTTCTCTGCATGCCTCTCTCTATCTCTATGTGTGGATTACTCTCCCATCTCTCTC
>NW_011495051.1:8410839-8413106 GCF_000754665.1 Bison bison bison | reverse complement strand
GAATTGCCTGTTCTGTGGCTGGGCTGTCATTAAGAGGTATTTGGGTTACAGCCCCCTGGGGCTAAGATCTGGACTCCCAGGCTCTCCTGACCACAAGGGTCACTCCTGGGTGGAATAATCAGCCCAGCTGCCCTCTCTGCAGGCTGGAGCCCCAGGGAGGGCTGAGATCCATGATTCCACCCAGCATGGCTCTCCCAGGCTCTCCTTTCACCCAAACTCAGAAGGATCTCCCCTCAACCGACTGCTCAATCACATTTTAAAAGCCTTCCCCATCATCTAACCCAAATGTCTCCTACTTCAATCTGTGTTCCTTCTGTCATGGCCTTTCAGAAACTAACTGCCTTTCTTTTCATAGCTGGCTTGGTGACAAGGAAATACACAAGAGGCATTGAGTTCTGCCTGCAGGACCAGAAGGTGGGGGTCTGTCAAGCACCCAGCTTGCCCTTCTCCCCACAGACTCTCCCCGGTGCTGGTTAGGACCCCAGGGAGATGCTGGGTGGGGTCTAGGATCTGGAGAAAGGCAGGCAGGGATCAGGCTGGGACATGGCTGGGACCCCTCAGATGTGTAGGGGAGCTTATATATGAATGTGCAAATGTGTATACGTGCCATAGTGTATGTGGGTGAGACTGCAGGCATGTGTATGACTGACTCTATATGGTCCAGGGACTAGCTGAGCATGTTCTTTGTGGTATCTCTATGTCTGTGAGTATTTGGCCTATGATGGAGTGTTTAGGTGCAGTTCTTGGACTTGTTCTGGGGTCCCAGCAGTGAGTCAGAGGTTCTGCAGGTGATTCAGGGAAATCTGTGATTGTTATAGCTCAAACTCGAGCTATAACAGATGCAGGCGTGGGGTTAACTGTGAGCCTGAGGCCAAGTCAGCGAGTGGGTGACTGGTTGAGAATATTTACTGCTTTGTGTGGATGCCAGTGGAAGAACGTGTGAGAGTTTGAAAGTGTAGGCGGGTGACAAAAGCCGAGGCCGTGTGGCGGACGGCTGATGGGGTTGCCTGGGCGTGGGCATCAGGTGTTTAACATTCTTGGCGTCCCAGGGGCTTTATATTCGGAATGCGTGCGTGAGATCGCACGACTGTGTGGATGTGTGAGCGTGGGAATGGGGCATAGGCTAATTTGGGATCATCTGCGTGAACAGGGACCTCTCTGAACTGCTGAGAAAGTGAGAAAGTTGGAGGGGCCAGGGTGCTCGGGTGGGGGTGGGCTGCGTCTGAGTTCACCTTAGTGGAGGATTACCGGGAGGGCCTGACTTGGGGTATCTTAGACCAGGGAAACCCCCTCAGTCACACTTGAAGAACCACGACCTTCCCAAAGCCCGGGGCGCCCCCGACCCAGAACCCTGAGGGGCGGGGCGTGGCGTCCTGCCAGAACCGCACAGCTGGGCGTGCGTCAGCGCTGACTCATCCGTCCGGCGGCCCCCGGGACCCCCTGGGGGGGGCCCTGAGAAATTCCTCGGGAAAAACACCCGAGGCTTGCTCAGCTTGGGGGAGCAACTTCCACTCCCCCCACCACCCGGCCCGCACTCCGCCCCTCCCTTCCCTGAGCCCCGCCCCGTCTCGCCCCTCCCCAGGGCCCTCCCGAGGCCCTGTCCATGGTGCTGATCCCGGCTCTGGGGAGCGCGGGGTGGGGGAGGGGTCAGGGATGTGGGGGAAAGGAGGTGGGAGTGCGCTAACTGCGCACAAAGGAGGAAGAGGAAGAATAAGGTGAAGCCATTTGGGGAGCCGCCAAGGGAGCTCTGAATCCCAGGTCAACCCTCTCCCCTACAAGTCCCCACCTACCATCCCCCTTAGAATGATCCTCATGGGCAGTTATTTACCTATGTATTCCCCAAGTCACAACCACAGCCCTCATAGCGTCACCCAGAGACACACAATCAGAGACACACGCATAACACGCGCAGTTATTCTTAAAAATCAGCCCCACACACAGACACACACTCGCAATACAACTCAATCACAGATTCTCCCAGGGATTATCCCATCGCCCATATCCATACAATCGTCAACTCCCACTCCGAGCACACACATAATTTCACTCTAAATGCCCCCAAGCTCATGGCTGCGCACGCACACATACCTATAAATTGCATGCATTCCCATGCACACACCACGAAACAGGGTCACAGGTTTCCATGCCTCCCCAAACTGTCACACCCGCAAACCGCCCAGAGTCAAACACTAGCGCCCCACGCAACGTGCACACCCGCATTCCCCACTCCGCGGCGTCTCTGGGAGCCTCGCTGGACCCTGCACTCC
>NW_011495051.1:8408882-8410496 GCF_000754665.1 Bison bison bison | reverse complement strand
CAGCTGGTGTGGGGAATTGGGAAAGTTTGTGCTGAGCGCTGATTGGACGGCTAAGGGTGGAGCCCTGGGCCGGGAGCTGGGCCCTTTTTGCCCCACCCCACAGTAGCGGAGAGTGAAAGAGCCGGCTTAAAACTAAATATTATTAAAAAAAAAAAAAAACTAAGATCATGGCACTTGGCCCCATGACTGCAGCCATGAAATCAGAAGACGACTGCTTCTTGGCAGGAAAACAATGACAAACCTAGACAGTGTGGTGGAAAATACAGACATTACTCTGCCGGCAAAGGTCCGTATAGTCAAGGCTGTGGTCTTCCCGGTGGTCAGGTACAGTTGTGACAGTGGAGGGTAAAGGCAGAATGCCAAAGAATTGATACCTTCGAAATGTGGTGCTTTAGAAGACTTCTGAAACTCCCTTGGACAAGGAGATCAAAACCATCAAATCTTAGGGAAATCAACCTGAATACTGGTTGGAAGGACTGCTGCTGAAACTGAAGCTCCAGTATCTGATGTGAACAGCCGGCTCGTTGGAAAAGTCCCTGATACTGGGGAAGATTGAGGGCAGAAGAGTGCATCAGAGGATGAGATATCTGAATAGCATCACCGATGCAATGGACATGAACTTGGGCAAACTTCAGGAGATGGTGAGGGACAGGGAGGCCTGGTGTACTTCAGTCCATGGGGTTGCAAAGAGTCAGACACAACTGGCCGACTGAACAATAACAGTAGTGGAGGAGGGTCATTCCCACCCAGCCTTAAATTCCAGGGTCCCAGACTTTTTCTCCAAACAGGCTCTGTCGAAGAGCTTAGTTGCTTTCAAACCTGCAGCCTCCATCTAGGGCCTGGAATTAGAGGCTAGAGCTTTATACCAGATCCTTTGTCTCAGTCAGGCCCCTAAATGGGGTCCCAGCCTGATGCTAAATCCTCACCCACCTGTCTGACCCCACAATAAGGTACCAGCCTCACCCCGTCTCCCCTGTGTGTGCTCAGTCATGCCTGACTCTTTGGAGACCTCATGGGCTATGGCTTGCCAGGCTCCTCTGTCCATGGAATTCTCCATGCAAGAATACTGGAGTGGGTTGCCTTTTCCTTCTCCAGGGGATCTTCCTGACCCAGGGTCAAACCTGGGTCTCCTGCATCACAGGCAGATTCTTTGTTGTCTGAGCCACCAGAGAAACCCAAACTCTTAATCTTCAAATAAAGCCCCCCACCTCCATCCTCCTCGCTCTTCTCCCAGACTCAGATCCCAGCGGGACATCCCAGGCAAAACTCCGAATCCTTATGCATTTCCCTATTAAATCAGGGAGTCTGGTCCTACCCTCAAGCAGGGCACTGCTGCAGGGAGGGGTGGAGCCCTGTCATTCCTGGGGTGAAGCAGAACGCTCCCTTCACCCCACTGGGAACCCTCCCCACCCCAGTGTGAGGGGGACCCAGGGGGTCAGGTCAGGCGGAGCTGTCTGTGCAATTGAACAAGCGCAGACAGGCAGGATCTGAGAGCTTCCGCAGGGAGGAACCCAAGGGGCGTGTCCCGGGCCCTGAACTGCCCCGCCCCCCATGGGGAAGAGGGAGAAGCCTCCCTCCCGGCCTCTGACTCTTACACAAAGAGACTTTGTGTCC
>NW_011495051.1:8408383-8408782 GCF_000754665.1 Bison bison bison | reverse complement strand
GAGTGGGAGGAGGAGAGGGAATCTCCTCAAGTCATTTCTCTTCCCTCTTCAGGGACACCCGGAGACCAAGACTTCCCTAGCTGAAGACCCATGAAGTTCCTGCCCTGCCCTGTTTTGTTGGGAAGTTCTTCCTATAGTCTAACCTCATCTTCTGCCATTTCTATGCCCTTTCTCTCTTTGAAAGGACCCTTCTGGGACCACACTCTCTCCACCAGAGATTCTTTGCCCAGGGTAGAAACAGCAAGAGAACACCCCTACTCATTCCCCATGCACCCCAACTCCCCCCGCCAGCCCTGAATAACTTATCATCATAACGAAAGCCCCCAGTTATGAGTGTATTGGGGAGGAGAGGAAATATTTGACAGATAAAAAGAAAGGACTATATTGAAGTTAAGGGAT
>NW_011495051.1:8392474-8408283 GCF_000754665.1 Bison bison bison | reverse complement strand
ACCATCCTCCCGCCCGGTGGCTGCCTGTGCAAGGTCAGTTCATAATTGAGGGATCCCAGGGTCCCTTCACGCTGCTGGGGATCAGGTGGAGGGTGCTTAGGAGAGAGCAGATGAGCGGATGACAGGTGGTGGGAGTCAGCTGCTGGCCAGTGGAGGTCACGCGTCCAGGGAGGAATCAACATGGCCGATGCACCCCGGACTGTACTCATCTCAGGATGCTCCTCTGGGATCGGCTTGGAGCTGGCAGTGCAGCTGGCTCATGACCCCAGGCAGCGCTACCAGGGTAAGGGGACTGGAGGTGGGGAGGACAGGCCAGGAAAGACAGGAGTGGGCATGGTTTCCGAGGACCCCTCAGCTCTCCCCGAACTATTTCCGCTAGTCCATGCCTTCAGCTGCCTTGGTGAACTTGGAGAGAACCCAGAACACCGAGAGGCCCCCTTCCCACCGCTGCTTGTGAATCATCCCCCATCCAAAGAAAGCTTCTGATGCACCTATTGGGTCTCAGATTTTAGGTGTGGAAATACAGCTGCAAAAAAAAAAGACAAAAATCTGGGGGAGGAGAGGGAAGACAAATACTAAACAGATAATTTAATTGTATTATATGGCTAGTGCTGATGAGTGGTCAGAAGCAAAATAAAGGAAGCGGGGTGGGCGTGTGTGATATTTTTAGAAGGGCTGGCTGGGGAGGACTTTTCTGAGGTTTCACTTATGCGTTCCCCTCCCCCACACCTCCCCAGATTACTATTCAGTGATAAGCCTCTTAAGTGACCCTGACCTTGAGGGTTTGGGGAGGGGAGGGCGCTGTACATCTAAAGACTTGGCCTCCTGCCGCTCTAGAGTCAATGGCCCCAATCTGCACCCCACCCAGAACCTCTGACCCAGAGCACACTACAGTGGAAGCAGCCAAAGGGCCATTACTTAATAGGAGGATGCAAGGGTGAGGACATTGCCCCACTTGGCAAGGCTGCTTCTCCCAGGGCTCTGCTCTCTGTCTTAGAGAGATGCACAACTTTGGCAAAACCCATGGTCAGAGGAGCCTGGCGGGCTACAGTCCATGGGGTCGCAGAGAGTCGGATTTGACTTAGCAACTAAACAACAAGGATAAATTAGGCAAGAAACTTCATTTTGTTGAGACTTGGTGAGTTAATGGGGATAATAACATTATGTATGTGTTCTGATTACTACTGTTAAAAACAGAGCACCCAAAAATGTATGGCATACAACAGCTGTGATCACTTTTCTTGAGAGATTTACAAAGGTTGTGAATTTGGAAGAGCTCAGCTGGGCAGTTCAGGCTCAAGGTCAAAGGCTACAAAGAGAACAGAGGAGACTGGAACATGTCAGGGTTGGGCAGACATCTCTCTCCCTTCCAGCCATCTCGGGGCTGCTTCATGGGGTCTTTCTGTCTGGGCTGGCTTGGGCTTCCTCCTAGCATGGTGGCCTCAGGACAGGGCTGCTATAGGGTAGCTAAAGGCTTCAAGAGTAAGTGTTCCAGCAAGCAAGGCAGAAACTGCAACATCTTTTCCATCCTAATCTCCGAAGCCACACAGTGTTACCTTTACCACAGTCTATTGATTCCCAGCCAGTCACAGGATTCAAGAATCAGATTTCATGTCCTGCTGGGTGAGAAGCTACATTGTAGAAGAGCATGAGCAATAAAAGATATTGTGGCCATCTTTGGAAAATAAGTCAATGACCTAATCATAGGATTCCTGTGAGGATTAGAGTTAGCACTTATTAAAAAATGTTTAGCATAGTATATGGCACATAGTAGGTATTCAATAAATTGCAATCTATGCTGATGATGTAAATGTGGCTATTCATACTTACATGTGCATATTTGCACATATGTTGACTTTATTTTTTTATTGGAGGATAAGGTGGTGCTAGTTATAAAGACCCCGCCTGCCAATGCAGGAGATGTGAGATACACGGGTTCAATCCCTGGGTCAGAAAGATCCCCTGGAGAAGGAAATGGTAACCCACTCCAGTATTCTTGCCTGGAGAATCCCATGGACAGAGGAGCCTGGCAGGCTATGGTCCATGGCGTCACAAAGAGTTGGACATGAAGTGACTTAGCACAGCACAGTGGCTTTACAATGTTGTGTTGGTTTCTGCCATACAATGCGAATCAGCCACAATTCTATTATATCCCCTCCTTCCCACTCCCATTCCTCTAGGTCATCACAGAATGGAGGCTGGGCTCCCTGTGTTAAACAGCAGCTTCCCACTATCTATTTTACACGTGGTAGTGTATATATGTCAATGCTACGTTCTCAATTCATCCTACCCTCTCCTTCCCCCACTGTGTCCATTCTCTACATCTGTGTCTCCATTCCTTCCCTGCAAATAAGCTTACCAGTACTATTTTTCTAGATTCCGTATATATGCGTAATATACAACATTTGTTTTTGTCTTTCTGACTTACTTCACTCCATATAACAGGCATATGTTGACTTTAGATGTGCAGGCATTTCCTTTCTCAAGCCAACCTGTTCTATGTTTATTTTATTGTCTTACCTACTGGTTCTGAATTCCTTGAGGGCATGCACTTTATCTTATTTCATGGGATAGCCTCTGCACCTCGAATAGGGCATAGGGTAAAGTGAACGTAAATAAATGTTTGTTAGATGAATGGATGGATGGATGGAGGTACATATAAATGTCTGTACATAAGTATGCATTTGTGATTGTATGGTGAATGTAGATGTGTAAACCTATGAGTCTCCATTCCTCTGTGACATTCCTCATGCAGTATCACAGGAACATGGAAGTTCACTCATAGGGTAAAGGAACCCCAGTGCCTGCTCCAACTCTGCTCTCTGTTCCCAGTGGTGGCCACCATGAGGGACCTGGGAAAGAAGGGGACACTGGAGGCAGCCGCTGGGGAGGCTCTGGGTCAGACCCTCACCGTGGCCCAGCTGGACGTGTGCAGTGATGAGTCAGTGGCCCAGTGTCTCAGCTGCATCCAGGGAGGGGAAGTGGACGTGCTGGGTGAGTCTGAGCATCCCCTGGGGTCACTTGCCTCCTCCTTGGCCTAAGCAGAGATCCTCAATCACAGCAAGCCCTCTCCAGTGTCTGGGAACCAGCCCTATTGTTTGACCAGCAACCTCTGACACTGTATGGAAGGGGTAGACCAGTTGGCTAAGAGCCCAGGATACCATTCAGTTTATTAAAGAAACAAAAAATAAATTGAGATCTGGGAATAGGGTGGATTTTTTTTAATGGAACTTCTCACGTATGAAGAAAACCATACGTGGTTGGGGAAATTAATTTGATGAGTCATTGAGGGAAAGGAGCATGATGAAGAAGCAACTCATGGTCCCTAAATGGTCCTCTAAGAAGGGGTGGATGTGGCTGTTTTGATGCAATTTGGGGTCAGAGCTGAATTGCTCATGCATTGAAGGAGAGGCTGTTCCCAGCAGTCCTCTTCCCCACCCAGGGTTAAGAGTCCCCTATAACAAATGCTAAACTGTATCTAAAGATTTTCAAGGCTCCACATTTGTCTGCCCTAGACACCCTGGATTAACCCCAGACCTGGAGTGGGGGGAGGGGGGAACAATTTAGTGAGTGTCCTAGGGAAAGTGACCCTAGAAGGGTTGGGGGACTTCAAAGTAACCCTCACTCCTACCCACCTTAGTGAATAATGCTGGAGTGGGCCTGGTGGGGCCCTTGGAAGGGCTCAGCCTAGCTGCCATGCAGAACGTCTTTGATACCAACTTTTTGGGGGCTGTCCGGCTGGTCAAAGCTGTGCTTCCCAGCATGAAGAGGAGGCGACAGGGCCACATCGTGGTGGTCAGCAGTGTCATGGGGCTGCAGGGTGAGTCCTGAGGATCCAATGCTGGGAATCCTCCCAGTGTCTGACCCTCCCCCAGCTGGAAGGATGGCAACTAGGTTTTAACTCATATTCCCTACATAGGCCTGCATTGAGAAGAATACTGAACTTCAGGAGGAAGAAGTTCTGGGATAGATTAATTATGTCTACCATGGTACAGGAGCAGACAGGGCTGGTATACATGCTGCCAATGGCCACCCACATCCATTATCAACCCCACTTCTGGAGACCTCCAAAAATCTCTTCCAACCATCCCACAAAATTGAAAGGAACCATCAGCACTCCTCCGGAGACTCCTTCTTGCCAGATCCCATCAGACCCCAGAGATGTCTAGATCTGGGACTCTGAGGTTCTGCAGGAAAGAGAGTGGTGATTGACTAGAGATGTCTGCTATAGGCCTACTATGGAGGCCACCTACTTGCCATCCTTGTGCCTGCTCTTTCCTCCTTGAACTCCTCTCAACTTCCTTCCTCTCCCTGGAAATTTCCTTGGAGCTGCCTCTCTCTCCAGCAGCCCCCTAAGGAATCCACCCTACTTGTAACCCTGATATGGAAAATCTGCATTTACCCAGCTCTCTGGTCCCTCTTCCAGCTACACTCCCTGACTTTGGGGGGACACATTCACTGTTCAATAAAGGGGCCAATAAAGACCCTGGTGAGTGGGGTTGTCCTTGTGGATCCCAGGAATCCCATGACCAAGCGGCCCAAGCGTTTAGAGGATGGAGGGAAATAGGAGAGTTCCTTGGACTAAGGATGGATGGAACACTACAAGGAAGAGGTGGGACCTGGCACCCCAACTTCATCCTGACCCCACATGGTCCCATAACACACTACCAAACACCCACCACATTGGCCCCAGATATCCTCTGATCTCTAATCCTCTTTGCTCTGTCTCCCAAGACCCCATCCCTCTGGACTCACCAAGCCCACCACCCAGACCCCCAAAGGGCCTGCCTTCCTGCCATCTTCTCAGGTGTCGTGTTCAACGAAGTCTACGCGGCCTCCAAGTTTGCCATGGAGGGGTTCTTCGAAAGTCTGGCTGTCCAGCTGCTACAGTTCAACATCTTGTGAGGCGGGCATTTGGACAGTGATGGGGGGATGGAGGCAGTGGCAGGACAGACAAGGAGAGAGGAGTAGCAGAGGAGACGGGTGGGAGCAAGGAGGCATGAAATAACAATGGGAGACATGGGGAAGTGAGGAGAAAAGAGGGACAGTATCGGAGACTTTCCTGGCGGTCCAGTGGTTAAGACTTCACTTCCAATGCAAGAGGCATGGCCTCAATCCTTGGTCAGGGAACTACGATCCTACATGTCATGCAGCCACAAAAAAACAAACAAACAAAAAAAAAAAACAGAGACAGAGAGAGAGACAGTATTAGACAAAATGGGGTATCTGGCATTTGGGGGGCACCAGACTCTCTCCCCTCCCCCTTTTCTCAGCATCTCCCTGGTGGAGCCAGGCCCGGTTGTCACAGAATTTGAGGGCAAGCTCCTAGAGCAGGTTTCCACAGCCGAGTTCCCAGGCACCGACCCTGACACCCTGAGCTACTTTCGAGATCTGTACCTCCCAGCCTCCAGGGAGCTCTTTCACAACGTGGGACAGAGCCCACAGGATATAGCCAAGGTGAGGTGGGGCCTGGAGCCCCAAGACATGGCTCAGGTATGTGAGGGGGCCCCTCCCTACAGAAACCCTGCCCCTCCTTGGGTCCCAGAGCTCAGGACTCCACCCCACAGGTCATCGTCAAGGTCATCGGCTCGGCCAGACCACCCTTGCGCCGACGGACCAACACCCGCTACACTCCACTGATCGCACTCAAGGCCATGGACCCCTCCGGCAGCCTGTATGTGCGAACCTCCCACTGCCTGCTCTTCCGCTGGCCACGCCTCCTCAACCTTGGCCTTCGGTGCCTGGCCTGCAGCTGCTTCCGCACCCCAGTGTGGCCCCGATGAACAGAGCCTCACCCAACCCTCCTCACCCCTGAACAACCAAGCCTCTTTAGTTCACACCCCTCTCTGGATGTACGACCCTTCACTCATTCATTCATTCATTCATTCAACAAACTCTGCCTGACACATTTTTGTGTCTGGGCATTGCTGGAACCCCAGAGAGCACTCAGCCTCCAGGTACAGACCCCTCTGTGGTCAAGGCTAAGAGCAGAGAGAGCGGACCCTAGGATCCTGGCATCCTGGGCTGAGGAGCCCAGATCAGAGAGCTGGAGTTGTGTCCGGGAACGCAAGGAAGTCTTCCTGGAGGAGGGGGCGTTGTCCCTGGACCTTGAAGGATGAGACAGGCTGTCTCAGTCAACCTCTGGACTTCATTATCTTCAGTCTAGGAATTTAGGAATGATCCAAACATTCCCATCCCTCCTCCCCTCCTACACACACACTCAAAGCTGGTTTGACTAAGGGGTTTCCAGACATTCTGGTCACATACTCCATCAGAAGGGCTTCCCAGGTGGTGCTAGTGGTAAAGAACCTGCCTGCCAATGTAGGAGATATAAAAGATGAGGGTTCGATCCCTGGGTTGGGAAAATCGCCTGGAGGAGGACATGGCAACCCACTCCAATATTCTTGCCTGGAGAATCCCCATGGACAGAGGAGCCCAGCGAGCTACAGTCCATAGGGTCACAAAGAATTGGACATGAAGGAAGCAACTTAGCACACATGCAATCCATCAGTAAAATGTGTTTGCATACATACCAGCAATGTATGTATATTTTTTCATAAAATATATATTTGCAGCTAATAGTAATCACTGTAGTAATAAAGCTCAATTTCTCATGTATAAATAAAAACATTAAAAAGAAATAGGGCCTTTCTCACACCTATTAGCATGACTACATTTTTTTAATGCCCAGAAAATAGCAAGTGTTTGCAATGATGTAAAGAAACTGGAACCCTGTGCACTGTTGGTGGGCATCCCAGATGGATCAGCAGGTAAAGAATCCACCTGCAATGCAGAGACACAGGAGACTCAGGTTCAATCCCAGGGTCGGGAAGACCCCCTGGAGAAGGAAACGGCAACCCACTCCAGTATTCTTGCTTGGAAAATCCCATAGACAGAGGAGCCTGGCAAGCTACAGTACATGGGGTCGCAAAGAGTCGGACCTGACCGAGCACTTGGCATGTTAGGCATTAGGCAGGCACTGTTGGTAAGAATGTAAAATGGTGCAGCCCCTACGGAAAGTGGTAAGGCAGTTCCTCAAACAGTGAAATAAAATTATCATACGACTCAGCAGTTCCATTCCTTGGTATTACCCAAAAGAACCGAAAAGATATTGTACGCCCATGTTCAGCACAGCATTGTCCACAATAGGCAGAAGGAGGAACCAACCCAAATGTCCATCAACAGATGACTGGATAAACAAACTGTGATCCATCTGTACAATGGAATATTTATTCAGCCTTAAAAAGGAAGGAAATTCTGACACGTGCTAAAACATGGATGAAACGTGAGGACATTCTGCTGAGTGAAAGAAGCCAGACACAAAAGGATAAATACTGTATGATTCCACTTATAAGAGGTCCCAGAGGAGTCAGATTCAAAGAGACAAAGTAGAATGGTGGGTGCCAGGGGCTGGGAAATGGGGGAATGGAGAGTTAGTGGTTAATGGCGATAGCGTTCCAATTCTGCAAGATGAAGAAAGAGTTCTTGGAGATGGATGGTGGTGGCAGTTACACAACATTGTAAATATACTTATCACTAATGAACTGGAGGGGCTTCACTGGTGGCTCAGTGGTAAAGAATCCACCTGCCCATGTAGAAGACAATCCCTGATCAGGGAAGATCCCCCACACCGCGGAGCAGCTGAGCCTGTGTGCCACAACTGTTGAGCCTGTGCTCTAGAGCCTGGGAGTCACCATTACTGAAGCCCGAGAGCCCTAGAGCCCATGCTCCACAACAAGAGAAGCCACTGCAACGAGAAGCCCAAGTACCACAGCTAGAGAGGACTAGACTAGAGAGCAGTCCTTGCTCACTGCGACTAGAGAAAGGCGGCACACAGCAATGAAGATGCAGCACAGCTAAAAATAAATGAGCAAATTTTTAAAAAAATCTAGTCAACTATACACTTAAAAATAGTGAAGAGGGACTTCCCTGGTGGTCCAGTGGTTAAGACCCCATGCTCTCCATGCAGGGGGTGCAGGTTCGATCCCTGGTCAGGGAACTCAGATCCTGCATGCATCGGCCAAAAAAAAAAAAATAGTAAAGATGACACCTTTTGTATTGTATATACTTTTCCACAATTTAATTTTTTTTAAACCAATAAGGATTCCGTCTGAACCCTGAGACGTGTCCCCCACATTTCTTGGCCCTCCTCTTGAGAATTCGGAAGCAAATGGACTCTGGGTGTAAATGCTGATTTTGCCTTCCATTCAGTGGGTGGCCCTGGGCAGGTGACTCCCCTGGTGTCATCTTCTACCAAGCAGGACTAGCAATAAAGTGCTGAAACCAAAGTCCTCTGGACTGTTTCATTTCACTTGGAATATTTGTTGTGGTTTTGGGTTCAATAACCACCTTGGAATGCCAAGCTCCAGGCAAAGTTTTTTAATTAAAGTTTGCTCGGCAGCCTTATGAGATGGAGTCACTCAGAACATCCCCAGTTTCAAGAGACAGGGTTGGGAGGGGTGGGGAGAGGCAGGAATCTAGTCTGGGGCCATCCAACTCGGTCTATGCTGGTCTTTAGAGCCTCTTTCAATAAAAGGGAAACTGAAAGGAGAATCCCGGACCCTCAGAAGAGATCTCTTTGAGTCAGTGCAGGGGTTACTTAATATTTCTTCAAATCAGTTCCTCCTTTCTGCTCCGTCTGTACTGGATTTTTGAAGCAAGGTTGGAATACCTGCAAAAGAATATCTAAAAGTAGATAATGGTGATGGTTGCATAAGCTTATGAATCCACCCAAACCCACAGAACTGTGCACTTAAACAGGGCAATGTTTATGGCATACAAATGCTATCTCAATAAAAAAAAAATTATTTTGGAGTCTGCAGAGGACAAGGATTCGATCCCTGGTCAGGGAACTAAGATCCCCATCATGCTGCACATGATCCCCACAGGCATGTGGGGCTCAGAGGGTGAAGAATCTCCCTGCAATGCAGGAGACCTGGATTCCATCCCTGGGTTGGGAAGATTCCCCTGGAGAAGGGAATGGCTACCCACTCCAGTATTCTTGCCTGGAGAATCCCATGGATAAAGGAGCCTGACAGGCTATAGCCCATAAGATCGCAAAGAATTGGACATGACTGGACTTAGCAGCAGCAGCAGGACAACTAATACTTCCATTTTCATCCCTGTAATTTAATTTCACGTGACCTGAATACTGATTTTTTAAATTAATTTTTATTGGAATATAGTATTCACCTGTGATGTAGGAGATGCAGGTTTGATTTCTAGGTCTGGAAGATCCCCTGGAGAAAGAAACAGCAACCCACTCCAATATTCTTGCCTGGGAAATCCCATGGACAGAGGAGCCTGGCAGGCTACAGTCCATAGGGTCACACAGAGTCAGATACGACCAAAGAGAATTAGCACGCACAGACAAATAAACATTTAGAATAAAATAAAAAAGAGTAGATGAAATACACATGTGCAAAAGGTCTTTAACCAGGAGGCTCACCCAAGGATCAGATCAATCAATTTCCTTCACCTCCGGCTTCCAGTTGCCTTGGGTTCTGCCAGTGGGAGGCATCAGCAGGAGGTCAGGAGGTAGGAGGGGAAAGACCAGGGTGTTTGTCCCTTCCATGCAGAGTCCCTGTGGATTGGAAGCATCTGTCCGTTTCAGGCCCTGACTCCAGTTTCTGAGGACCACACCCTCCTTTTGCCCCTTTCAGCTAAAGATAGTGATGGGACCCCATGGTCGGCAGCAGGGAGGCACTGCATTATCCTCCATTAGGCTCCCGTCCCCTGGCCCTTCCTTTAACCATTGTGCCTGTCCCCATCATTCCCCAAATTACCCACTGTGAGTGTGCTATCTCTTTCCATCTGGGACGCTGACTGATGGAACAATACATGCACTTGACAAGGCAGAGGAGCAAAGTGCATACACAGTAGCCTATCGTCAGACTCTACCGTTAGAACGTCATTGATATTGGCTGCCTGCCTCACCCCAAAGGTCTCCTCTGCCCTGAATTTTATGATTTTCCAGTATTTCCTTGCTTTAAAAAAAAAAAAAACTCTGATTTTTTTTTTTAGAACTTCCATATTGGCACAGTGATTAAGGATCCACCTTCCAATTCAAGGGACCTATTCAATCCCTGGTTGGGAAACTAAGATCCCACATGCCTTGGAGCAAGCCGCAACCACTGAGCCTGGGCACTCTGGAGTCCATGCGCCACAACTCAAGAGACGCCTACCTGCCACCACTGAGACTCAACACAGCATAATTAATTAATATAGAAACCTCCTTTAGAACTCTCCCTAATATTCTGTGATAACCTCTATGGGAAAAGTATCAGGAAAAGAATGGCTATATGTGTATATATAACTGAATCCCTTTGCTGTACACCAGAAAGTAACATAACATTGTAAAGCAACTATACTCCAACACAAAATAAAATCTGTATTTATAAAATGTTTTAAAAACTCCCTTAAGTAAATTATTTTAAAAGACACAATTACCTCCTTACCAAGAAGGAAGAGCCATCATACCCAGGATGAGTGAAGCCGAACTTGATTTTTATTTGCAGGTGGGGCGGACAGTATTCCAAACCCCGTTCATATAGTTTTTTTTTTTTTTTTTGGCTGCTCTATGTCTTCATTGCAGCTCACAGGCTTTCTCTAGTTGCAGCGAGCAGGGGTTGCTCTTCATTCTGGTGCGCAAGTGTCTCATTGCGGTGGCTTTCTTGTTGCAGAGCATGGGCTCTAGGCATGTGGCTTCAGTAGTTGTGGAGCATGGGCTTAGCTGCCCTGCGGCATGTGGGATCTTCCCAGACCTGTGTCCCCTGCATTGGCAGGCGGACTCCTAACCACTGGACCACCAGGGAAGTCTCCATATAGACTCTTGGAACAAGAACACACCAGACCTTCTCTCCCAGCTTCCCTTGCAGCTTGAGGGCGAGCATGTGACCCTGATTCCACTCTGCAGATGCACAGGATTTAGAATGGAGAGCTGCCCACCTGGAGGAATGATCAGGAAGAGGAGGGGGCAGAAGGGATGTAAGCGTGGCATCACCAGTGTTGGCAACAAAAGCCAGAGCTGCTGGCTGGTTCCAGGGGGTGATTTAAACTGTGGTCTTAGCTGCTGTCCTGCCCTCACTTTGTCCTTTTGCATCTTCCAAGGCTAGTGATCCCATGAACCCCCAGTATCCACCCGAGAAATTCCTCTGAAGCTTAAATCACCCTGAGTCAGTTTCTGTTGCGAATCAGGAAGAATCATCATCAATCCAGATAGCAACTCTACAAACAAATGCAGAGCCTCCCTGGTGACTCAGTGGTAAAGAATCCGCCTGCCAACAGAGGAGACATGAGTTCAATCCCTGGATCCCTGGTCCGGGAAGATCCCACATGCCACAGAGCAACTAAGCCCAGGCACCACAACTACTGAGCCTGTGCTCTAGAGCCCAGGAGCCACAACTACTGAAGCCCTCTTGCCCTAGAGCCTGCAACTAGAGAAGCCACCACAATGAGAAGCCCAACTAGAGAGTAGCGTGCAACTAGAGGGTAGCGCTCGGCTTGCTGCAACTAGAGAAAGCCCACCAGCAGCAAAGAAGACCCAGTCAAAAATAAATACATAAATACGTTTACAAAACAATTGCAGTGGGAAGAGAAAGGTTGCTAGGTGAATGCTACCGCTGACCAGCAGAGACTGATCAAAGCTCAGAAGGTGATAATAACCAGCCTACCTTTGACTCTTGATTTCTACACTCACACACCCCCCCCCATCCTATCTTCCCATCTTAGCCAAAATAAGTCCATCCTAACTGCTCAAGCCAAAAATCTTGGCATTATCTCTACTTTCTTTCACACTTCATATATGGTCTATCAGGAGAGCCTATTCACCTGACCTGCAAAATATACTCAGAACCAAGTACTTCAAAATACCTTTTTGGCCTCCAGCCTAGTCCAACCACCAAGATTTCTCACCTAGAATATTGCCGCAGCCTCCTCCCCTTCTGCATTTTCCTCCCTACAATATATTCTCCAGACAACAGCCCAGAGGACCCTTAAAAATATCTTTCAAATAGTTAAAACATTCACAGTGCTTTTCAAAATCAAAAAATACAAAAGAACATACACAAAAATAAAAAATACATATTAAGAAATATTTTTAAGCCATTCTCTGACCCTCCTCAGTACTCAACTACCCAGTTTCTGATTCCCCACCCCTCCCTGTAATAACTTTTATGAGTTATTTATCCAGATTTTCTATCTGAATATACAAGGGAAAAAAATACCTGATGAATGGATAAATGAACTGTGGTATAATCACACAAAGGAATAGTATTCAGCCTTAAAAAGGAAGGAACTTCTCTGGTGGTCCAATGGTTAGGAATCTGCCTTTTAATGCAGGGTACACAGGTTCAAGCCCGTGTCAGGGAACTAAGATTCCACGTGCCACCAGGCAACTAAGCCTGCATGATGCAATTAGAGAAGCCCACGCACTGCAACAAAGACCCAGAGCAAGCAAAATTTTAAAATAAAAGGGAAGGAAATCCTGACCTGTGCTACAACACAAATGAAGCTTGAAGACATTACACAGATGAACCTTGAAGATATTATGCCAAGCAATACAAGCCAGCTGTGAAAGAACAAGTCTATTGCGTGATTCTATTTATATGAGGTACCTAGAATATGTAAATTCATAGACAGGAAGTAAAATAGTGGTTCAAAGAGTCTGGGGAATGGGAATGGGGAGTGAGGGTTTAATGGGGATAGAGTTTCAGTTTGGGAAGGTAAAGAGAGTTCTGGAGATGGATGGTGGTGGTGGGTCAACTACAATATGAATGCACTTAATGCCTGTGAACTGTACACAAAAGATGGTCAAAATGGTCAATTTTATGTTGTGTGGATTTTACCACAACTTTAAAAATAAGGGGACTTCCCTGGTGGTTCAGTGGTTGGGACTGTGCCCTACCAAGGCAGAGGGGCATGTGTTCCAATCCTGGTCGGGGAGCTAAGATTCCACGTGCCGCAGCGGTGCAGCCAAAAATAATACAAAAAGATTTGTTTTTAATTTTTTAAAATAAAATGCTCAAATACTGCCTACATTTAAAAAGAAAGAAAAATAAATGTGTAGCATTTTAGTGGAAAAAATGAATATACACTTTTAAAACTTTTTCACAAAAAGCAACATACTATACACATAAGAGTGAAGAGTGAAGGGATCTTTCCTTGAGTATGTCCTGGGAGCTTTCCCCCCATCAGCCGGAGCAGACTTCCTCATTCTTTGATTCAGCCGTAATATATTCCATTGTGTAGATGGGGGTAATTTATACAACTGGTCCTGGAGTTCATGAAGAATCTTAGGGGTTCTCTGCAACCTTTGGCTATGATAGAAATGGCTGCAATGAATAACCTTGTGTTTATACATCATTTCACACACGTGCAAGCATTTCTATCATGGGATTTCTTGGCCACAGAAGCTAAGCATTTGTAATCTTTATGAACATCATCAAATTCATCTCTACTGGGGAGGACTGAAGTCCACATATTAATATGCTCACTTTTTAACAGCTCAACCATATTGAGCATCATTTTGCCAATCTAACATGTAAAAATTGGTATCTCACATTCCTCTTATTTTAACTTGCATTGCTCTTATTAAGAGCAAGGCCCAGTGTCTTTTAATGCATTAAAGAACCCTTGTGTTTCATTTTTTGTGAACATTCTGACTACACCATTTGCTCAATATTTTTCCTATGGGATTTGCATATTTTATGTAAATATACAAATTTATATTTATATTTTTATCATTAATTCTTAGAAACTCTTTACATATTATAGACATCAAGGGGTCTATAATATGAAGTACAGTTATGTTTTCCCAGGTTTTTTTTAACTTTTCTGTGGTGGCATTTGGCCCTTTTTTTTTTTTATGAAGGTGCGTTTGTTTATTTATTTATTTTGACTACATTGGATCTTCCTTGCTGTGCTCGGTCTTCCTCTAGTTGTGGTGAGCACAGGCTACTCTCTAGGTTCAGTGCGTGGGCTTCTCATTGCAGTGGTTTCTCTCATTACAGAGCATCAGCTCCAGGGCACACAGGCTCACTAGCTGTGGCACTTAGACTTACTTGCCCTGTACCGTGGGGAATCTTCTTAGACCAGGGATGGAGCCCATGTCCCCTGCACTGGCAGGCAATTTCTAACCACTGGACCACCAGAGAAGTCCTGGCCTTGTTTTTATGTGGTGGAATTATTCACCTTTCTTCTCCTTGTTACTTTTGGATTTCAAGTCATAGTAACAAAGGGCATCCTCAGACTAATTTGCTAACACAGAAAGAAAATGCCCTTCCCATCTTCAAAATTCTCCACGTTCCATCTCTAACTTAGATTCAGATCCACAATGATGAGGCCTCCTACATGATCTGACCCCTGAATATTCATCTCAAATTATCTCCATCACTCTCACCATTGCTCACTCCAGTCCCGGAACACAGGCCTCCTTGCTGTTTCTTAAACCTCCACACACACTTCCGCCTCAGGGCCTTTGCACTTGCTGTTTCCTCTGCCTAGAACACTTTTCCCAAATTTCCACAAGTCTCCCTCCTTGATCTCATACAGGGACTCAGAGGGGCCCCTCCCTGATCACCACAAGATGGCACAAGCAGATTCACTGTATACCTTGGACCTGCTTTATTTCTCACCACCTGACATATTTGTCTCTTGCCCATCTCCACCCATTAGAACACCGTCTCCACAGGGAGGAGACTGTGTGCTCAGCTGCATCACCGGTACCTATGGCACACGGTTGCTTGTTGTTCAGTCGCTAAGTCGCATCTGACTCTTTGTGACCCCATGGACTGTAGCCCACCGGCTCCTCGGCCCATGGAATTCTCCAGGGAAGAATACTGGAGTGGGTAGCCATTCCCTTCTTCAGGGGATCTTCCCGACCCAGGGATTGAATCCAGGTCTCCTGATTTACAGGCAAATTCTTTACTGTCTGAGCCACCGTGGAAGCCCTGAGATTCTCTGATTTCAGCCTAAATACAACTTCCTCCAGGAAGCCTTCCTTTACTCCTCAGACTAAATGGGTTAGCAGGCTCCTCTGGGCTCTCACATCTGCTTATTTATGAGTAGTTCTCCCTGACCTGGCTGTGAGCTCTTTGGGGACACATATTATTGAAATTCCATGGTGCTTTCAGACCCAGTAATCAACCCCAAATGTGATTGCTAAATTACTCTTTCTCCTCTGTTGGCAATAAGCTTCCCTTGAAAACTCTGACAGCCTTCAGAGACCGCCTTTGACCAGCAGAGAAGGCATGAGATTCCCGTAGGGAACAGGAAGCAAAGCCAGTTCTAGAAGCTCTGAGGAAGCCAAGAAATGGCCCAAGGAGCCTGGGCTAGGACTGGAAGTGACTAAACTGGCCACATCCCGGCCATGCCTTCCACACTAAGAAGCTCCTGACTCCCCCTACCTGAGCAATCAACCGTACCTCTCTGAGCGTCTGTTTCCTTATCTGTAGAATGGAGCAGTTGGTGGAAAGTCCCAACAAGCGCAGGGATTCGTAGGTGTACTACAAATGACAACTATCCGTTGTTATGCTGTTATGGGTGTTATTCCCTGTCTCCTGGGTCCTTCCCGGCCTTTCCCGGGAAGCCTCGGGCTGGAAGCCCAGGCGGAGGGGGACGAAAACAGAGGCCACAAATCCGTGCAAAGCCGCCCCTCCCGCGCCGGCCTCCTTTCTGCAAGCCCGGTGTCCCAGGGAGGGAGGGGGAAGGAGGGCGGAATCAGCGGCGGCAGCAGCAGCTGCTCTGGGCTGGCCGCCAAAGTCCCCTCCCTCCGCCCCCGACCTTCCCGCGGGGGGAGGGCGAGCGCTGCT
>NW_011495051.1:8361771-8392374 GCF_000754665.1 Bison bison bison | reverse complement strand
AAAAGCCCCCCCCCTCCGCCACTGACATTCCTGCGGGAGGAGGCCGAGCGCTGCTCAGCGTCTGGCCGGAGGTTCGCTGGCGCCCTCTCGTGGCCAAGTCCAAGAGGTTGGACTTGATCACTGGTGGCTGCCGAAGACTTGGGTGGAACCCATGGCTGCTCTCCCCAGTTCCTACCCTTCTTGGGCTCCCTCTTTGTTTCGTTTTTTAATCGAAGGAGAGCTGATTTACAGTGTTATGTTAGTTTCTGGTGTATAGCAAGGTGACTGAGCCATAGGCTTCTCTGGTGGCTCAAATGGTAGAGAAGCTGCCTGTAATGCTGGAGACCGGGGTTCTATCCCTGGGTCGGGAAGATCCCCTTGGGGAGGAAATGACAACCCCATCCAGTATTCTTGCCTGGAGAATCTCATGGACAGAGGAGCCTGGCGGGCTACAGTCCATGGAGTCGCCAAGAGTCCGGCACCCACTGAGAGACTACCTCTTTCACTTTCATATATATATATAAGTATATTCTTTCTCATATTCTTTTTCATTATTTCTAAGTCTTTATTGAATATGTTACAATAGTGCTTTCTATTTTGTTGAATTTTGGCCCCCAGGCATGTGAGATCTCCTTGACCAGGAAAGTGAAAGAAAATTAAAGTCACTTTGTCGTGTCCAACTCTGTGCCACTCCATGGACTATACAGTCCATGGAATTCTCCTGGCCAGAATACTGGAGTGGGTGAGCCTTTCCCTTCTCCTCGACCAGGGATGGAACCCAAACCCCCTGAATTGGAAAGCAAAGTCTTACCAATAGACCAACAGGGAAGTCCTCTCCATTATGATTTATTACAGTATACTGACGGTAGTTCCCTATGCTATACAACAGGACCTCATTGTTTATCCATTTTTTTGATATATATATATATAGTTGTTTGCATCTGCTAATTTGGGCTCCCTCTTAAGTCCAGATTCCAAGGCTCAGTTCCATCTGTTAACTTTCTGTGTGACCCTGAGTGAGTCACTTAACCTCTCTATGCTTAAGTTTCCTAGCTGTACAGTTTGGGGCAGGAGACTTCACTTTGAGTTTTTTTCCCCTGCAAAATGGGCCAATGATGGATCTTTAGATTGCTGAGAGGATTCAGAGAGTCCAGGTGAATGTGGCTATGGTAAATATCCACTCCAGGAGAGTGGTGGTTTCCATTCTGTTCACTGCTATGTCCCCAGCACCTACAGCAAGGCTGGGCATGCAGTAGGTGCTCAAATTTATTTCAATTAGTGAGCAAACACTTATCATTTTTCTTTTGGGGTACCTGGATTGGGGTGGGATGGAGGGGTCAGGTGGATGAGATATGAACTCCTGTTATCACTCATTCAGTCAGCACCCATTCTTACCCCCATCCATTAGTTCATTGGGTGGCAAGGCTATATCTCAAAGGATCCCCACCCGAGTAGTCTAAGTGCTTCCTGCCTCCTCTGCTGCTCACTGGCACCCTAGGGCAGTTTTTCTTTCCTGGACCCACTTCCAAATCAAAATACTGATAGAAACTCAAGAGACTGCTGCAGGCCTGAGTGTGCTGCAGAGAGGCTTGGAGGCACCTACCTAGCAAAGATTCCCACTCAGGAGACAGAGGCATTGGCATGGAGGAAGGAGCCCAGACTGGAGAGAAAGATGAGATTATATAAGTCTCAGCAGCCACTCACCATTGGGTATCCTCCATTCTGGACATGTGGGGGCCCCTGGGATGGGTGGGGGAGATGTGAGCACCTGGTGTAGGGATGAAGATGTGAAGTGGGAGAGCTCACTCCAGCCAAGGGAGAGCTGAACAAGACCAACGGAGGTTCCCTGAGATCCTGGGACAGCGGTAGAACATGCCGCCCCAAATGGACACCAGTGTTCTAGAATCTTCTAAATTAGGTCTCACCTGCATCCCCGATCCAGGCTGTAATTCCATTCTGTTGGTTCTTTGTTTCATAAGAGACTGTTTACCATAGATTTTGGTAAGGGCATTACCCAACCCGCAGGGCTCACGTGCCTGATGTGGGGGGAAGTTGCCCACCATCTCTGGGCCTCAGTTTCCTCATCCACACAATGGGTGGTAATTCTTACTTCAGCATGACTCTGAGACTTCCGCGAGTGTACATCTGGCACGTAGTAGGTGCACAAGAAGTGCCTGAGGAATAAATGACTATCTTCTTTGTGTCTGACACACTCAGTTTCCCAGCTCTCTACAAAGGTAGAATCCACAGAGTTGATACACAGGGAACCAAGGTCATGGGAAGCTATGAAATCTAAGGAGAAAATAAGTTCTCAGAAAAGTATCCAGTCCATGAAAGCAGAGACTTTGTCTATTATGGTCACTGCTGTGTCCCCAGCATGCTAAGTAGGGCCAAGCTTGTAGTAAATATTTGGTGAATCTTTGTAGCATAAATGTATATTATCATTGTTTAGGGAGGTCTGGGTCCCTCCTAGGCAAGACTCCCCAAGCTAGCAGTGTTGACCTCATCGAAGAAGGAGACCTATTTTTATTTATTTATACATCGATCTATTCATCTTTGGTTGCATTGGGTCTTCACTGCTGCAGGCGGGCTTTCTCTAGTTGAAGTGTGTGGGGGCTACTCTTCAGGTGTGGTGCATGGGCTTCTCATTGCAGTGATGTCTTGTTGCAGAGCACAGGCTCCAGGGTGCTCGGGCTTCAGTACTTGAGGATTCTGGGCTCAGTAGTCGTGGCACGCAGGCTTAGTTGCTCCGTGGCATGGGGAATCTTCCAGGACCAGGGTTTGAACCTGTGTCCCCTGTATTTGCAGGCAATTCTTACTTATCTACTCTTCCACCAGGGAAGTCCAAATAGAGCATATTAGACAGCCAGTGAGAATGATTTCAGGTCAGAGGAAGGCTTCTTCCAGGAATGCTTCAATCAGGATGTGTTTTCCTCCATGGTTTAATGGCAACCCACTCCAGTATTCTTGCCTGAAGAATTTCATGGACAGCAGAACCTGGTGGGCTACAGTCCACGGGGTCACAAAGAGTCGGACACAACTGAGTGACCAACACTTTCACTTTAACTATAATAGCGTATAATTTGCCATCTGGAAAAAGAACCCAGAGAGACTGGTGTGATTTTGGAATAATGGACAGTGGGCGATTTACCAAGTGTAACTGTCTCCTGCTTCCCCGATGGCTCAGATGGTAAAGAATCTGCCTGCAGTGCATGAGACCCGGGTTTAATCCTTGGATCAGGAAGATCCCCTGGAGAAGGGAATGGCAACCCACTCCAGTATTCTTGCCTGGAGAATCCCATGGACAGAGGACACTGGTGGGCTACAGTCCATGGGGGTCACACAGAGTTGGACACGACTGAGCGACTAACACACACAATCGTCTCCTGCAAGGAAGGAGAAAAGCCATGAGGTTCATGCTGAGTGAAAGTCACTCAGTCGCTCAGAAGCCCAGTAAGAGGATTTGACCTGTGCATTTTCCAGAAGCTTCCACTACAGTGGGTCCCAGGGCCAGATGGCTAAATGCCTCATACAGCTGATCACACCTGTGATTGGGAAATAAAAACATAATGCCTGCATTGCCCTTGTTAGAGCAGCTACCCCAGAAATTCTTGCCAATTTCACAAGGGCAGAGGTGGGAACATCCTGTCTCCTCCTACCCCTACCACCCAATCCCAACTATGTCCCGAGTGTGTGCTGCGCCTAGCGGTCACCTGGCCTGGGAAGTGACCTCCTTCCTGCTGTGGGAGCAGAGGGCTTCAGGATGAGACCCAGTGGCTGATGGGAAAGACAGCTCTCCCTACGCTCTGGCCCCCAAGGTGGGGGTGGGGCTGGAGTAGTCTCAGTGCAACTTTCCCTGACCCCGGACCCTGCAGAGCACTGGTTGAGAAGGGCAGAGCAGCCCCTCATCTTTCACTGGATTTATGGGAAGTTCCTCCCCTTGTTCGTTTAGATATTAACTCAACCAGGACAAGCCAAGGCAAACAGACCAGCGCTGAGGTGGACAAGAGGACAAGCATCTTCCACCCACCGCCATGGACGTGCCCTGGGGCCTGGGGTTGCTGCTTCTCCTCCTGGGGATCCCCATCGCCCAGGCTGAGCCGCTGTGAGTCAGAACTGAGGGGACCCGGCCGCTGGCATGATTCCTTGCATTTGACCCCAGTCCATTGCTTCCCCCACTTGAATCCTCCTGTCCCCCCGTATATGTTCACTGGCAGGTACATCCTGGTGACCCCCCGGGTCCTGCGGATCGGCAGCCCAGAGACCATCCATGTGGAGGCTCATTCTGACTCCAGTGAGCCCCTCAGCCATCCCCTTGAGGTGAATCTCAGCGTGTGGGATTTCCCCATGAAGAATACTCGGGTGGCCAGGAGAGAGCTCGTTCTCTCAAAGGAAAACCACTTTATGGACCAAGCATCAGTGACGGTGGGTGACAGGCCAAGATGAGTGGGCTGGATATACTTACTGCTCCTCTTATGTCCTATTTTTTGTTTAACTTATTGAAGTATAGTTCATTTACAACGTTGTGTTAATTACTGCTGTACAGCAATAGGCTTCCCTGGTGGCTCAATGGTATAAAGTATCCACCAGCAGTGCAGGAGACTGGGATTCAACCCCTGGGCCAGGAAGATCCCCTGGAGAAGGGAATGGCTACCCACTCCAGTATTCTTGCCTGGAGAATTCCATGCATCAAGGAGCCTGGCAGGCTATAGTCCATAGGGTGGCAAAGAGTCACACACAACTGAGCGACTAACACTTTCTTTTTTTTTTTTTTTCCAGAAAATCTCAGAGTAATCAAGTGAAAGGTTAAAGGTGGGAAGGAGAAGATGGCTTTGTTTCAGGGTGAACAGTCTGAGCAAAGACCTGGAAGGGAAATGCAGCATGGTGGCTTGGGAAGCAGAAAAAGACTTTAAAATCTTTCTTATTAGGCCTCAGCTCAGTTGGTAAAGAATCAGCCTGCAATGCAGGAGACCCCGGTTTGATTCCTGGGTCGGAAAGATCCACTGGAGAAGGGATAGGCTATCCACTCCAGTATTCTTGGGTTTTCCTGGTGGCTCAGATGGTAAAGAATCCACCTGCAAGGCAGGAGACCTGGATTTGATCCCTGGGCTGGGAAGATCCCCTGGAGAAGGGAATGGCTACCCACTCCAGTATTCTGCCTGAAGAATTCCATGGACAGAAGAGGCTGGCAGGCTACAGTTCATGGGGCCACAAAGAGACACAACTGAGTGACTTCCACTTTTGTACGTTCTTTTTCATATTCTATTCTATTATGGTTTATCACAGGATTTTAAATAGAGTTCCCTGTGCTCTACAGTAGGACCTTGTGGTTTATCCATTCTATATATACCGGTTGGCATGCTCTATCCATTTAGAAATTCAAAGTCCCCTAAGTCTGGGCTCCAAGAAAGGCCTTGATTAGCCCACATGACACCTCTGTGCAAATCTAAAAAGAAATGATACCAATCAACTTACAAAACAGAAAGAGACTCACAGTATTGAGGAACGAACTTATTCTTGCCATGGGGGAAGGGTGTGGGGGAGGGATATTTAGGGAGTTTGGGATGGACATGTACACACTGCTGGGTTTAAAACGGGTAACCAACAAGGACCTGGGAGCTCTGTTCAATGTTATATGGCAGCCTGCATGGGAGGGGAGTTTATGGGAGGAGAGTTTGAGGGAGAATGCATACATGTATATGCATGGCTGAGTCCCTTCACCGTTCACTTGAAACTATCACAACATTGTTAATCGGCTATGCTGCTGCTGCTGCTGCTGCTGCTAAGTCGCGTCAGTCGTGTCCGATTCTGTGCGACCCCAGAGACGGCAGCCCACCAGGCTCCCCCGTCCCTGGGATTCTCCAGGCAAGAACACTGGAGTGGGTTGCCATTTCCTTCTCCAATGCATGAAAGTGAAAAGTGAAAGTGAAGTCGCTCAGTCGTGTCCGACTCTTAGCGACCCCATAGACTGCAGCCCACCAGGCTCCTCCATCCATGGGATTTTCCAGGCAAGAGTACTGGAGTGGGGTGCCATTGCCTTCTCCGTAATCGGCTATACCCCAACACAAAATAAAAAGTTTAAAATAAAATAAATCATAGCTTGAGATTTGAAAGAATAAAAGGCGCCCTCTGCTGGTGACTTGGGAAACAGTCTAAACGGGATTGCATCCGCGCCGGATGCACTAGCTCGGCAGCAACCTGGGCGTTGCACGCTGGAACCTTGCCCCCAACGGCAGAACCAGAGAGCTCCCATTCATTTGCTTCTCCAACACCTGGTCCAGGGCTTTGCCCGCAAGGATGGAGACCCCAGCAGACCCTGAGGAGTGTGGGCATCTCTCCCCAGATTCCCGAGGACCTGGTCTACCCCCCAAAACCCGGGATGCAGTATGTCATCATCGAGGCAAACTGGGCACCCACCTCAGTTTCCTCATCCATGAATAAGCTGGTGTTGGTGGCTCCCCATGCTGGATACATCTTCATCCAGACGGACAAGACCATCTACACTCCCGAGCAATCAGGTGCAGCCCCCCTGGGCCCCATGTTCCACTTCCCAAGGTGTCCTTCTGTCCAAGGCCCCCCTCCCTCACTGCCCAAGATCCTTATGACGATACCCACCCCCTCTCCAAACCCTAGCCCACGCTCAGAATCTTCCCTCCTTCTCTAGTTCAATACCGGGTGTACACCGTGAACCACAGGATGGATCCTGTGTCCAGGACTTTCACTCTGGACATCAAGGTGACCTCTCCTGAGGGGAGGGTGGACCCCAGGTTCTATCACGTGCTGGAAGGCTGGGGCGTGAACCTCCCGCTCTCCATTCCTGCAGAACCCGGAGGGGATTGCTGTGATCAGCAAGGATCTCCTGCCGGATAATGGTGTCTACATAGATTCCTTCACCCTCCCAGAGCGTATCAGGTACCCTGCCAGGAGCTCTAGAGATGGAGTGGGGGCAGGTCTTCCTTCTCAGGCTCCAACTCTCCTAACTCTTTGTGCTTCAGTATTGGGACCTGGACCATTGAAGCCAGTTACCAAACGGCTCCCAAGCAGAAGTTCAAGACAGGCTTTGAAGTGAAGGAGTACGGTGAGAAGGGTGTGCCGGGGAGGACAAGGTGGGTCTCCACAAGGAGTGGAGCTGGAAATGCAAAGAAGGTCTCATGGTGCATGTTCCATGTGCCAGGGCCTGAGCTGGGGGCTGGTGAACAGGACCATGTGTCCAGCCCATCAGGGCTGCGAGAAGCATTGAGGAAGGAGCAAGTGGGGCGGGGAAGGGATGGGAGTGGAGCAGGCACAGTGAAACGCTGAGGGTAAGTAACTCTCTTTACTCCACCCAGTGCTCCCATCTTTTGAGGTCCAGCTGACACCCAACAAGACTTTCTTCTACCTCAGGGATGAGGTTCTGGGTGTGAATATCCAGGCCCGGTGAGTCCCTTTACCCCTAGCCTGGCCAGAGGACCAGGGAGGCCAAGAAGCTGAATGGGCAGAGAAATGAGCCCTTCTGTAGCTCTTAGGGTATAAGAGAGACACTCTGCCACCCATGAGACATTCTTGTCCTGTGAGGTTGTGCACATCACCCCCTAGGTCTCCAGGGTTGCACAAGCCACCTTGTCTTCATAACGGAGTTACACCATATCTCACGGTTCGGACCGTCTCTGAAGATCCATGAGGTCTCATAGGCACCTTTGCTATCTCCTGAGATTGTCCAGGTCATTTCTGGAGCTCAACGAAGCTGCAAATGCTACATTCGCTGCCTTTTGGAATTTTACAGACCATCTCCACAGCTCTATAAGGCTGTACAGGCCATGTTGTCTGCCTAGGGTTGTAGTGGCCATGTCTGTCACTTCTTGACATTATATAGACCACTTCTTCAACTCTATCATCCTACACAGGTCTCGTAGACTGCCTGATGAGGCTTCACAGGCTGCCTTTGCCACCCCAGGGTTGTTCAGACTTCCCTGTGGCTCCATATGGCTGTGCAGCCTACCTCTACCATCCTGGGAGGTTGCATAGGCCACATCTGCAACCCAACAAGACTTCATGGGGTTCTTTTGTCATCTCCCAGGCTTGTGTTGGTCAGTAATGGAATCATCTTAGTCACCAGGGGCCCCCTCTGCCCTTCCCAAGTGTTACAGCCTTTCCTCCAGCTCCATGAGGTCCTACAGGCTGTGTCTGCAGACACATGAGGTCGTGTCTGCGGGCAAACACATGAGGTCGTGTCTGCAGACTCATGAGGTTGTGAGGGTGCTTCAGAGCTAGTGAGATGGATATCTATCCTCCAGGTATATATTCAACAAGCCAGTGGATGGACATGCTCTGGCCATCTTCGGGGTGAAGCAGGACTCCCGTCGGATCCCCATCCAAAGCTCCCTGCAGAGGGTGGAGGTGATTGAGACTTACCCCTCTGCTATCTGTCCTCCCCCACCTCCTCTCCCCTCTTTCCCCTTCTCCCACCTCCCTTCCTTTGACTATCCCCTACTTCCCAAGAAACCATCTCCTCTCCTCTCTCCTACTCTGAGAGCAGATCTCTCAAGGCCATGGCCACATCTCCCTCCAGAAGGACACACTGATGGCTGCCTTCCAAGGCTCAGAAGAGGACTTCATTGGGGCCTCAATCTTTGTCAACGTCACTGTCTTCTCCTCAGGTGCCATCCTCACCTGGGCCCCCTGGCTAAGCTCACAACCCTGTGTCCTTTTCCAACCCAGGCACTCCACCTATGTGACCTCAGGCCAGCTCCTTAGCAGAGAAATTGGGAAATACCAGAAGGACTGGGAGGAGTCGAAATTGTGTTACCATCTTATCTTGCCTTCACCAAGTGGTGCCTTCCGTACCAGCAGCCCTGCTTCTTCCCCAAGAAACTTAACATCTGCTGCAGATTTCATGGTCCCCGTGTCTCTCCAGGGGGTGAGATGGTCCAGACCGAGATCTCTGGGGTGAAGATTGTTCGGAGCCCATACAACATCAAGTTCATCAAGACACCCCAGTATTTCAAGCCGGGGATGCCATTCAGCTTTAGGGTCAGAGTCTGGGTTTACTCCACTCAGGGACTCAGGGCCCCTCTTCCCTGAAACAGACCTTCCCAGGAGACAAAATCCCACACTGGATTCACCTGCCTCCCAGAAATTCATTTGTCTAAGAATTGAGTGCATCATGTCTCCAGACCTATCCCAGGGTTCCCTCAAGTCGTAACTCAAATCCCCCCAAAGCACAGAGATGGCTCCAGAATTTCTCCAAAGATGGAGGGGGGATGGTTACAGACCACAGTCAGGCTAGAAGGTGGTGCTTAGACATTTATCTTGAGACTGCATTTGCACAGAAAGTGTGCTATTTTTGTATACATTCTTCTGGGATGATTTTGAGATGTCTGGTGGGCATTATAAAAGCTGGTGACAATCCTACTCCAAGCTTTCCCCAAGCCCTGCATGTCTCCTCCTATGCTTTTCGCCCTCAATCCCCCCCACCCCTACCCACCTGGCACACAAACCCCAGGGCTGCCACATCTGGCTTTACTCTGCAAAACTCTAAGGGGCGCCATTCATTGGCACTAAATGAGTGGTGGGTTCAGCACTGGTGTCGTTCAGTGCACAACTTGTACAGCTGTACAAAGCAGTCTTATCCAGGCTGCCTTCACAGTTCCCACCCCTTACCTAAGGCCACCCTCAGGCCTGTCCTTGATCTCACACCAGATTCCACCCCAGGTCTTCGTCTCAAATCCTGATGGGTCCCCAGCTTCCAAAGTCCTCGTCAGCTGCACAAATGTGAAAGTACACACCACACCACGTGGTGAGGCTACTCTGGTCATCAACACAGAAGCAAATCTGAAGGAGCTCACTATCCAGGTACCAAACTTACAGGGAAGGGATAGTGGGGCTGGGATTTTGTAAGCTGGAAGAGTTATTGAGGGGTTTACTTGTCCATCACTCTCCCGAGGTGAAAACTGAGGCACCAATCCAGCCAGAGGAGCAGGCTTCAGCCAGTATGACAGCTCGGCCTTACTCAACTCAAGATGAGTCAGGAAACTTCCTGCACATTGATGTGAAGGCATTGAGCACAGAAGTTGGCAGCAACCTCCAACTGAACCTCAACACAAATCGAGATTCTTCTGTCAGTAACAAGATCACTCGCTTCACCATCCTGGTGAGGGGCTGGACTTGCACTGAGGAATTCTTTCTGTGGTACAACCCTGGCAAGCTGAGTTGGTGGGAACCATGTGGGATGGACTCAGACCTAAGGGTGGGCTGAAGCAAAGGGACTATGGGCCTCCTTTTTGGGCTGGGATGGCCTTGGGGAAGGGCTGGTCCTGTCCTTCTCATCCTTAGTCTCCCTTGTCTCCAAGGTCTTGAGTAAGGGTCAGATTGTGCATGCCAAAGAATTAAAAAATCATGGGAGTGTCTTCGCATCCACCATTATTGATGTGACTTCCAAGATGCTGCCCTCCTTCCGCATTCTGGCCTTTTATTTACTGCCCAAGGGGACAGGACAGGACCCTGAACTGGTGGCTGATTCCATTTTGATTGATGTGAATGACAAATGCCAGGAGAAGGTGAGCCTAACTCCTTATAGTTGTACACCACCATCATAATTCTTGGGAGACAGTCTGTACAAATTTAAGGGCTCTCAGCCTGGGGGCAAGGGAGAGGAAGAGGAAGTGATGTGGCATTAAAAGCTCAACCTCAGAGGTGAAGAAGATGCAAGTAAGTGTGCAGAGTTGAGACTGGCCTGGTGGAGTTCCCAGATGCACCATCAGAGCTGCAGGGAGCATGGACTTGAAAGTGGACTTCAGGAAACCCCTTGGTGACCTATGAGCCTCTTTTCCTCACATCTCTCTTTTTCCTTGCTTAGTTGAAGATTGGCTTGCAGAATGAAGCATACGTCCAGCCTATACAACCAAGCAGCTTGGTGGCATTGAAGGTTACAGGTGATGCAGAAGCCACAGTGGGGCTAGTAGCTGTGGACAAGGCTGTCCATATCTTGAACAGCAAGCACAAGTTCACACAGAAGAAGGTAAAAGCATGTGGGCTTTGAGCCAAAAGATTTCTTGGAGATTCTAGCTGGAGCCTCAGTTTCTTCACCTATTAAATGGGTAATATTGGTGATTGCAAAGATTCAAGGAGCCTGTGGATGGCATAGAAGTTGGCAGGTGGTAAGAGCTCAATAAATCGATGATGGTATGAAAATTATTATTTGAACCAGCAATTACAGTGTACCATTGCACCTTCCCTGGAGGGGTAATACAAGCTCCAAATCCAGGGTCCTCTCTTGACCCTCAGATCTGGGATACGGTAGAGGAACATGACATTGGCTGCACAGCAGGCAGTGGGAAAGACAGACTTGCCGTGTTCAAGGATGCTGGATTGGACATGAAGATGAGCACAGGGATGGACACTTTGGCGAGCACAGGTACAGATTGGGGACAGGAGGAGGGTAGAGGAAGGGAAAGTGCTATCCAGTGGTTAGGCACATGGACTTTGGTGTGAAACAGATGAGCTAAAATCTAGGATGCTGCCACTTACCATAGGTCAGTCATATTTCCTCTCTGATTCTCAATTTATCTGACCATAAAATATACATAGTAATATGTATATGTATAGAAGTAACTCACTGTGTGCTAATTAAGATGCAATTTTAGCCATGTGTATCAGAGATACAAATTAACATTGTCTTAAACAAGGGAGACGTTTATTTCTTGCTCAATAACAGGCCAGAGATTATTCTGGGACTCAGGCTCCTTCAAGCTTATTGCTCTGTTGTATCCCAAGATGGAGGCTTATTAGGACCTCCTGCCAGGCACCAGGACAAAGGGACTTGAGAAGAAGACACTTCTCTCTCATCTTATTGGCCAAAATTCAGTCACACAGCCCATCTAGATGCAAGGGAGGCTGGGAAATGTAGTATTCATTTCTGAGTGATACATTAAAGATGGAGGCTTAAATGCCACAAGCCACAGGGGAGAATGGATATATGGAGACAACTAGGCATATCTTCTTTCAGCTATAAACCGTGAAAACAATAATGATTTTTATTTACTGCAAGCTGGAGCCTGCACTAAGTACTTTTATATGCATGATCTCACAGATAGAACTATGATTATTCCATTTTACGCAGCTGAAGAAATTGAAACCCAGAGAGGTTAAGTGACTTGCTGAAGACTGCACAGCTTTTAAGTGTCAAAACTTGAATGTGAAGAGGCTATGAGATAAAATGAGGTGATGCATATGAAGCACTGGGTAGGCAGTAAGCACCCAGTAAGTATCAAGAATGTGGATAACAATCTTGACTTATCCTCTCATTCTTCCCTCTGACTCCCAGACTGGCACTGCCCACCAAGCCCCTCTCCCAGCCATCGCCGCCGCCGCTCCTTGAAGAGGTTGGAGACCAAGAGGAAAGCAGGTTAGTACTAAAGCTGGATGTGGCCCTCTTGGCTCCCTGCTGCTGCTGCTGCTGCTGCTGCTAAGTTGCTTCAGTCGTGTCCGACTCTGTGCGACCCCATAGACGGCAGCCTACCAGGCTCCCCCGTCCCTGGGGTTCTCCAGGCAAGAACACTGGAGTGGGTTGCCATTTCCTTCTCCAATGCATGAAAGTGAAAAGTGAAAGTGAAGTCACTCAGTCGTGTCCGACTCTTCACGACCCCATGGGCTGCAGCCTACCAGGCTCCTCTGTCCATGGGAGTTTCCAGACAAGAGTACTGGAGTGGGTTGCCATTGCCCTACCAGGGCTTAGAACAGAAAACTGAAACCACTCTAGATACTCCAATGAGGAGAGGAGTGACTTAATGATGGAAGTTTAGTGCTTTGAAATTCATTAGCTGAGCTTTGGAAATGAAGTTGGAAAGGTGTTTGCTGGGACTCAAGGTCATGCCACTGGAGATCTTGCAATGCACAAAATCTCAGGACATTGCTGTCAATATCCCTTGGGAAGCTGATGGGTCAATAATGAAACACAGAATTATGCCTGCTACAGAAACAGATGGTAGCCCACCTATCAACTACCACTGATGGTAGGGAAAATGGTCCCCACCTCTCTTCCACCTTCCAAATCCTATACAAGAGCGTCTGAAAAGTGAAAGTGAAATGGAATTCTCCAGGCAAGAATACTGGAGTGAGTAGCCATTACCTTCTCCAGGGGATCTTCCCAACTCAGAGATCAAACCCCGGTCTCCAGCATTGCAGGCAGATCTTTTACCATCTGAGCCACTAGGAAAGCCCACACAGGAGTTTCTAGATGGCAGGATCTCGTTCCATCCAGCACCCTAGCAGCAAGGGAGTCTGGAAATGTAGTTTTTAGATGTCTAGAGTCTGTGATACTGAAAGGGGAAAAGGATAACCTGTAGACGAAGACCAGGGTGTGGTGAATCAAGAAGTCTAGAGCTGAAGGAAGATGGGAGGTAAAACTAGGTGTTTTTAGAAGATGGATTCTATGAATATTAGACTTTTCAGTCTCTTTGGCAGTGCTAATTACTTTGTGGGTTTAAATAAAGGGGAAATAAGTGAAGTCTAATAAAAATTTAGGTAAAACGCTGTCTAATTTCAATATCAAAAATTCTGCTAACCTTCATGGAAAAGTACATATTATAAACTGTTGTTATATTTATGATAACAATCAGTCATATTACTTAACTATAGATGTGCTAATCATGTTATATGGTAGATGGCAAGATTTTTAAACTGCTGTAATATTTTAATCTTTAAGTGCACTCCTTCAGTTGGCTAATTTAGAAGCCTTTCAACTTGGCATCATACTCTACAGCAAGTTTTGTGTTTTCATTTTTTAAAAATACACAGTAAAACCAAGAGTCAAAATTGCATCTTTTTAAGGCTTATTTATTTACTTTTGGTTGTGCTGGGTCTTCGTTACTGCAGGCAGCTTTCTCTAGTTGCAGAGAGCAGGGGCCAAGCTCTAGTTGCCATGCGCAGGCTTCTCACTGAGGTGACTTCTCTTGTTGCAGAGCACAAGCTCCAGGGCACAGGCCTAGTAGTTGTGGTGCACGGTCTTAGTTGCCCTGTGGCTTGTGAAATCTTCCCAGATCAGGGATCAAACCTGTGTCCCCTGCACTGACGGGCAGATTCCTAGTCACTGCACCACCAGGGGAGTCCCAAAATTACATCTTTAATAAATAAACATGGCATTGCCAATCCCCGTCCAAAAGGAAGGAGGAAGAGCAATGTTTCTGAGCTCTGTGACCCTAGGCCAGTGAATTGATCTTCTGTGCTCAACTTCCTCATTAGAACACATCACAAGGGAAGGGTTCAATGTGAAGCTTCAGGGGAAAGATATAGCAAAGCTCTAGGGACAGCATTTCCAGAGATGTGGCTAAACAGAGGGCGAGTGTCATGGTGCTTAGGTGGATGGGTCCCTGCTTCCTCAGGTCCCTCCCAGCCCTTCCTCTGTCCCTCTAACTCTGGCCTGCAGTGAACAAGTTCAAGACAGAGCTGGAGCAGAAGTGCTGTGAGGCTGGGCTCCGGGAGAACCCAGTGGGGCTGTCATGTAAGGAGAGGATCCAGCATGTCCGCCATGGACCAGTCTGCATCACTGCCTTCCTGAGCTGCTGCCAGCTGTCTGAGACCCTGACTCGGGAGGCCCGAGAGGAGCAGCTGCTTCTGGGGACAAGTGAGGGGGCCATGGCAGGAGGCACAGGGTTGGGAGGGCTCCACTGAGGGGGTGTGGAGTGCGATGGAGGGTTGGAGTGGGAGGACCCCACTGAAGGGTCTGCTGGGTCATGGGAGATGTGCAGAGGAGACCCTGCCCGGCATCTGCCCCCTGCAGCGGATGAAGATGATGATTTAGATGACTTCTTCCTGGAGGACGAGCCTGTCCGGAGCGTGTTCCCTGAAAGTTGGTTCTGGAAGACCATTACTCTGCCAAAAATCACACAAGGGTAGGATTATGACCCTCATGTCAGCCTCTGGTCCCTGGCCCTTCCATGCATTATCAGGGGATGTGGAGTCTTCCCAGACCAGGGATCGAACCTGTATCCCCTGCTTAGGCAGGCAGATTCCTAACCACTGCACTACCAGGGAAGTCCCAAGATTGCGTCTTTAATAAGTAAACATGGCACTGCCCATCCCTCTCCGAAAGAAAGGAGGAAGAGAAACAGAAGCAGCAGCAGCAGCATAAATTCCACTCCCAGCTCTGCCGCTCGTGAGCTGTGTGACCCTGGGCCAGTGTATTGAGCTCTTTGTAGCTCAACTTCTCTGCAAGTTGAATGCTTCTAAATTAGCTAACTGAAGGAATGCACTTAAAGATTAAAAAATATAACAATTTAACCATCTTATTGTCTACCACATAACATGATTAGAACAGCCATAGGTCAGTAATATAACTTGATTGTTGCTGTAAATGAAACTGTTCATATTATGTACTTTTTTCAGGGCCAATGCTCCCGGGGTGATACTGAGCTCTCAGAATCGTCCCATGCCTTCCTGGATGGGGATAAAGATCCCAGTGGGTTCCCCTCCCAAATCATGGCCCTCTAAGGAAAATGTCTCTAATTGGGTGACTCACTGACCCATCCATAGTAATGTTAAGCCCAAGACAGTGACCCTCAAATCAGAGGCTCTGTCTAGGCAGCACAGACTCATCATGTCCCTTCCATCCACCCCCTGGGGCTTCCTGCAGCATCTCCCACTACACCACCCACGTGACCATGCCTGATTCCATCACCACATGGCAGTTCGTGGCTGTCAGCATCAAGACTGGACAAGGTGACCCCACAAGCCCAGTGCTGAGGAAACAGGAGAACAATGGCCCTGACCAGCCCCTCACCCCCACTCCCAGGACAGTTGGCCTTTGCTTGACCGCGAGTGCTCTCCTGGTTCTAGGTCTTTGCGTCTCAGATCCCTTTGAGCTGACAGTTATGAAACCCTTCTTTGTGGATCTTAAGTTGCCCTTCTCCGTGATCAGGAACGAGCAAGTCCAGATCCAAGCTGTGCTGTACAATTTCTTGCAGCAGTCAGTCAAGGTGAAGCCCCCAGACTTCCCCCTGTCCCTTCAAACATATCTGTTGGTGTGTTTTATGAAAAGGGATGGAGTGTGTCCATTTACTGAAGGGGCCACTGAAGTGGCAGCCTTTTTGCGAAAGCATCTAAGACATTTTCTCATTTAAGCCTCACAATAACCCCAGGAGATGGATGCTCTGGCCATTCTCAGTTTAGAGATAATTGCTTCCTGAGGTTACACCGCACCCAAGAGACAGAAGCCTGGCATGCTGCAGTCCATGGGGTCACAAAGAGTCGAACACTTAGAGACTGAACATCAACAACAAGTGAAAGAAGGGGTGTGAACCCAGGCGGGGTCTTTACTCTCAACCACTATGCTACGTTGTCACGTACTCAGGATTCTCAGGATGGAGGCAGGGAGGAGACTGTGACTTTAGGGTCCTGGGCCTCCTCAGGCAATCAAGATCCCCTAACCGTGCCCTCTGCCGCAGGTCCGAGTAGAGTTCCCTCACAAGGAGTCATTATGCAGCGCAGCAAAGCCAGATGCCCCTTCCCGCCGGATAGTGGCCGTGCCCCCCTTCTCCTCCAAGGTGGTGCCCTTCGTGCTCCTTCCACTTGAAATAGGCAAAGTGGATGTGGAGGTCAAGGCCAGAGGCTCTGTGGTCCAGGACCACGTGAGGAAGACACTCCTGGTCCAGGTAATGGGCACTCCCCAGCCCTTCCTGCCCATGTAGACAGTGGGGTGTCTACACTTGGGGCTCCAGGCTGTGTGATCATGGGAGGGGGTGGTGGTTCCAAGATCAACAAACAGGCAGAAGTGAGGGGCATGACAATGATTTAAAAGTTCAATCACAAAGCCCCCCACTTTGGGACTTTGGAGTCAGGCTTGGGTTCAAACCTTGTGTCTGCTGTGTGACCTTGGGCAGCTTACTTAACTTCTCTGAGCCTCATTTGCAGGAAGAATAATCCTCATAGCCATGAGTGATCAGAGAGCTGTGAACATTACACACAACCAGTGCCTGACCCATCAGTAATAATATTTTATTTACCTGACAAACACGTGTTTAATACTTAGGATATAGCACTTTGAAAATATTAACTCATTGAGCCTTCAGAACAACTCTGTGAGGTAGGAATTATTATCCTCTCCCTTTTATGGATGGGAAAAGTGAGGCACAGGGGGAAGAAGTATTTTGTCCAAAGTCGTGCAGCAAAAGAGCTGGGATTTGAACCTAGTTATCTGGGCTCCAGAGTCTCTGGTCTTTTTTGTTTGTTTGTTTGTTTGGGCTGTGCTGGATCTTTGTTGCTGCTGGTCGGCTTTCTCTAGTTGAAGCAAGTAGGGTTACTCTCTATTTGTGGTGCATGGCCTTCTCATTGTGGTGGCTTCTCCTGGTGCAGACCACTGGCTCTAGGGTTCAGTGCCAGCACTCTAGGGTCCAGCTCTAGGCTCAGTAGTTGTGGTCCATAGACTTAGTTGCCTCAAAGCATATGGAATTTTCCCAGACCAGGGATTGAACCCATGTCCCCTGCATTAGCAGGAGGAGTCTTAACCATTGGACCACCAGGAAAGACTGAGTCTGCTCTTTATGGCTAAGCAAGACTTCCTCTTACCGTCATTATGAATGTCATTATGACTATTGTTTTTAACCTGCTTCTTCATTGCATCCTACAGGCAGGGGGTCAGATTGAGCAAATATCCCAAAGCTTCCTCCTGAACCCCCAAGGTTTGTGGGGTTTTCATGAGGCTTGTGGGATCCTGGGGCCATGCCCTGGTGTAGGGAAGGTCTGAAATGAGGGGGTCTGGCTAAGTGGGCAGTCTGAGCTTCTCCCAAAGTCTACACACCCTGACCTCCCCAGTCCCAGAGCCCACTCATCACACAAGGCTGTGCCTGCTCAGGTCAGACCAAGACGCAGCTGGTGCCAAAACAAGAATTCTTGAACAAGATCCCCAACACAGAGGCGGATGTGTTTGTCAGCGTCCAAGGTACCTAGGAAACAGAGCTGGCTCCTGTGGGGGCTGGGGTAGGGGGTGGGGGTGTGTGCCGGCTCCTCCAGAGCCCGCCTGGGCACAGAGTGATGGGGGAGACCTGGTGCTTAGACTCTGCCCACCTGACAGGTGACATCCTTGGCGAGACCATCCTGGGGACCCTGACACCCAGTGAAACATGGCGGCTGCTGAGGATCCCGTCTGGCTGCCCCGAGCAGACGCTGAGCTCCCTGACACCCGTGGTCATACTGACGCGTTACCTGGATTCCACAGGCCAGTGGAACAAGGTTGGGGTGGAGCTCAGGGAGCAGGTGATGAAGAACCTTGCCAGAGGTGAGAGCGGGTCTCCTCCTGGGACCTTGATGAGGGTGTCTGAGTCTCTCAGGCAGAGTGCCAAGGTACCCTTGGAGCTGAAGGAGGCCCCCACTCGACCCTCCCAGACAATAGCATCCAAATTCTGACTCCCAGGGGACTTCCCTGGTGCACCAGTAGTTAAGACTCCACACTTCCAGTGCAGGGGGCATGGGTTGGCTCCTTGATTACAAGTGTGTGTGTGGTGTGCATGCTCAGTCGTTCAGTCATGTCCGACTCTTTTGCAACCCTATGGACTATAGTCTGCCAGCCTCCTCTGTCCATGGGATTCTCCAGACAAGAACACCGGAGTGGGTTGCCACGGCCTCCTCCAGGGGATCTTCCTAACCCAGGGTTCAAAACTGCATCTCTTGCATCTCCTGCCCTGGCAGGCAACTTCTTTACCACTGAGCTACCTGGGAAGCCCTGGATCCCTGGATAGGGAACTAAGATTTTACATGCCCTGTGGCACAACCAAAAAATAAAATTCTCAAACTCTGACTTCTCTCCCAGTTGACAGCCTGATTGATACCAAGTTCCCCAGGTGGCCTCCAACTATGACTGACCCCCAGGTTATTCCTTCACCCTGACCCCTCTCCCAGGCTACACGTCTCATAACAGACACCATGATTTACCCTAAAGCAGCAACTTCCCAGGTTATGTTATATTTAGACACTGTCCCAGGCTTTAGCCAGTCAGTTCCACGTCCTGGGCTACATTCCCAGGGAACTCCCAGGTAGAAAACTCCAGAATAATCCCAGGTGGTGGCTTCCTGGTTACACCTGAATGATAACACTTTCCCAAGTTACATCCAAACCCCCCAGGTAACAACCAGAGATACACACCCTGCTTACACCCAGACAGAGACCCTCAAGCATGTCAGGATGGCCAAGTGGTCTAAGGCACCAGACTCAAGTTTCTACTTCCCCAGACAGAAACCCTCAAGTTAGTTTGGACACTTACCCCTCCTCTCCCTGGTTACACTCAGACACCAACCCTCCATCCACATGCTCTGGATGGTGCTCCATCCAGCTAACACCCAGACGCTATCATCCCACGTTAAACCCAAACAGTAAACCTGAACTTCCCTGCAGACCCAGTGGCTAAGACTCTACGCTCCTGATGCAGGGGTCCAGGTTCCATCCCTAGTCAGGGAACTAGATTCTTCATGCCATGATGAAAGATCCTGCTTGCCTACAATAAGGACTGAAGATCCCACATGCTGAGATTAAGACCCAGTGCAGCCAAGTAAATAATTAAACACACACAGACACACACACACACACACACACACACAGGAAACCTCCAGATAACCTTCAAATAATACCCAAGCAGCAATGCTCAGAATCCGACAGAGACTACACCCAGACTACACCCTGGAGTGACCCCTTCTGACTACTACTGACACCTTTAGATTACAGCCAAGAAACAGCCCCCGAGAAAACACCTAGGTCATGGCCCCTCAGGGTTTCCCGCTGGCTCAGTGGTAAAGAATCTGCCTGCAATGCAGGAGATGCTGGTTCATCCCTGGGTCAGGAAGATCCCCTGGGGAAGGGAATGGCAACCCACTCCAGTATTTTTGCCGGGAGAATCCCATGGACGGAGGAGCCTGGCAGGCTGCAGTCCATGGGGTCCCAGAAGAGTCAGACATGACTAAGCGGCTAAATAATAATGGCCCCTCAGAATATGCCCTTTTCTGAGTTTTACCTTCCACGATCCTTGGTAGCAGTAATTCCCCATCACACCCTTCCCCAGAGGACCCAACAGCACTTCCAGTTTATTCCCATATACAACTGTCCCCTGGATCCCACGGTCACACTTGGCCATGACCATCATTTACACCTGGGCCCTTCAGGCCCCTCCGTTCTGCACCTGGACAAGTCACTGCCTCCGGGTTCCATCAATATGCAAAGCACCCCTAAGTCTCACCCACACCCTGCTCCCCAGATTCGGCCTGGTAACTGACCCCTCCCTTGACAACCACACCCAAACACCAACTCTCCCTGTAAATTTCCCATCCACCTATTTCCCCAGGGTACAGCCGGATGTTGACCCACCGGAGTGAAGATGGCAGCTACCACACCAGCAAGGGAAACCCAGGAAGCACCTGGTAAGGATGAGGACACTGGTAGGAGGGGCCAGCCTGGGGCTTGGGGACCCCAGGAGCACCCCCACTGTGGGATCTTGGGGCAGGCAGGCTGTGGGGCCAGTGGTGTTCCAAGTTGCTATGGTGTCTGGCATAGACTTCTCCACAGAGTAGAAGCCCCTCTCCTAGAATGCCTTGGTCAACGTTGCCAGCCATCACCCACCCGTCTCCCTCCCAACAGGCTCACGAGTTACGTATTCCGGGTCTATGCCTTGGCCTACCCCACCATGACAATCAGCGCGCTCAGTCTTGATTCTGTCTGCAACATCGCCAACTGGATCATCACCCACAGACAGCGGACGCATGGGAACTTTGTGGAGGAAAGCCCTGTGGTCATGTGGTCTATGCAGGTACCCACCATCCCCCTAGCTGAGCCGTTCAAATAAAACCCCAGGGCTCTGCATACAGGGAGGGGATGTCAGCCCCCTGGGGTGTTCACAGGTAGAATGAGAATAGGAAAGGGCTGAGGCCCAGCACCCAGCATCACATCTCCCTGCTCTGGACCATCCTGGACTCTATTACAATGTGGGGAGGTAGGGTACATCCAGGACCCATCCCCACCTCAACCCTACTTCAACGAGTTGCCAGTCCTGGCCCACCTTTCTCTGCGTCTGAGTCCTCCCTGTTCCCCCAGTCAATACACCCATCCCTACCAAGTATTCCTCCACACCAGCCTCCAGAAACAACTTTTAAAGTGGGAGGTGTGAAATTCTGGAAGGCTTCATGAGGAGAGGATGGGCTTCCCAGGTGGCTCAGTGATAAAGAATTCACCTGCCAATGCAGGGGATATCAGAGATGTGGGTTTCATCCCTGGTTTGGGAAGATCCCCTGGAGGAGGAAATGGCAACCGACTCCAGGATTCTTGCCTCCAGAATCCCATGGACAGAGGAACCTGGTGGGCTACAATTTATGGGGTTGCAAAGAGTCGGACATGACTGAGTGACCAAGTGCATGCACTCTGATATTTATACAGACCTGGGGAGGTTAGGGAACAAGTCCCAGTGGATAACTAAGGCCAGAGTGTTCCAAGCAGAGGAAGCAGCATGTGCAAAGGTCCTGAGGCTGGAATGTGTCCAACATGTTTGAGGAACTGTGAGGAGGCCAGTGTGTCTGGAACAGAGTGAGCAAGGGGAGAGGGGGAGAAGGTGAGAGGAGGGAGGTAGTGGAACAGATTGTGCAGGGCCTTCTGGGCCAAAGGGAGGACTTGAGTTTTTCCCCTGAGTGAAGGTAGGAGCCACAGAAGATTCTGAGCAGAGGATGGATGCAAACTGATCCAAGAGTTCATAGGCTTCATTGGCCACTCTGGGAAGAAGGAGCTATGGGTTATGTATTAGCTTCCTAAGACGGCCAGAACAAAGCAGTCCAACTAGGTGACTTAAAACAACAGAAATGTATTTATTTTGTCACAGTTCTGGAGACTTAAAGTCCAAGATTAAAGTTTTGGCAGGGCCATGCTCCTTTGGAAGGCTCTGGAGGGTGGGGATCAGCCCTGGGATTTCTTTGGAAGGAATGATGCTAAAGCTGAAACTCCAGTACTTTGGCCACCTCATGCGAAGAGTTGACTCATTGGAAAAGACTCTGATGCTGGGAGGGATTGGGGGCAGGAGGAGAAGGGGACGACAGAGGATGAGATGGCTGGATGGCATCACTGACGCGATGGACATGAGTCTAAGTGAACTCTGGGAGTTGGTGATGGACAGGGAGGTCTGGCATGCTGTGATTCATGGGGTCGCAAAAAGTCGGACATGACTGAGCGACTGAACTGAACTGAACTGAACTGGAGGGCAGGGATGGGGAGGGGAGAATCCTGCTTTGTCTCTTCAAGCTTAGTGGTTCCTGGCAATCCTTGGCATCCTTTGGTTTGTAGCCTCATCACTCCAATCTCTACATCCAACATCACATGCCTTTCTTCCTTCTGTGTACGCTTTCTTATGTGTACACCAGTTATTGGATATTGGGCCCACCCTAACCCAGTAGAACCTGTACTAGTCACTCAGTCGTGTCTGACTCTTTGTGACCTATGGACCACCAGGCTCCTCTGCCATGAAATTCTCCAGGCAAGAATGCTGGAGTGGGTTGCCATTTCCTCCTCCAGGGGATCTTCCCAACCCAGAAATTGAACCCAAGTCTCTTTCATTGCAGGCAGATTCTTTACCGTCTGAGGCACCAAGGGAAGTAGTAGAACCTGTTATTTTCTAAATTTTTTTTAAGTTTTAAATTTTATTTATTTATTTTTGGCTGCACTGGGTCTTCACTGCTGCACATGGACTTTCTCTAGTTGTGGCGAGTGGGGGCTACTCTCTAGTTGCAATGAGTAGACTTCTCATTGCTGTAGCTTCTCCTGTTGCAAAGCACAGGCTCTAGAGCTCTCAGGCTTCAGTAATTGCAGCACATGGACTCAGTAGTTGTGGTTCCTGGGCTCTAGAGCACAAGATCAGTAGTTGTGGCACAGGGGCTTAGTTGTTCCACGGCATGTGGGATCTTTCCAGACCAGGGATCGAACACTAGTCTCCTGCATTAGCAAGCAGATTCCTCACCACTGAGTTACCAGGGAAGTCCCAGTATAACCTGTTCTTCACTTAGCGAGTTACATCTACAAAGACCCTATTTCCTAATAAGATCACATTCCAAGGATCTGGGTGGACAAGACTGGGGGGGAGGGCTGGACATTATTCAACCCAGCACAGGGATTGAGGGTGGAACCCGGGAGACTGGAGAAGAGTTTGAACCTTAAGTTGGTCATTTACTAGCAATGGAGACATGTCTCCAACCCTAAGGTTCATTGTCAAGAAAATGGAGCTGCCGCAAGAATGTTTTGAGCTAGCTTAGAGAATTTAGCACAGCATCCTCCATGGCCGTCAGCTTTTGTTAGTAAGACAGACCCCACACAGGCAAGTCTCAAGATAGCTCCTCCTCCTCTCCCTGTCTCCACATCCTGCTTTCAACATCATCCAGCCCAGAGCTGAGCACCCAGGAGCTGTTCAAGGTCAGGGAGGAGAGACTGGGGAAGGTGCCTCCAAGATGGTAAAGGGATCATGGGTATGGTTCTGCATTTGCAGGGTGGCTACCATGGCTCTGAGGCAGACATATCACTCACAGCTCTTGTCCTGATCGCCCTGAATGAGGGGAAGGAGTTGTGCAGCCAGAAGATACCGGTAGGCCTCAAAGAGAAGGGAAGGGTCTGCAAGGTGCCCTAACCCCTGCACACAGGATGCTCCCTTGCCATCATGTCCTTCTCAGTGCATCCCTCTCTTCTAACTCCCAGACCCCTTCCACCCGTCACCTCCCTCTAGCCTCTTCTCTTGACTTTCTAGAGTTTGGCTGACAGCATGAAGCGTGCCGGTGACTTCCTGGAGAAAAAACTCCCTCATATTCGGACAACTTTTGCCATGGCCATAACCTCCTATGCTCTGGCCCTCATCAGGAGCCCCCGAGCCAATGACTACCTTGACAGCTTTGCCAGCAAGAGTGGGTGTGGGCCACTTTTTAACCAGCTATGTGTTCACCATAGCCATGGAGGCAGAGTGAGGGAGGGTGCATGATCTCAAATCCAGCAAGGTGTGATTCATCATTTACTGAGCACCTATTGTGTGCCAACCCTTGAGCTCAGGCCCTGAGAAACCAAGGTGAACAAGACTGACGTGGCCCCTCCCCTCAAAACTACCACTGTTGTTAGGGGAGGCTGGCAGAAGACAAACAGGTCAATAGAGAATGACAAATTGAGACTGGTGCTGAGGTAGTAACCTACAAGGTGGGTGGGAGCGATGATGATGAGGGGAGGGAAGTATAGACCGCAGAACTGGGAAGGGCCTCTGTGAAAAGGCGACCCCCTCAGCTGAAATGAAAGACGAGAAGGCTCACCTTCATGAGAAGGTTATTCCAAGCACAGGGGCTGGCTCATGCAAATGCCCTGAAGCGGGCAAGTGCTTGGTATGTTTGAGGCTAGAAAGAAGGTCATTAGACACAGGTAATTGAGAGGGGTCTGCTTCCCATGGTCTTGCCCTATCCCATCCCTGAGGGTCCTTATCTCATCCTCTCCATCCCCCAAGTCAAGAGGAGTGGAGTTAGAGAAACTCACTTGTGGTGGGTCTGGGAAGGATGTGGAGGAGCTCCTTTGAACCTCAGTTTCCTCAACTCTAAATAGTGTCCCTGTCCCCTAGAGTGGTTCTGAAAAATTCAGTGTCCATATGTCTCCTCAGCAAAGGTTTTCACATAAAGTAGGTGCTCAATAAAATAGCCATGAGGGTGACAGAGGATGAGATGGTGGGATGACATCACTGATTCAATGGACATGAACTTGGGCAAACCTCAGGAGGTGGTGGGGGACAGGAAAGCCTGGCGTGCTGCAGTCCATGGGGTCGCAAAGAGTCAGACATGACTTGGCAGCTGAACAACAACAATGACACAAGGAGAGGACAGGTTTAGGGAGGTGGTTCCAGATCTACATGACCAGGGGGACACCTATCTTCTAGACAAAACCCATTGGCCAGTGGGTTTGGATGACCTGGACCTAGACGACTCCCTGTACACCATTGAGGCCACAGCCTATGCACTGATGCAGAAATTGGAGCTGGGTCGGCGCAATGAAACGCATGCCATCGCCAACTGGCTATTGAAGAAACGGCAGCTGGGAGGAGGCTTCCAGTCCACCCAGGTGACCAAATGGAAACTAGGGGTGGAGGGGTCAAGGGTGGAGGGTTGGGTTGCTAGCCAAGGTGCTGACACGACTGGCCCTTTGGGTGGAGCTGTCCACGGTGCTGGTACCCACAGGGTTGGGGAGAGGGGTCCCAATGTGCTGTCTCTGGTGCTGATCCAACACACACCCACGCACCCACCCTGTCCCAACACCCAGACCACAGTCGTGGCCATCGAAGCCCTCACCCGCTTTCGCGAGGCTGTCCCCTTCGAAGGTGTCCAGGATCTCCACATCCAGATCAAAAGTTCCAAGAAAGCCTTGCATGTGGAATGGGTCATTGATGAAAAGAATGCCTACCAGCTACGGTCAGCAAAGGTATGGAGCTCAGGGGCAGACAGGAAGTCCACACGGAAGTGGCACTGGAGATGAGGCCAAGAGTCATGTCCCTGACAGTCTCCCTCATCAATAGTATCTAGCCACCATAGGCAACACTGTCAATGTATTGGTTCACTTATTCTTCCTGAGCACCTACTGTGTGCCAAACATTCTCCTGGAGTACATTATGAAGCATCTGTGTTCCCTGCTCTCAATGAACTTACAGTCTAGAAAGAAACTAAGACAATAAATTTAATTCTATATTCTGTTTTAAGCTTCTGAACACAGGGGAAGGAAATAAGTATATAAAGGAAAAAATAACCTGGGTATGGTAGAAAAGGTAATCTCCATGACCTTACCTCATGGAGGAGGTGATACTTACCTTCAATCACTCAGTTATCTTTACTGGGCACTTACTGTGTGCCAGGCACTGTTCTAGGTTCTGGGAATATGGCCATAAATGAGACAGGAAAAAAAGTCCTTGTCCCTGTAGAATTCTATATTTTAATGAGAACAGACGATAAAGAGATGTGAATAAGTAAGATGCGTAATGTGTTAAGTGATGACAAGTGCTACCTACGGGAAAGAATGAAACAGGGAGAGAGGTAGGAACAAGCAGTTGTCATTTTAAGTAGGTTGGGCAGGGAAGGTCTCACCAAGAAGGTTACACTTGAGCAAAGATCTTAAGGAAAGGGAGGTGTGATCCTTCTGGAGATCTAGGCAGAAGAAACAGCAAGTGCAAAGGCCCTGAGGCCAGAGTGTTGTAAGAATACCAGTGGGATTTAAGCAGGGGTGATGTGATTGGATGTGAATGCATAAGATTTGCTCAAGCAAATGAGGGAAGAATGTATGAGGGGAACAAGACTAGGTGCAGAAAAGCCAAAGAAAAGAGTCTTGGTGGGGCTTCACACATTTGGAACTTCAGAGACACTGCAAAGTTGATGGTGCGGACAGATCTATATTAGGACTGAGTCAGCAGTTGTAGCTGATCTGTGACAGTGTAGATACCACAAATGCTCAGTCAAGAAGGAAAAGTCAAGCCATCTTCATGGAGAGGGACAGGAGAGTCACTAGACCCCAAGTTAGGGAAATAATTGAGTTCCCAGTGCCCATGGATGCTTCCCTCTTCATCCTCATTGCATGTGAGCCATGTTTTGCTGCTTCCTCTGCCCTCAAATCCTCCTCCCCCTTCATTTCAGTTCTCTGCTGAGGAAGAGCTACAGATCAAAGCCAGCGGCACTGGAAGAGGCACCATCTCGGTAGGTCTTGTGTTCCTTAGCTAGAGCCCAGGGCTCTCTCTGTTCATGGGAAGAGAGGCAAATATAGACTCCAAAACAAGGTTGATATCACCAATAAGCTTAGCTATCATTTAGAGCACAAATATGGGAATCAAGCTAAGGACACCTCAAAAAAACCCTGAGAAGTAGGTAAAAATATGGGCTCCATTTGACAGGTGGAGAAATAAGGTTTTCACTTGCAGTAAGTCAAGAGTTGGGGTAAAGGCCAGAGATACTTGGGGTTTTGGTTTGTTTTGTTTTGTTTAGGCCACACCATGCAGCATGTATGATCTTAGTTCCCCCACCAGGGATGGAACCCACATCCCCTGAAGTGGAAGCACAGAGTCCTAACCACTGGACCCCCAGGGCAGTCTCAAGGGCAAAGATTTTTGGATATTGAGTCCTTGCTACGTTGAGTCCCTGAAAAGATGTCTCTTTCCTTGCCCCACCAAAGGAAGATTCTCCCTCCAGGGTGCCTCCCAAGGCCCAGAGAACAACTGCATCCTTCCCCCAATATCTGGGGGCTCGATTACATCCTCTGACCCTCTGCCCTGTGATCCAGGAGGACAGCCCTCTTGGTCACTGAATTCAAGGTAGCCCGCTCTCATGTGTCAGGCGATGGAGTCACAGTTGAATCCCTGCCTTTTGTGTGACCTCAGGCAAGTCACACTCTGTCTTCAGCTTCAGTCAATTTTAAAATAAATAAAATTAAAAATTCAGTTCCTCAGTGGAACTGGCCACATTTCAAGTGCTTGGTTAGCCACACGTGTGGACTTCCCTGGAAATCCAGTGGTTAAGACTCTGCACTTCCACTGCAAAGGGCATGGGTTCAATCCCTGGTCAGGGAACTAAGATCTTGTATGGCACAACCAAAAATAGCCACATGCGTCCAGTGGCTGCCACATGGAAAGCACAGATAGAGGCTATTTTGCCATCAATGCAGGAAGTTCTACTGCACAGAGGTGGCGTAGACTCCATAGGCTGTTCTGGCCACTGAGTGCACTGGATCGAGGAGGAAAGACCTTGCTGTGAATCCCCCATGGAGCAGAGAGCTGGGCAGGCAAGAATTGAAGCAAGGAGGAAAGGAGTATGCCTGAGTGAGCTCTGACCTCTCCCCTGCCCAACAGATCCTGACCGTGTACCACAGGTCCCCAGAGTTCCTGGAGAACACTTGCAAGCAGTATCACCTGAATGTGACTCTAAACGAGAACCAGAAAGGTGAGTCTGGACCCAGAGATGCTCTTCTTCTTTTTTTAAATATAATTGTGTTTATTTATTTATTTTTGGTTGTGCTGGGTCTTCATTGCTGTGCTACGGGCTTGCTCTATTTGCAGCAAGCAGGTTGCGGTGCCCAGGCTTCTCGCTGCAGTGGCTTCTCTTGCTGCAGAGCCCAGGCTCTAGAGCTCAGACTTCAGTAGCTGCAAGTCATGGGTTTAGTTGCTCTGCAACATGTGGAATCTTCCCAGACCAGCGATCGAACTCAAGTCCCCTGCATTGACAAGCAAATTCTTATCCACTGTCATCACCAGAGAAGTCCCTATCTTTTCTTTTTTATTATTTTATTTTAGCTACCATTCAGTAATCACATCTATTGCTTTATTCAGCCACTCAACAAAGAATCTGTGAGCATTTACCATGTGCTTCACTCAGTTTCTCGGCCCTGAGAACATAAGCATGAACAAGAAAAACAGCCCTTCTCCTCTGGGAAATCACACTCTAGCAGATTCTAGCAGAATCTGCATTGTAAAATGTAATACGTAGCACAGTAGCAGGTGATGACTAAGTGTCACCTAAAATAAAGTAGGAAGAGGTGCTACAGACTTGAAGGAGGTCCAGGGGAAGCTCTCCCCAGCCTGCTTTCAACTGAGATATGGAAGATGTGAGAGAGTGAGTTGTGGAGGATCTGAGGGAAGAGCACTCCAGGCAGGCAAAACAGCAGGTGCAAAGGCCCCGAGACAAGAATGAGGTCACCTGGCTTGAGTAACAGCAGGGAGGCCAGTGTGGCTACAGAGGAGCAAAGGTGAAAGTCGCTCAGTTGTGTCCGACTCTTTGTGACTCCATGAACTGTAGCCCGCCAGGCTCCTCTGTGCATGGGATTCTCCAGGCAAGAACACTGGAGTGGGTAGCCATTCCCTTCTCCAGGGAATCTTCCTGACCCAGGGATCAACCCCAGCTCTCTTGCATTACAGGCAGATTCTTAACTGTCTGAACCACCAGAGAAGCCCCAAGAGAAGGAAGGGGTAGTTTTAGGTGGAAGAGTCAGAGAGATGATGAGGCAGGGACTTGCAGACCATGGTGAGGACTTTGGGTTTGGCTTGGAGGGAAATAGGAGCCAGAGAGGGTTCTGAGCAGAGGAGGGACGTGATATACAACAGGCTTGCACAGGCTCCTTCTGGGGGGAACAGACTATAGAGGGCACAGGCGGGAGTTGGGACAACAAGGAGGGAGCAACTGCGCTGTTCCTGCAGGAGATGATGGACTGGACCAGGGAAGGGGTGTTGAAGATGATCAGAAATGAACTTGCCTGATGGTCCAGTGGTTAAAACTGCACTTTCAATGCAGGGGGTATGGGTTCAATCCCTGGTCAGAAAACTAAGATCCCACATGTCATATGGTGTGGCCAAAAAATAAAATTTTTAAAAGAGGAAGAAATGGATTCTAGAATTTCCAGTCCTGAGTACCAAGAAGGAAGAGCCAAGGCTCTGCCACTGGGAACTCACTGTCAGAGTAGTGGGGGAAAACAAGCCTCACCAGTCCCAAGACTTTTGGGGACTAAAGGTAACCAAGAGGGGACTTCCCTGGTGGTCCAGTGGTTAAGACTCCATGCCCAAATGCACAGAGCATTTGTTCAATCCCTGGTCAAGGGACTAAGATCCCACACACTGTGCAGTCAACAAATAAATAAATGAAAATAAAAGTGACCAGGACTTTGGTTGGTGTCATATTTCTTAATAGTAGTAGTAAAATGATAGTAATAATAACTCACCATTAGAAAGCCCTGATCCAGCACTATATTAAATGCTTTACTTGTATTTACTCACTTAAAAGTAACCAACTTGATTGGGAATATCATGATCCCCTTTTCCAGATTAAGAAACCAAAGCACAGAGAGGTTAAACAACTTGCTCAAAGTCACACAGCAGAGCCAGGATTTGAGCCCAGGAAGCCAGCTCCAGAGACTATGTTACCAGCCTCTAAATTCCTGCTTTCTTTCTGCAGAGAATAAAAAGGGGGAAGCAACCTTTCAGCTCCGGATGGAAACAAGGTCAGAGAACAGATCTTCACCTAGGCAGGAGGAAGGATGCACCTCCTGGAGTCCAGAGTCCTTAGCAGCTCTCCCTGTGTACTGAGTGGAGGCTGGGAACCAGCCAAACCCACCTCTCCATGCCTGCTCCATCATCGCTACCTCTCATCCTGCCCTCCCCTGCTTGTCTACCATCCCACTGCCCCAATCCTGTCCTCCATCCTGCCATGTCCAGAATGGCAGGCTCCTGAATGGTGGACATGCACCATGACCCAGATGCCCAGAGCCTGCTCCAAGCGTGGTGGCTCTCCCCTGGCTTCATTTTCTCCAGACATTCCAGCTCCCATTCCAGTCTGGCTCTGTCTCCCAAATACCCGTGCCCAAGTCTAGGTAACAAAACATGTACTGAGTGCTTCCTGGGTGTCAGGCTCTGTTCTAGGAGCTACGGAGACAGTTGTGAGCAAGACAGCTCCTCCCTGCCTGCTGAAGCCCACAGCCTCTCAGGAGAGATAAACAATAACTGAATAATCACCCAAAATCAATGCAAAATGACCACTGTGATTAAATGTGGTGAAGGAGAGGTCCACAGAGCCGCGGGAGGGCAAATTAGAGAATTATCAGTTGTGAGGGCTGAGGAAGGCTTCTGGGCGGGGGTGGGGGGCATGGTTGGTGAAGGGATGC